>NW_004524788.1:3050197-3076046 GCF_000260255.1 Octodon degus
CCGGCGGGAGCCCCGAAGAACCGCGCGGACGGCCCGGCCCGGCCCACTCGGACCCGCGCGGCCGCGGAGGCGCCAGTCCCCTGGTGCGCCCGCCTGCCCTACCCTGCCCCTCCCTCCACACCGCTTCCCTCCTCTTTCCTCGGACCTTACCCCCTCTTCCCATCCCTCGTTCTCGTCCCATCTCTTCCCCCTCTTCTTCTTTTCCAGAAGTTTTCCCCTCATCCGAGCATTTACCGAGCACGGGAAAGCCCTTAGCGCCTTCCTCCCCACCCAGAACCCAAGCTCCAGTGGGAAGAGCGGGCCCTGTTTCGGTGGCCTTGGCAGCAGCAGGTCTACGCTTTCAGTGTCACCCCGAACCCTCACAAAGACCTGCGCAGTATGCACGGTTAGCCCGGCATCCATCAAGGGGAGCTGCCCAAAGGCACAGGGCGTCCCCACCGAACCGAGGCTGTGTGGCTGCTGCGAGGCTGCTGCAGCGAAGGCCCAAAGGCCGGCCGAGCAGGTATGCATAACGGTGGAGGGCAGAAGAGAGCCCTTCGTTCCATAAGACAGAAAGCTAAGGTGAAGTCATAAAAAAGTAGCTACGGAAGTAATTTTGAATAATTGTTAGCGACATGGAAAAATGTTTTTGACGTTATATGGTGTGTAGTGAAATAAAGCAGAAAGTATTTATCATTCAGATAATACAGGTCTTAAGACTTGGAAAAAAAAAATGCTTGGGTAGATGTGTTTATTTTCTCTTTCCCTAATTAGAATGCGAGGGGCCGGGATTATAGCTCAGTGGCACAACACCTGCCTGGCAAGTATGAGGTGGTGAGTTCGATTCCTGGTACAAAAAAAAAAAAAAAAAAAAGAACGCAAGCCCTGGAGGGCAGGGTTTTGCCTCTCCTCACCCCATTTTCTCCAGGGTGCTTGGCAAATAGTTTTCACTATTAGTTCATTGGATGAGCAAATGAACAAGATCTCAAAAGATACTGATTGCCATACTGAATAACAAAGCAATCACACAGTCATTAAAAATAATTGAAGATTGTTAGTGATCAAAATATTGTTACCCATAATAAGTACATAAGAAAGGTTGTGAAATTGAAACTACGTAACCAAACTTTTTTTTTGTCTTTTTGAGACAAGGTTTCAATATGTGGCCCATGCTGGCCTTGAACTCACTTTGTATCCTAGGCTGGCCTGGAACTCGCAGCCATCCTCCTTTGTCAGTCTCCCAGATGCAGGGATTACAGGAATGTGCCACCACACCCAACACCAAGGCACTGTTAAATGTTACCATTCTGTAGTTTGTATCATTCCTTTTTAGCTTGCCCAGCACACAATGAAGTCATCATAATGACTACACTCTTCAAACTCAATTCCCAGACACCTTCCACATAAGCAGAGTTACAGCTTCTCAGCAAACTGGGAGGGCCTGAATTCTGGCATGGTAGCACAGGCTGAAACTGGCCTTTTACTTGAGGCGATCTGCTAGCCCCTTTCCCAAGGGCTAGAGGTGGCCCCCTAACCACATTCAGCTACTTACTGAGTTTACTAATCTTAAAAGATGTTTTTCCATATATGGCCTGAGGGAAGATGTGGAATTTCAACTTGATTCTTTAAAAAACTATGTATGTGCCTATATCAGTTTATGTGCATAAGAAGTTGTTTTGGAAAGGAATATAAGAACATGGTAATTACCTCAGGGGGTGAGATTATGAAAGACTTTATAGATTCGTCTTTCTATAATAAACATGTCTACTATGAATTATCAGAAAACAATCAACAAAATATTTTTTAAATCAAGTTAATGTATTACAGTGTGAGAAAATGCCCATAATAAAGCTCCCGAGTGAAGGAAAGAGGATACAGAACTGAATCTGTGGTATGATGCTAATTTTGTGGGTAGTATATGCATGGGAAGAAATAGGTGTACATGAAAGCTGTAAGAATGAAGCACATAATATGAGGATAGCTACTTCTGGGTGGAAATTTCCTTTATCGTTCTCTGATTTTCTCTAACAAGCACCTTTCTGGAAAAGGCCCTTTTAAAGACAAGTGGAAGTTTCTGGGAGTTTTTGGTGTGATGCACTTTCCCAGGCTCCCTGCCTCTCCTGCGGTTGTCCTGCCAGGCCCAGCCCACAGGTGTTGGCCTGTGCTCTTCGGGCCTCTGCTTGCTCAGGGCCTGCTCTGCGGCCACCACACAGCCTGTCCCCCACCCCAGTGCCCCTTTGTCTTGCCCCCAGTGGCTCCACACAGAGCCTGTGCCTCTGCCTCTGTGTAGGAACTGGGTCGACAGTGTGGCCTATGTTGGTGGCAGACTTATCAAGTCTTGGCTCAGGCTTTCTTGGCTCTTTGATCTTAGAGAAGTCATTTCACCTTTTGGAGCCTCAGCTTAAAATGGAGTAACAGTGTTAACATTCAGCCTGCAGCCTCAACAGCCCATGTTGAGGAGAGTAAACTACTCTTGTAAGAGCGAACACAGAGCACGGCACTAAGTGTTCAGAACTGCTAATTCTCATCATCATTTTATTCAACAAAATGCACAGAGCACTGGCCAAGTGCCAAGAGCTGCTGGGTACTGGGCAGAGGGAGGTGAGCAGACAGGTGTAGCTCCTGAGTGCATGGTGCTGCCACTCAGGAGGGACTGTGATGAGTGCTGCCACACCCAACCATCTTCAGCGCTCTATATGCTGGCAGGTTCGGTGGAGGGGGTCTGGGACTCACAGAGTCACTCAAGATCACAGAGCCAGGGGGCGGGGCTGAGCTAGGATTCTTGGGTATGTGAAAGTGGCCTAGCTTGAAGTAGGGGCTGACAGGACCAGAAAAGGCCTCTAAGAGTGATAGAGGGGCTGAGACCCAAAGGCCAAGGGGGTGGGTCTGGTCAGGTCAGAATAGAACACAAAGCACTGAAGACACAGTGAGATGCATTATGCCTAGAGGTCATCCAAGAGCCTCACTGGCTCACAGGCAACAGGCTCACAGGCGAGGCTTTTGGGATATACTGGATTATGGGGCTTACTGCTGACTTGCTTTAAGAAGGTGGGGGGGGAGATGGATCAGTGGAATAAGTGCTTCCCTGGTAAGTGCAAGGGCCTGAGTTCAATCCCGGTTCTGCCAATAAATAAGAAAGGGGGTCTGGTCCCAAGGGGCGGAGGCCTGGAAGGGGTCACCTCTCTACCAGCTCCTGCATGCTCTGTTTGCCTGCTCCTTCTCTTTGCCCATGCCCCTATGCTGTGAAACCTCTACCAACTGTAAGCCAAAACAAACCTTTCCTTCCTTAAATTGCTGGGGGTTGGTATTTTATCTCAGCAGTGAAGAAAGTGACAAAGGCGTGAACACTGAGGTCCTAGAAGCTTGGTGTGTTCCCAAGCTGGGGTGTAATGTGTATGGCAGCACAGTCTGTTACCTGGTACACTGCAGCCCCAGAGAAAGGCAGGGCCCCCTCATCCTACACAAGGAACTTCGGCCCCAATGGCTGTTTCCCTCTCTGAGCCAGGCCTGTGGTGCATAGTGCAGGCCTAAGCCTGACATATCAGAATCCACATCTCAAAAGTGCTCTGTGAAAACCCCTAGGTGACAGGCAGAAATCCAGCAACATCCTGACGGCAGCAAGGGAGCACATCGAAACCACCCTACTTCTGACCTGTAATCTGTCTCCAGATACCCTTTGTGGACCTGAGGGAAGTACTGCCATGCCCCTGAGCGCCTCTCAGGTCAACTGCTGTGTAAGCATCTCCCTTTCAGCCTCATGACTCAGAAACTGGTACATTTTGTGGTGGTGGGACACTGCGGTGGAATGAGTTACTCTAAGCCACACAGTCACGGTGGACATGGGATTCCAACCCAGGCCTGGAAAGCCCAAAGTCAGAGACCCTCTTTCTCCCACAGACATCTCAGAGCCCCATCCTGGCAGCAGTCCCCAGGCCTGGCATGGGCACACTGAAGTGACAGGGCAGCCTCCTACTCTGCCTTGGCCTCCTCCAGCCCTGGCTTGGGCCCTGGGATGGAGCCCGATTTTTGCCTTTCTTTCACCCGCCTTTCTCTCTTAGCTCAAATTTATCTGCAGGTGGAATAAGGAATTTGTATCCCAAGAGGAATGATCTTTGTGTGAAGATGAAAGTAGGAAGAACAGCAGACAGAGGGAACCACCCATCAGCAGCTGTCTCAGGAGGACTGATTCAGGCCATGTGCTGGGTACAGAGAGAACAGGAGTTGCTGGTGGGATGGAGACGCAGAGGCAGGAGGGTCCTGTGTGCTTATACCGATCTTCCCAGTGAGAGGGGCCACTTGTTGGGAAGGGCTGGTGGGGTGGGAGGTGGGATGCTTTCCAACTATCAGGGGAGAACATGGAGGTGGAGGGTTGGATGCAGCTCAGGGCAGGTGTCAGGGCGAGGATATGAATGTGGAAGCTGCTCTGGTTTGTATGTGGTTGGTCCCCCAGAGGTTCCTGCACTGGATCTCAAAGGTGGTGTATTAAGAGCAGATGGAAATTCTGGAAGGTGGACTTTAGTGCAGTGTCACTGGGGTGTGTGTGTGCTGCCCTTATAGGGGATTAACGCTGGCCTTTTGGAGTGATTTAGTTCTTCAAGAATGGCTTTTTTTTTTTTTTAAAAGCCCAACCTCTGAAGCTCTCTGGTTCCCTGTCTCACCATGTGATTTCTTCTGTACAGACTCCCATCAGCATGATGGCATCCACCACGAGGCCTTCACCAAGAACCAAAAGGACAAGGCTGCCTAATTTTGGACTTCAAGCGTCCAAAACTGGGGGCTAAATAAATCTCTTTTTCTTTGTGAAATACCCAGGCTCAGGTATTTTGTTATAGCAAGAGAAAACAGACTACTATAGAAGCCAAAAGTTTAGAGGGCATTCAAAGCTTGCTGATAGGCTCAGATCATCCAGAGAAAGAGAGTAAATAAGGAGAAATGGCCTTGCTTTATGATACCTTGTTCAAGTCTGCAGTCATTTCTATTTCTACATGCATTTGTGTTACACAATTTTAAGAAAGTAAAAAGGACAGTGTGCCTTGTTTAGAATCTTGGGACTCCCAACATACACAGGACAGGCAGTGGGGAGCACCAGGGAAACGGGAAGAAACCAGGAGCCAGAGAGACTCAGGAGCATGGAGGAGCTTTCCAGAAGTAGAGGACAAGTCAGCTGGGCCGAAAGTGAAAGGCTGAGTAAGATGAGGCCAGGGACATGAGCTAGGATTTGGCAGTGCAGGACTGAAGATGAGCTTGCCTGGCTGCAGCTCAGGGGAGGGTGGATTTGTGCCTCATGCGGAGGAGGGAGATAGGGTGATAAGGACAATACTTCTGAGGAAGATTTGCCCTGAAAAACAGCAGAGATGAGAGGTGGTAGCTGCTGGAAGACACAATCAAAGGCTCTTTAAAAAGACAGAAGCAGGGTGGGGGCGCGGGTCAGTGGTAGAGCACTTACCCAGCATGTCAGAGGCCCTGAGTTTAGTCTTCAGCAAAACACCCCAATAGATAGCAGCTACCAGAGCTCTTTTAATGCAGTTATGGGAATGATTTGGTAGAGATAAAAGTGGATATATGGTAGGTTCAGGCAAGAGGGAACAGGAGCAGCCATGGCCATTGCAAGGCAGGCAGTGGAGGAAGGCCCCAGCAGCGGGTACAGGGCTTGAGAGAAGATGCAGAACGTCAGCAGGGCCTTCAGGGTGGATCCCCAGGGTGTCGGTTGCCCAGCCCACACTGACCAAGATGCTGCTTTTCTTCCAACCAAAATAGAACTGGATCAGAGTAGACAGACATTGGCTGGACCCTGGCCAGTTGTGACTGTGACCACAGTTTCCCCACCTGTAAGAAGTGGAAAGTCTTACAGGCCTGTGGGGGGATTAAACAGGGTAGAATTGTGCAAAACAAGGCACTTGGTGCCAGGCCTGGCACAAAACAGTTCTTCAGGAGCCCTTAGGAGGACAGGGGCAGTCACAGAGTGAGTGGAGGTTCTCTCCAGAATGGGAAAGGATGACCTTTTAGTTCATCCTGCCAAGCAAGTGCATTACAATTGGTCAGGGAGGAGAATGTTAGTGATCAATGCCAGCCACCCTGTGCTGGCCTTCACTGGGTCTCTGCGCAGAGCCAGCTGAGATGCCCCCCTGCTTGATGCAGGTGTGCACAGGTCTACTCAGGCACTCCTGGGTCACTGGCAATGACCCCCTCCTCACCAAAGCCATTGGTCGGTGGGGCGACCTCGGGCAAATCTGTGGCCCTTTCTAGACTCGACGTCCCCACCTTCAACCTGGAGTGGGGCACTTGGACCCCTGAGCCCCAGGCTTAAAGCTACACATTCAGTTGTATTAAATGCTTGGTTCCTAATGAGCTGACAATGACTTTACAATAAGCAACTGCCATGCCATCTAATGCACCTGTTTCTGGCTTTTTTTTTTTTTTAGGGAAGGGACTACAGGGTGTTCAGGGTCTCACTACTAGATCAGACTCTAGTTTACAGCCTCCCAAGAGCTGGGATTAGAGGCGTGTGCCACCACTCCCAGTCTCAATCGCTGTCTCAACATGCCCCGGGGGTAGGGCTGGCACAGTGTGTGTGAGAGGTTTGAACCCGGGCCCTGCGCCTGCTCACAGGTGCTTTAATCCACTGAGCTGTTTGGCCAGCCACCAGCCTTATTGAGACCTTGTAAGGAATAAAAAACATCACTCGTAAATTCCCACAATAGGTCACTGGGGGGGGGGCAGTCAGCCCTCCCTGCAGGTTTCCCATCAGTGCTGAAGGAACACATTCTAGAACAACTGCATCTGTACAGAATATGTACTGAGTATTTTCCTTGTCATTTTTGCCTGAAAAACACAGTATCAACTATTTACATGTCAATTACATTGCATTAGTATACTGTAAATCATCTAGAGATGATTTAAGTTTACGGGAGAATGTGCATAGTTAATGTAAATACCATGTCATTTTACACAAAGGGCTTGAGCACCTGTGGATTTGGGCATCCAGGGTGAGGAGGCCCGGATATTGGGGGACAACTGTGGTACCAAAGGGTCACAATGCTTGCTAGAAATGTGAGTCAACAGCTGCCTTCCCAGGCCCATGACAGCTGTTATTCTAGCTGTTCCACATCCTTTGCCCTCTGTTACTTGCACCAGGTTTTCTTTGGGAAAAACTGCCCTATCCCCACTTTTAATTACCTTGGGGATCAGGGTCCCTTAAGCAGGCCAGTTGCTCTGTCCCATGCCCTTGGCTGAAGACATAGCCTTAGAAATGGGTGTGTGAGCCAAGTCACACGGGGGAGGCTCAGTTCTGAGACTTACCCCAGACCTTGTTGGAAAGTGGCTTTCCTGCCTGGTAGGACCTGTGCTAGGGGCAACTGGTGGCCTTCCCTCTGTCCAAAGGGAGCCTGCTCAGGAGGAAGCCATCAAAGGCAGCAGAGGGGCAAGAGCTGAAGGTGGATGAACATGCCAGGCGCTGTTCTTTAGCAGCTCTTCCTGGAATTTCATCCTCAAGAGACAAATTCCCTTTTCTTGCTTGAATGAGATGCAACCATGATCCTGTCACTTGTAACTGCAGAGTTCTGAGAGTTCCGTCTGCAATGTCATGGCCTTGGGTGGCCACTGCCTGCTTAGTCTGAGCAGCCTCCCACCACTGGGCAGGGGAAGACAGGGCTCTGTGATGCTGGTTATCACTGTACTGCCTGACAGGAGGGAATGAGGCAAGAAGCCCAGGAAGCCACCCTTCGTGGAACCCCTGTGCTGCTCTGTGTACCTTCTGGGGAGTGGAGTCTGCCAGAAAGCATGCAACCTAGCAGTCTTGAGCCTCGGTTTCCTTATCTGCAAGTTGTCCCTCTGATATACTGTAATGGGCTGTAACGGGCACAGGTGACACAGGGCCATGATGGTAGAAATACACAATGGGGAAATGGGATCAGAAGACACTGCCTCTTTAGGGGATGGGGTCATGACTAGCACAGGCACGTGATGGTCCCATGCCCTGAATGGAAGAGTCCGAGGGACTCAGCTCGGCACCCAACCTTTCCAAGCAGGAAAGAGGTGAGTACGTACCCAGGCAAACAGGTCCTTGGACTGTAAGTCCTGGCTGTCCCCAAGGGTCATCTGATGATTAGGCAATCCAGATGCCTGCACCCCCTGCCCCCTAGTTCTGATTTCACTGTCCTGGGTGCAGCAGGACATTCAGAGCTTCTCAGGGGTCTCAATGTACAACTAGGTCTGATAAGTAGTGAACTAAAGACAGATATTACTGCATCTAGTTCTGGTCTGCCACTTACAAGTTGAGTTGCTTGAAGCTAGCTGGTGGCTTTCCTTTTCAGAACCTCAGATTCTTTACCTAACAGGACAGGAGGACTCTGGGTAGAGCATGCCCTACCAACAGGTGCAAATCCACTGAGGCTTGTGGACCTTTCAGATCCATGACACTGCCCTTTGGCTCAAGTGCTAGGGCAATTAAACCGCACCCCGCACACCAGATGAGAGGACGTTCCGCAACTAGTGTTGCCAGATAAATACAGGACACCAGGGTACATATGAATTTCAGATAAATACAGTTCCCCCAACTTAAGTATGCTCCAAATACTTCAGCAAAGGACAAATGTGTGCGGAATTTTTCATCATTTATCTGAAATTCAGATTTAACTGGGAATTCTTTTTTTTTTTTTTTTCCTTTTTAAGACAAGATCTCAATATGCAACCTAGGCTGGGCTTGAGCTCACTTTGTAAGTCAGGCTAGCCTCAAAATGACCGTGATCCTTCTGCCTCAGCCTCCCAAGTGTTGGGCTGACAGGTGTGCACCACCACCAGCCTGACTAGTTTTTGTTTGTTTGCTAAATTTGACAACTCTGCCCAGGTACCACCTTTGGTGTTCGGTTTTCAGGTTTTGCCCAGTGGAGTATGAGGGAGGCAAGGAAGGAATGGAAGGGCCCTGATGGGTTTCCATTCTGGAACATCACAGCCGAGAACCTCTATGGGAACCACAGCGCTCCTTGTTCCTTGCAATGCCAGGAATCCCGAAGGCTCCGGAGAACATGGCCACAGCTGGCCCATCTGCATCCACTTGGTTCCAGAGACCCCAACTTTAGGAAGCTAGGCTCCCCCAGGAATGGGAGGTTTCTGTGAGGAGTTCTGAGGTTCTCACATTGCCTTTTCCTGTGCTGGCAACAGTAGCATGTGAGCTGCCTTTTTTTTTTTTTTTTTTTTTTTCTTCCCATTTTTTTCTTCCCAGAAACAGGGATTAAACTCAGGCCCTTGCACTTGCCAGGGAAGCGCTTATTCCACTGAGCCATCTCCCCGGCCCCTTAGAGTGTGTGCTGCCTATTCTTAAGCCATACAAAACCAAGGCTTTATAGCTTTCTTCTTACATTTACTGTACTCAGACCCACTGGAAATTATCATTAACTTGAGAAGAAAAAAAAAAAATCACCTATCCTTCCTTTACCCAGACGCAACCCATGTCAGCTTGCGTTTCCCTTGGGAAGGAAACAGACACTTCCTGAGCCTCAATTTCCTGAGCATGCCAGAAGCTTCTCCTCCATCATAGCGTATAGCCTTTGGAAAGGAAAATAACTTGACTGCTTTTTCTGACTATAAAAGCAACACAAGCGCTCTCTGCATATATATATATATATATATATATATATATATATATATATATATATATATGTATAATATTGCATAATATATGATTTTTAAAAGGTAGCTCTTACAGATTCAAGAAGCGTGATGTTCATCTGCAGGCCCATCACCCAGCCATGCACTACTTCTGATCTTACTTCCTCCCATCCTAAGTGTGTGGTTTCTGTCTTGTGACACCCTTGGCAGCCACTGTCCGTCACCAGCACAGCACAGGGACAACTTGCAAGTAAGGAAACTGAGGTGCAGGTCCGCTGTGTTACACCAACATGCCAGTGGGTGTAACACTGCCTTTCCTCCAAGGGGCACAGAATACTGTTGGGATCACATGAAGTTTTGCTGAATATGCAAATGAGGGGCAGAGGGAAGACTGAAGCAAGAAAATCACAAGTTCAAGCCCAGCCTGGGCAACTTAGTTATCCAGGCAGAATCTTATTTCAAAATAAAAATTAAAAAGGGCCGAAGATGTAGCTCAATGCAAAAGCTGTTGATTTCATCTCCAGTACAGAAAAAAAATGAACAAACAAACAAACAAACAAAAAACCCCAAACTCTGTGTGGGAAGAGTCCATCCCCGAGTTTCTTCCACCTCCTTATACTATCAAAGATGGCTTCCAATCTGTATCTTTAAAAAAATCCTAACCTACTTGTACTGACTGTCGAGTGACTGTGGAGCTGTGGATGGGCAGATGGTGGGCGCGGCTGCCTCCCTGTGCTACAGGAATAAAGAGCTCTGAGAGCTGGGAGGCTTTAGAAACCTGCATTTTCTGGGGGTAAAATACCAAAACCTTTCACAGAACAGCACTGTTGGCACATGGTTATAATGCTGAGTAGGGCCCCAGTGTGGAGGGCGGGCAGCCAGGAACCCAGACATGCCCTGCCCACTCGCCAACAGGTAGAGTCTTCTCAGTTGTCGTATCTCGAGTGCTTTCTATCTAGCAAGCCCCATGCTGCCCCTCTTTCGTCCATCATCTCATGCAACCCTATCGATAAGTCATGAGGTAGGTGCTGTCATGAAACTATTTTAGAGATGAAAAACTGAGGCACAGAGAGGTCCAGCCAGCTGCCCGAGACCACACAGCTCAGAAAGGAGAGCGAAGTCTAAACTGAGGCCTCCGGGGACTGACTCCTAACCACTCAGAAGTTCTAGTCTTACTTCTAGGCTGAAAGGGCTTGGATATAGGAATCTTCCCTCTGTGCCTAAAGGTGGAGGTGGAGGGCAAGGTGTCGAAGCCAGCATGTCCCTCAAGACACAAGGATAAGACAAGAAACAGCTCAACTATTCAGACACACAAACTGGAAACTCACATGGTGACATACTACTAAGCAACAAAAAGGCACACACTGCTGGTCCATACTGCAGCCACACGGGTGAATCCCCACACACTGTGCTGGTTCCCCCACACCCGTGCACACGCACTGTCTGGTTCTACTTCAGCCACCCTAGGGAAGAAGGGGGCTCACTCCGTGGGAACCTTCCAGGTTCAGGACAGGTATATGCATATCAAACCTACCCCCGAGATCTGTACATTCCTTGCAGATGAATGACACCCAGGGCTGCGTCCAGACCCCTGAGAAGCCTGCTCTCCCTGTACTTGCCCAGAAGTCAAGGCTGCTTGGTTCAGAGGCAACCTTTAGGTTCAAGAGCTTAGGTCTCAAGTAGAAAGCAGGCTGGTGGCTGCCAGGGAGGAAAAGAAGCAGCTGCTTATGGGTGGGGGTGTCCCTTGGGATGGTTAAATGTTTTACAACTAGACAGAGGTGATGGTTGGCAACAGAAGGCCACTCAGTTATGCATTCTAACATATTTTCCTCTTCTGTGAATTTTATCTTCGTTAAAAAATATTTTTAGCCAGGGAGATAGCTGAGTGGCATAAGCGCCTGCCTGGCAAGTGCAAGGTCCTGAGTTCGATCTTCCATACAAAAAGAAAGAATTTAAAGTTATAAGGGTAAGAGGCGTATAGCTCAGTGGCACCACACCTGCCCGGCAAGCGCAAGGTCCTGAGTTTAATTTCTGGTTCCAAAAAATAGTAAGGGTAGACTCTGTGTGTGTGTGTGTGTGTGTGTGTGTGTGTGTGTGTAACCGCTGAGCTGCCCACCAGCACTTCAGCACAGTGGCTACCTCCTCTGAGAGGGCCTGGCTCACATCTGCCAGTCTCCCCAGCGGACAATCGGCTGGGGTCTGGTCCATCTGAGTGCTCACCCTGGCTGGGGAAAACAGCGGCAAAGAAACACAGCCGTGCACTCAGGTTCCCCCCAGGCCCCCTCCTGCGCCCTTGCACCCCCCTGGGTCCCGGCCCAATGCCCTCCACCTACCAAGGAGCTGCACCTCATCAGTGATGCCGTAGACGTCGATGAGTGCCCAAAGCGGGCCGCCCACGGCCACACCGCAGTGGAAGAGCACCGGCTCACCATCGTTGACACTGTAGAAGACGCGGCCGTGGCGATCAGCCCAGTAAGCCAGCACCGTATCGCGCAGGGCCAGGTTCTCAGGCAGCGCCTTGGCCCAGTAGCCGGGCCGTGTGACCAGGTCGGGACAGGCGTACTTGGGAATGTCCTGCGCGCTCATGAGCGATGGGTCGTGCGCTGTGAAGCCGAAGCGCAGCGCGCCGCTCCAGCCCGGGCGCACGGCCACCAGGCGCAGCCGCACCTGCTCATACAAGCGGATGGGCCGCTGCGTGAATGTGACGCCGTTGCAGAAGCTGTTGCGCCGCGTAGCCCGGCGTGAGTGGCCGTCCAGCCGCACATTCTTGCCTTTAGCCTGTGCGTGGAAGCGCGGTGCCTCACCCAGGACTGGGCGCCGCTCGGGGCCGGGGCCACAGCAGGGCCTGGTGGCCAGAAGGCGTGCAGGGGGACTTGAGTCTGCAGAAGGAGACAGGCAGGAAGGTTAGGGCTCAAGTCACCTTTTTATAGTCATTTTCACATGAAATTGCATCTTAATAGAAAAGTCACTGATAAACTTCAAACCAGGATAGAACAAATGGACACAAACCCAATTTTCTTCCTAGAGCATTTTACCCATTCCACAGATGGCCAAAGTGAAGTGTAAATCCTATGTTTGTACATGTGTGTATTGTAAGCCAGTCCACTCTCAAACAGGCCAACAGCAGTGGCATTGTCACCACAGCTAGCCTGGGGTCAATGACTTCTCCATCTTCACTGAACCCCTCCAATTCTGGAAGCTCCTCTGAGGGTCATCTCTGGGCTGCAGAGTTCCTCCAAGGGTAGTGAAAGCCCTGGATTCTTGGGCCAGGGTGAGGGGACTTGGCTGCTTTTTCCTGAGCTTTGTTCAGAAGCAAGACACAAGAGGTCATAGACGGCGAGCATTCTCTTGGGCTCTCCCAGGTGGCCTGGAATCCCAGCTCTTTGGTGCAGTTCTCTAGCTGACCTTCTTGCCTGTGGAATGGGTACACCAGGTAACTCAGCTAGCCACTGAGAGATAACACAGATGAAGTTGCTGACTATTACCTGGCACATGTACAGTGTCATAGGCCACCAATAACCTAACAATGTTGTTTGTTATTGAGGGTCCGAAACCCATCCAAGCCAAGGCTGTGTGGCTCCCTCTCCTCTTACCTACAGAAGATGAAGGCATTCTTTGGGAGCAAATTGGCATTTTGGGGGTTTGCTTCTAAGGAAATTCTGCTCCTTAGGGTCCTAGGTGGTCTCCTTTCAGACCTTCTGGCTATTGGCCAGGGCCCCAGGTGGCTTGGTATTGAGTGGGAGCAGCTACCTCCCCTCTCAGGGGCAGCCCCAGGGAGGCAGCAGGTGGGTGATTATTGCAGGTACAGGCCACTTTCATGGCATGTTCTCCTAGCTCACAGGCAGCCCACGACATGCAGGGAGAGGAGCTACCTGGGAGAATGGAAAGCCACAGCAGGGACCCTCCTCCCACGTCAACCACAGCCTACACTGTGCTTTGGGCACTCATGTGGAGGTGGTAGTGAATACTGGGGCACATGCCATGGCCCCTCCTGGGCCCACACAGAAGGGAGCCCTGGCCACTGAGCTGGGGAACCTTACAAGGGAGCTGGGAGCACCCCCTTTAAGCAGAAGCGACTGCCCCACAGAAGACAAAGTTCAAGGACCAAAGCCAAGGCCTCACATTAGAAAAAGAACTTAAGGGGCTTTTTCCTTCAGTCACTTAACAACTATTGAGGGTCCAGGCTGCGCCAAGCATCATGGGAAGCACTGGGAGACAGCAATTCCCAAGACAGACGAGGCCTCCACATGGATGGAGCTGATAGTCCAGTGGGAAAGTTCCACAATAAATTGCATAGGACACATTACAGACAGAAATGGGGGCTGGGGAGATAGCTTGGCGGTCTGTTTGCCTAGCAAGTGTTAGGATCCAGGTTTGATACTGGGTACCACATGCTGTACTGGCCTCAGAACCTTGGGCAAGCACGGCTGGCCACCAAAACTGGGTGTGGTGGTACACTCCTGTAATCCCAGCCCTGGGGAAACTGAGACAGGAGGATCACTACAAGTCTAGCAAGGCCTTGTACCAAACTAATTAATTAAAATAAAAAACAGAAAGGCAAAAATGTAGACCAGGCAGGGAACTATCTCAGTTACTCTTCTCTCATTGCTGGGACAAATACTGGACACTCAAAATGAAGGAAGGAAAGGTTTATTTAACTCACATGTAATGGAGGTTTCAGGGCAGAGAACATCCATTCATGGAGGTGAAAAGAGCAAGAGGAGCCAAGTGAGGAGTAACAGCAACAATGACTATAGAGAGGAAGTCTATCTCTCTTAAATTGCATTCAGGCTCTCTGCCCCAGGCTGGGGGGAGTACACACATCCTAATCCCAGCAGTACTAAAACCCATAATCTCAGCCTTGGATTACCCATAATCCCAGTGGATCACAAGTTAATCACAAATTCTAGAAGTCCCTGCTCCATGACTGCATGAGACTTTGGGGGACAACTAGACACAAATCATAATAGGGACAGAGAGAAGATGTTATTTTATTTATGAATTTAGGACAGGGTCTACAGGGTGTACAGGGTCTCACTACACAGGTTCAGACTCATAGTGATCTTCCTGGTTTCAGCCTCCCAAGAGCTGGGATTATAGGACTGAACCCCAGCCACTGCATGAGATGCTATTTTAGACAGGATTTTCAGGGAGGACCTCTCTGATGGGTAACTTCTGAACAGAGACTGAGGGAGATGAAGGAGTGAGCTGTGAAGGCACTTGGGGAAGAGCATTCCAGGCAGGGGAATGACAGTGCCCAGGCCTCGAGTAAGCACTAAGCAGGTGGCACCAGGAAGCCAGTGGAGTCTGAGTGGTGTCAGTCCTGGAAGAGTGATTCTGGAAATGAGGAGGGAAGAGATGGAGGTGATCAGGAGCTCTTCCTTAGCTCTTTAACCATGTTACTTGGAAAGGGAAGTGCCTGCTGATGCTTTGGAGCAGAGACGTGTGAGGCTGCTTGGGCCACTGCATGCAGGGTAGACCACTGGGAGCGGGCAGGCAAGGACAGCGGTCACCAAGGGAAGCCCACGACTGTTCCGCAGCAGGTGGGGGAGGGCTCCCAGTGGAGGCAGTAGGAAGGAATCACATTCTGGACAGGTTTTGAAAGTGGTAGGGATTTGGGGGTTTTCAGTAGTTCTTCCAGGAAGAAAGAAAACACTTGCTTTGGATGTTTAGATTCGATGAATAAAGCACTCACAATAGACATAAAGGCCTTTTGGTTCTATAACACACACTTGAAGGGGAGGCAGAGGGGAAGGCAGGGCTTTGATCCCCGGTACCCAGTAAAGGCCTGGCATGCTCAGGCACTTACTTGATAGATGCTGGCTGCTGCCTGGATTATCCTTGGAGCAAAAGTGACTAGGAGACCTCTCCCTCCACCCGCCCACTGCGCAGATGGGGAAATGGGCCAGCCAAGGGAGAAGAGCCTACCCAAGTGCAAGGTCTACGGGGCCAGGGTGGGAACCCCTTTTGTGGGCTCTTCTGCCAGGCCACCCCTGATGCAATGAGGCAGGAGGTGAGGGGTCACGTTCAGCACAGGAGGTTAAGGCCCTGGCCAGGGCCTGGCCTCCCACAGACTTGGGCCATCCCATTTCGCCGCATGTTCTATAGCTGTTAGTCATGTACCTGCTGCTTTTGCTGGCCCAGCGTTGCCCCTCCCTTTCCTACTACTGACAGCTCTGGCCTCCCCGCAGCGAGTGGGGTGACGTCATAAATCTTGAAATTGAGGTGTGGCCCAGGCTTGAGCAGCAAATGATTTTAGACCCCCAAGCTTGGGGGATTTCTTTTGCTTAAAGCCATACTGAGCTGGGTTTCTGAATTTTGAATTTTGATTGTACTTCAATCAAAAATACCCTGATGGATAGAGTCACCATGCATTCAGTAATTTCTAAGGGATACTTGCTCTGGATGGCTATTTGCCACACATTTCTTCATTTAATCCTCAGAGTAACCCTACGAGGTAAAGACTGCTGTTCTCTATCCCTACCAGGTGTGGACAAAGAAATGGAATTTCAGAGAGGTTGAATCACTTGCCCAAAGCCACACAGCTGGTATAGCTAAGGGTCCAACTGGGACTGAAACCAGATTCATATGTCTCCCAGACATGTCTTTTTAACTAGTTTACCCTACTAGGAGCACAGCATGGATGGAAGAGCTGGGCTGTAGATACCTGATGTGGAAGAGACAGGCAAGAGGTGACCTGACTCCCTTCACCCTTAGGTAGGTCTGCCCAGGGCCAGACAGGCACAAGGTACACACCCCGACATCCCAAATTTCAGTAGGGGTAGAGACACAACTAAAGACACAATGGCAACAGGGTTTGAGAAAGGCTGCATGGGCAACAGCATCCAGGGGCCATTAGGGCCTAAGGGAGGCTCTGGACTTGGCCAGGGGTTAGAGCAGAGGTGATGGCCACAAGCTAGGTTTCCAGGGAGCAGAGCAAAGTGCTTTAGGCTGTGCAGGGAAAGCCGGAGGGTGTAGGTAGGCAAAGGAAGGACATGGGGTTGGCAGAAGGGGTGAGGGGCAAGAGAGCTGCAGACATTCCTGGGACCCGAGAGGAAGGCCCTCCATGCCAGGCTGAGAGGCTCAGGCACACAGGACAGGGTAGGGGGGCCATGAAAGGTTCCGCACAGATCAGGACCCTGCCAGGCCACAGCTCCCTGTGACGGGGGTAGAGGCAGGCTCAGAACGAGGCTGCAGGCCATCTCTAGAACCCCAGGAGAAAAGGAAGTGCTGCTGGTTCAGAAGGACAAAGCTAAAGTACGCCACCCTGTGTACACCATCCACAGGGCTGCTCGGGGACGCCAGAGGCCTGTGTCTTCCACGCATGCCACGGCCTTGTACAGGCCACCCAACCTCGGGACCATCGCTTCCTTCAGTGCCGACAGATCAAGGTCCCCTTCTGCTGGCAAACTCTCCAGGAAACATTAAACATGACCACAGTCAAAAGGCTGATTTGATCATTTTTATCTCCCGCTCCCACAAACTGGGTCTCCCAATCTTATCTCTCTGCCCAAATTACTTTACAAAACGGCTTGGGAATTCTATGCAGATGTCCTCCGGAGCAGTCTGACAGTTGCGGTGAAGGCCGGACTGCTCCAGGAGATATACTGCTTTGTTACTATAAGAGGAAGCTTCCTGCAAACCCAACTATATGTTAGGATAAAATGCAGCCAAGTCATAGCGAAGTTTACATATTTGTTTAATCTTGATTATATGATCCAACTTCCTCCAGGGAATGAGGGATAAACACTCTTATTTTCCCCCTCTCTGAGGCCAGAGCCCTGACATGTGATAAAGAAAACCAGAGTGAAACCGTTCGAAGACGATGTGTTATTTACACAAATTGATGATACTTAAAATAAAAGGCAACAATAAGTGATCTCCAAATTGCATACCCACATCTGCGCTTAGCTGGGTTCAGGGAAAGTGGGTTGTTCCTGCAGGGAATAGGAACATATAGAGGTGGACTGCAGGGCACTGACAGAGTGGCCTGGCTTGGAGACAGCAGCGGGAAACCTGCACCGCTGAACTGTATCACTGAAGTTGCTACAGTGAACGACAAACACACTACAGAAAGTCTGAGAAAGAGGAGAGCGCTCTGCCCACTCGCATCTTCCCACGATCACCCCCAGCTCGAATCATGTTTTTAATAGCAATTTATGGTCTCAGTTCTGACCCAGGACAGAGCATCATCTGAGCCTTATCATATGCCAGGGCCTGTGCTGGATATTTCTCAGTGCAGCTTATTCTCACAAGGAGCTCTCACCTGCAGGGTCACTGTCTCCCTTTTCCAGGAGGAGTCAAGGCTCTAGGCAGCAGCGACACTTCACACTGGAGCAAGAGCAGCACTGAAATGCGAACCCAGCTCCACCTGACCCTCGCCTGTGCTTCTTCCCCTGTCCCGACTTCCTTCCCTAGGGCTAAGTCCAGTAAGTCCTTTTCCTATCTTCAGTAAGAGCACGCGAGCTGTCTTGCATGCTGCCCTCTTCTCTCGAGCTCCACACACACAGAACCTCCCTTCTCGGCTCCATGCCTTTGCTGTGGCCACACCACAGCTGCAGAGTAGTCCATCTGCAGGCACCCCGCATACACCGCGGCTCCCCTGTGCTGGCCATGTCTGCTCCCCAAACAGCTCTGTCTGTGGAGGCAGAGGTCCTCGGCTGCTGGTGTCAGGACCAGGTTCAAATGGACAGTATCTCTGGGGAGAGAGTGTTCTGCTAGGAAGAGGCCCCCAACCACACCAGGAACAAACCGCATGGCCCAGTCTTCCCTGGAAGGCTGAGCTGCACCAGCTTGGGGAGGGTGCTACGTGTGGCTACAGAGCCCCTCTGATTCCAGCCTAGACCTGGGTCTGAGGCTGTAAGAATGGTGGGGAAGGGTTTCTGTGAGTCGGAACACAGGAGTCTTCTGTAGCTGCTCTTCTGGTTCAGAGGAGGAGACAGTTCTCACCCAGCCCTCAAGGTAACCAGGGCTGCTCAGCCCACCCTGGCTGGAGGCTCTCTCCAGCATTTAGTCAAAGGAACAATGCCCTGACTCTAAATGCAAGGCCAGAGGTGTCCTGGGATGGGTGAGGAGTGTGGCCTGGGGTGGATAAGGAGGTAGGAATCCACCATTGCTAAGTCAGCATCGCTATGGCAGCCCTGGGCAAATCTTTCTAGAAGACAGGTCTACCTAAGTTCTGTGCTTTGCTACTAATTTGTGTGAAGGCCCTTGGACAAGATACTTCCCAAGGCTGCAGTTTTGACATCTGTAAATTAGGCACCCATCTCAGCTTTTGGCAGGGACAATGCAGTCGCAGAGAAGTCCTGGCACATAGTAGATGCTCAATAAACTTCATCAAAGCCCAGTCAGTAAGTAAGCCCCTCACCCCCATTCTAGAAGATCTTTATAGCTATATCTCAGTTTGAGAGGTGGCTCAAAAGAGCATGAGCTGGGAGTCAGGCAGACCTGGGCCCAACTTTGAATTTGGTCATTTATTGGTGCCATAATCCTGAGGTTCGTGTTCAACTTCTCTGAGCTTGAAAGACACTGACAAGACTAGTAAAAATCAGAGCTGGGGATGTAGTTCAGTGGCACTGTGCCTGCCTGGCAAGCCTGAGGCCCTGAGTTCAATTCCTGGTTAAAAAAAAAAAAGTAGTAAAAATCACCTCTATTTGCAGAATGTTGTGAGGGTGACACAAGGCAGGGCCACCAGACACTGTATGCACATGTCAGGTGCTTTTTAGACATTTGGTCCTTCCTGTAGCCCCCTTATTCAGTCCTTTGACTTGGAAAGTTTGTTTCTGGGTCACAGATACCTCCCAGAGGTGTAAGGCAGACGTACTGTGAAAGGTTTCTCTCCCAGAGGGCTCGTGACCTGGGGCAGGCAGGCCCTTCGAAAACCCCAGGTTGCTTCTGTGTGGTGTTCAAGGACAAAAGCCTATTTTTAAGCCATCCCAGCAGCATCTCAAATGCGTGCTGAGGTCCTCACTCATCTCTCCAGCCCAGCTCTTCCTTTGATCTAAAAAGAGCCCAGGGAAATGGCACTTACTGGCAGGAGGAGAGCAGGAAGCAAGCTCTCGGGCTGTTCTGGCTGTGGCTACCCAGGCGTCCTGTGTGCTGGCATTCAGCAGATGGCGCCTAGGCTGCGACTTTCAGCAAGTCCCTCTCTATGGGAGGGGGAATGGTCGCCCCAGGGACCTGTCCTTTGAACACATTTCACGGAAATCCTATGGGCCAGGCATATACCCCTGTTTATGGGGGCTTCCTCTTCAGGACAATCCTATACAGTAGTTTTAACCCTCTTCCTTTTCAAAAAAGGAAACCAAGGCTCCGCAATGGTCCTGCCCCACACTGCAATCCTTCTGTGTAGCTGTGTGTAACTTCTAGGTCCAGGAAGGGGGACCTCGTTAAGAAGTGGGAGTTGCATAGCCTGTCTGCCTGGATACCCCACCCGGGTGCACCCAACCCAACACTCAGCTCCAGGGTTTCCTGGACCCTTCAAGCATGCATCCAGGGACTGAAGACCTTGAATGAGACATCTGTAGCTCAAGCGACATTTGCCCAAGTACCAAACACAAGTAAGCACTGTTGGCAACAGGAAGCAGTGTGGGTGGGTAGGGTGTCAGTGTGTGCTTCAGAGTGAGGGAAAAATGAAACCTTCGCGCCAAACCAAGAAGGGCAAGGATACAAGTGTCCTCTGGCTGCAAAGAGCCTTTTCTATTGGTGTGTTTGAAATAGATTAGAAAACGAATAACCAGCCCGCCCTCACCACTGCCAAGCACACAGGACAGAAGCCCAGGGGACAGATACCAGCCACTGGGACTTTGTTCTCTGTTGCCAAGGCCTGGAGAGCAGCACCTTCAGAGGAAGAGAGCCAGCTGTGCTGGAAGCCCCACCCCCCCCATCCCCCTTCACAAATAACCCACCTGCCAACACCTCAAGGCCAAGGGGGGTCACAGGAGGCTGGAGGTCACAGCGCACTGCACTGCCTGCCATGCTGCTAGCTGGGGATGCCCGCCCACCCAGACCGAAGCAGCAGCCTGCTTAGCCCACATGTCTCCAATGTGAGAGTTCTCAGAGGGTGAGGTCATCCCAGTGCCCCCTCCAAGCAGGTTCCAACCCTCCGCTGGGCCCCTTGGCTAAAGTCTCTTCTTGATAAAGGGACCCAGGAAACTTCAACCTCACAGGCGCCAGCTCCCACGGTTAGGCCCCCAGTGGGGTGAGGGGAGCGGGAATGCCCCTCATTCCTTCCCCAGTGCCTCACTTCCTCCTCAGCGGTCAGTTATAGAGCATGCGTTCTGACCATGCCGGGGCCCAGGCAGACTGCAGGGACAGACACATATGCCACAGAGTGACATATGGCCCCTGGCCTAGAGCTGAGAGGTGGCAGTGGGGATGGACACACAGACCTGTGAGGGCCGGCCAGGAGAGGCCGCTCGGCAGCAGGACTGACCAAGAACAGGTCAGCGTATTTCAGGCAGTGTGAGCAGTAACACAGAGCCTGGGAGCTGAGAACGAGCTCAGCACTGGTAAGCTGCAGAAGAGATGGGAAGGGTACAAACGGAGCCGGGGGCAGCATCAAAAGGGTATTGAAGACTGGGCAGAGGAGGTTAAAGTTCCCAAGAAAGCTCTGGGGATGCTGATGGATTTGGGAATGGGAAGAAATCCCCATGGACACACTTCTAAAGAATGAGATTCAAATCTTGGGCTTTCCTTTCTTCCCTGCTTATCTGTCAAGATGACCCAGAACAGCAGGAGTGAGGAAAGCAGCCAGTTTTCAAACATTACTTTCAGAAGCCGCCGCCATCCCGGCCTGTCCTGCCCTTGGTGTATGCTTCCCTCCAGGCGGCGCTAGCAGCTGCCCACTGATAAGCAGGAGGAGTTGCCAAGGCTGCTGCTTCTCCTTCCCTTTGCCTAGAGGACAGCCACACCCCCAGCCAGGTAGGTGCCTGGGCCAGGCTGCTCCAAATCACGTCCCCAGGACAGCATCTGTAGCCAGCCAGGAGTTGGGATGAGCACACCCTGCAAAGCGGTTCCGAAGCAGGAGGAAGCTCCCCTGCCTTCACTGTGGATCTCAGGAAATGTCCACCAGGAGCCCAGCACAGGGTGGAAGGACCGAAGGCTGGGCGATGCACAAGCAGCCAGAGCTGCCTTCTGGCAGAGCCGGCGAGTCATGGCCGGCTGAGGTGCAGGAAGGAAGGCCCGCGGGGGTGGGCAGGGCGGCGGTGGATGTCATCCATCAGCTTGCTCTGAGCTTTGTAAAGGCCACAGTTTGGCGGAACTTGGGATGAACAATAAGCAAAGCATCTAAAAAAGGAAAGCAAGTGACTGATCCCAGGGCAGGGGGATGGAACCCGAGTGCCGAGCACCAAGCAAGAGACCCTGAGGTTTGAAAAAGAACCGGGGGTGGGGTGTGATGGGAAAGACAGATCTCCCAGGGGGCCAGAGACCTCCTGTCCTCCTCCTGACAGCTCCGGAGGTGGTGGCTGCTCCCAAGCCCCCTGCCAGGGAAGAAGGAAGATCAGAGAGGCTGGGAGAGCTGCCGGGAGGCACACAGCAGGAAGAACAGATGCTGAAGTCTGTCAACCCGGCTCCCAGGCTGGGATGAAGATGCGATGGCTGCTTTGGACAAAGCCATCCCCACAGGGAGGAGCAGAGCACAGTGCTAAGCACACGGGAAGGCCACGCATGTGTCCCTTTTTGCTCAGCTTGGCTCTGAGGCCCCCTAACGTCACACTATGCCATGCCTCCCCTCACCCACCACACTGGGCTGCCTCAGATGCCTACAGTGCCTGTGAAAGCTCCTAAGTGTGGACTGGGACAGGTGTGGGCCACATGTCCGGACCTCCGCCCTCCCCGGGAGGTGCGAGGATGAGCATTGACAGTGGCAAACTCTGAGCCCTGAGAGGACTGATCCCACAGCCCTGCGCTCCGGTGACCAGAGAGCCCGTGGCTCTGGGGCCTCTCTCCCGTCCTGTGAGCCCCTTTCACCAACAAGGACATGGTCACATCGGAATCCAAAGCCCACGCACTTATTCTCTTGGCAGTGATCAGTCTCGGGATTTAAGGTGTGTAAGACAGCAGCACAACTCAGTCCTCATGCCCGCCCCCCCTCTCTTTCAATTTCGGGAGCACAGACTCAGCATCTCCAATGGAGAAAGGCCATGATCTTCACCTTCTGCTGAGCTCAGACTTTGTGTGGATTCTCCTATTTAGTCAACATCCCAACTCCAGGAAGGAAGGAGATACCACCATTCTTCTTAGCCTTTAGATGAGGCAGCAGAGGCTCAAAGATGTGAAGTCTCTTCTCACACAGCTTAGAGATGATGGAGCTGGAGTCTGAACTTGGGACACCCTCCAAGGCCTGGGCTCATCCTCCTGCCTCTCTTAGGATTGTAGCCCAAGACCCAGGCTGTAGTTACTGTGTGATTTCAGTGTCCTGATCCATCAAGGAGCAGGTAGAACTAGGTGATTTAGAGCACTCTGGTCCCTGGAACAGAGCCCGCAGGTAACCTGTCTGTGGGGATGAAGTTTGGGCCATATCCAGCACCCTGAAAATTCCACTCTGCCATCTCCTGCCCTTGAATGGCCTAGAACCTTGAGGGGCAGGAAGCTGGTATGAGGACCAAGGACCCACTGCCTGGAGTGGAAAGTTACCCAATGGAGCCGGCCTTGGTGACACTGGGTGTGTGCGCCCACCCATCTCATAAATCCATCACCCTTGGGGCACCAGAAAAGAAAGCACGTGCCCCAAGGATATCACTGTGGTAAAAACAATCTGTAATGTGGAGGATGCAAACAAAATACACTTTTAAATAGCTGTGGGCATTCTGCCAAGTGCCAATACAGCCCAAGATACCCCCACCCCTCCCAGTTCCCCAAATGGTTTACTCATTAAAGAACTTTCCCCTGCCAAGCAGAGGTGAGCCAGGAGGCCAGCTCTGAGTCACTCTGGATCCCAGGAGTAGAATGGAAGGCGAAGAAGAAATGGGGGCCTGGTTGGCCCCCTAAGGGAGGCAGTTGGAAACACAGGCTCATGCTGGGGGTCAGGAGGAGGGAAGGGACCTGGGCTGAGGCCGGTGGCTTCCTCCATCTGTGCCTCAGTGAACTGGCAGAGCGTAAGTGAAAGAGTGGGAGGAGTGCCACAGGAGTTCAGCAGAGGAGCCCCGGACAGCGCCTCCCGCGGACCCCAGGCCAAAGGCTCCTTAATGGACAATTACCCAGGACCTGTTGGCTGCTCCAGTGGTCTCTGAAATAGTCATGCCAAACCCAGCTGGGCTACACGGCAGTGCCACTCCGATGACAGCACTCCCTCCTCCTTTCCATTTTCAGACAGTTTCCACAGTTGGGAAGTTCTTCCTTTGGATAAACTGAAATCATCTTCTGAGATGCCATGCACTGGTTATATCTGCGATTGTCCCTTCCCCTGAATCAAGCCCACAGGCAGCTCTTGGGCCCCACGGTCCCTACGTCATGAGATTCTTTGCTCCCCTGGGAATGACGCAGTCCTCACTTTGCTGTCCAGAAAGGACATCAGGACATCAGCTCTTCCCAACCTGCCTTGGCAGGGGGCTGGAGCTCTGTCCCCTAAGATGAGCCCACGGGCCATCTGGAGAGTGTCACTCCTTTGCCTAGAGTTAGGAGATGGGACAACCAGCCGAGGATCTAAGGGAGCAACTCAAGTTAATCTGCCAGGATTTCTGAATGATCACAGATTTCTGCTAACTACGATGAAGGCTTCCAGTGCAGATGGAAAATGTCCCCCCGCTGACCCCTCACTCTGTCTGGCAGTCTTCTCTTCCACACTAACGTTCCTCTGTTCCTCCCCGCTGGGTAGAAGCATGTTGGAGTGCATGGGCTGGGCACCCTTGAACACATGAGTTTCTCTCTCTGTGCCTTAGTTCTCTCACTGGCCATACAGGACTAATAGCAGCTATCTTAGAGAGCTAGTCCTGAGGGTTAAGTGACACATTTAACTTGCCTGCATGATACAACTTACTGGTTGTTATCGTGCTTTTGTGTCTCCCTCAGGAGTGCCCAACCCTGGGCTCAGCATGGAGCAGGTACACTAGGGAGCGCATAATCCCGACAGGTGCCGCCACACGTGAGCACCTTCCACTGCCAGGTGCTCTGCATGCCTGAGAGGTCACATCATTAGCCCCTCTCTGCAGGAAACCTGAGGCTTCTGATTCCCACAGGACACATCCACCTCAGCAGCTACTGAATCGATAGGCCTGGAGTGAGTTGGGCTAGGGGTGGGGAGGCAGACATTTTCCAGAAGATGCATCCGCTGGGAATGGGGAGCTAGGGCAAGTACAGCGGTAATCAGTGAAAGGAGTCCTATCAGGTGTGGAGGGGGATTATCGGGTGATGGAAGGGAAGGGACTCAGGGCTCCAGGGGCCAGGAATCCCTTCAGCTCCTGGCTTCCTAACTCAGGTCTCCTTACCACTGCGAGCCTCCATTTCCTCATCTGCAGCATGGGGAGCAGACCTCTAGAAGGCTTGTCCTGAGGATTGCAGCAGAGGAAGCAGGCAAAGGGCCTGGGACAAGGGGCTCTGCCCACCTGTAGCTACCCAGGTGAGCTCTGCTTCAGGCTCTAACAACAGCACCCAGCCTCTGGGCTTCTATTTGAAGCCTTCAAGGAGTACCACTGACTATAGAAAGCTTTTTTGTCCAAAAGAGAGGTCCAGCTGCCTCTACTCCATAAGGTGCTGTAAGTAGCTTGCTTGTTCTTTGAACCCACAGAGCAGCTGGGGTGCCCCAGCCCCAGTCAGCAATGGCACATCATTATCCCTGCACAAAGCACAGCCCCCAGAACCATGCCATACCTTGCCTGGAAGCCACCCCCCATGTACCACCAAAGTCTCTTGTGCCATCCACATTTGCCTGGGACCTGGAGAACCACAGCACCCACAAACACTGTTCTCCCTCTGCTAACCCTTTGGCCATGGAGCTGCTTTGTCCCGCAGAGCCTTTCCCACTGCCTCCACCTGGACAGAGCACCTGCTCCATGGAGCCAGCCCTGTGTGCCTCTCCTCCACTCACTGTACCAGGGAGTCCATGCTGGTCACCCCCTCTAGAACTTGACTCCCTAACTCTAGACTGCATTCACCAGCCCAGAGGCTTGGTCAGCACAGGAGTGACACACACTGCAGACCGGCAGTCTGTTCATCAGAAGGCAGTGCCCAGGAAGGGGCTCCTGGAACCCCAGTATGCTCTGTGCTCAGGCAAAGGAGGCCTCCCACTCCAGCCTCGGGGGTCCAGGGTCACCATCAGCTGTCA
>NW_004524788.1:3076146-3089128 GCF_000260255.1 Octodon degus
ATCTCCCCAGCCCCCATTATTATTATTATTTTTTTTAGACAATCTTTTTCATTTTATTAAAATTCAAGCAGCACAAAGTAAAACATTTCTAAATGAATAATTCTGTAGCAGTAAGTTCATGTATAGTATAGTATAAAAATCACCTCTATGTGGTTCAGAAAATTTTCATCAGCCCAAAATCCAATCTTGACACAGTTATACTCTGTTTCCTCTCTAACCCCAAGTCCTGGAACCACCTGTCACTCTTCTGTGCCAGTCGATCTACCTCATCCTATTTTTTTTTTTTAAGAAAAAAAACCCCAAAAAGCTGGTGATGAGCCTGAATAGACAGAGTCTTTGGTGACACACCTTGTCTGGGGAGGTGGGTGCTGAGTGCTCTCTCATTGGGGCAGGGTAGCAGAACCCTTGCTCGCCAATGATAGGGGTCAGATGCTCACCCCACTCGCTGAGGGCACACTGCCTTCTCCATCAGAGGCCAGCAGCTCAGGCTCCAGAGAGACGCTGGCAGCCACAGGGTGACCAAGCCACCTGAAGACAGCAGGGGACAACACTAGCAGCAGCAGGCACTCAGCTGCAGTCCCTTCAGATGTCACTGCCTACAGGAAGCTTTCCTTCACTCTCACAACCAGGGAAAAGGAGAGAAAAGTAAAATGGGCAACCACAAGAGAGTAAAGACAGGGACCCTAGTAACTTCGGGCAACCTCTCCTTTCTCCCTGCGTGCTGGCCAGACTCCGCTCCCTCCTTCTACTTCCTGAGGAATGGTAGGTCCCAGTCCCAGCTCTTGGCCTCCTTACAGCCTCTGACTAGGAAGAACAGCCGTGATCACTTGGAGAATCTCAGCTCAGCTTTAGAAGTCATTCTTAGGTGGGAGAAGGGTTTGAGTCAAAGAAAGCACAACTCACTAAACTAGGGCTGGGTAGAAGAGGTAGAGGAGTGAGAGCAAAGGAGAGCGCTACCCATTGGCCCTCTGCAGCCATAGAGGGGACCAGTCTGACATCTTCCTGAGGGTAAAGCAGGCCAGGGAAGCCGTGGACCTGGCAGCATTACTGTCCCTGCTCAGAGGGGCAGCCAGGCAGCACCAGATCTGGCCACAGAGGCTCAGCAGCCACAGGGCTCTTCCTCTAGCTCCAAAGGAAAACAGGGTCCTCAGAGGTACACAGGGCAGGTGCAAATGCATCCCCAGTCTGGATGCAGCATTTCCACACCATCTACCTCAATGGGGAAGACGGGTTCTCCTCCTCACACTCAGTACCCTTGTCCTTGCCCTCTTGAAACCTTCATTTGCTGCCCTGTAAAATGGGGCCAAGTGTCACTCCTATTCTGGAATGTTAATGAGGATGGACTATAGATTATGTGGGCATGCTCTGCCATGCCCATGGCTGGTGCAGAGCAAGGTCAGCCTTCTATCTTCACCCCCAAAACTCTAGGATGCCGGAGGACTGAGCTAATAACACTAAAAAGCCACTGGCTTGGTCAAGCATGGACCAACTTAATGATTAAACCCAACTTGCAGTTTGCATGTGGTCTCTTCTCCAGCCAGAACTTTGACTGAAACCCAGAGGCACACAGGAGGAGAGAGAGAGCGCTGGTGAGAGAATTCCACCTGGCACCCCTCATCCTGGAATGTTGCCCCCTAACCTGTTTACACTTTTATTTTCCCTTTGCAAGTCCCAGTGAGGACTAATGGAGTGGATAGCAAAGAACCGTATGGAAACAGGCAGGCTTCTAAATTCTAGCTTCACCACTCCCCTCTTGAGCTGGGGTGAGTGTGTTAACCTCTCTGTGACTCAGCCTCCTCATCTGTAAAATGGGGAGCAGCACCCTACTTTGCAGAGTTGAATTGTGACTGGAAAGAGAACAGGTGAAGCACACAGGAGGAGCTAGGCAGACACAAGTTTTCAGGGCACTCATCGGAATAAGCTGTATACTTTGCAAGAGCTGCCAAGGGCTTCCCTGTTATCCATCACAAAGGGACTTCCCTCCCCTCGGCATTTCCTTATTGCACACTAGCACAGCATGTGCACAGTGGGACACCCAGTAAATGTTATCTTAATCATGGGCTGGGAGGATACTACATGTCAGGGGAGGAATGCAGGACTTTGGAACTATATAAACTTGGATTTTAATTCTGGCTCTGTCAACTGGATGAGGTGTGTGGGCTGTGACAAGTCTACCTCTCTGGACCTTGGTTTCTCATTCATAAAGCGGGGGAAGACAATCCTTACCTTGCAGGGCTGTTGGGAGAATTAAAATCATTTATTCAGTATCTATTTACTGAAACTTTACTGGGTATCAGCCCCTGCTCTGCTGTACGTACAGCAGTGGACAAAATGGACAAGAATCTATGAGAAGCCAGAGAAGCAGGAGCTAAGCAAGCAGACAACACGGCACACGATGGCAGGCGCTAGGGGAAAACAGAAGCAGAATAAAGGGGGTGAGAAGGATGGTAGCAGGGCAGTGGGCAGGCACTGCCCTGGAACAGAGACCCAAAGGAGGCCAAGGAGAAGCCGTATGGAGGCCCAAGGGAAGAATGCTCCAGGCAGAGGGACCAGCAAGTGCAGGAGCCCTGAGAAGACTTGTGGTTGGCACACACAGGAAGCCACATATGCAGGAAGGCTGGCATGGAATCCAGGTGCTCAGCAAATGCCAGCTCTCTATTTCAAGTCCCACAGAACGAACCCCACGCATGTGTCCTTTTCCCAAGAACGAATGCACAAGGATTCTTCAGGGCAAGGCTGAGCCAAGTGTTCTTTCAGTTGAAAATCCCAGGCACTATGTGAGTTCTAGCACCAGCTTTTGAGCTCCTGCCAGACACCAGGCTCTGGGATGGGCAACCAGGGACACAAGAAGATGAAGACATGGGCTCTGTCCTCAATGAACCCCAAGGGGAGTCCTGGAGATGCTGAAGCACTGGGGTCAGATGAACAAGCAGAGGGATCCGGGTAGCAGAGGAAAGGATGGGACTATGAATGATCAGGGAAGGCTTCCTGGAAAAGGGGACCTTCGAACTGGATTTGGAGAAATGAACAAACTAACAAGGGACATTCCAGGTGCTATAAGGGACATCGCCTGCTGAGCACAGAGGTGTGGAAAACAGGGTGGCATGGATAGGAAGCTCACGGTGCGTAGATAAAAAAACCATGAACAGTTTCTGGCACCCACTACCGGATGTGACTCAGGAATTCCCATCTTGTCTCCTACCTCAAATCAACGCAAGCCTCAAGCTCCAGGGGAGGAGCGACATCTCCCCCTCTCAGACAGTCTTACTCCCAGGACCTGGGGCACCAGTCCATAGAGAGAGGGCCAGGTGCGACAGACACTGCAGAATTCTCAGCTCTCCATGGCCTACCCACAGTGTGTGGGTAGTCTTTTAGTCTCTCCAAGCTGGCCCACAGGTGGCAGAAGTGCTTTTTTAAAGGAATAGCACAAGCATTTCTTAATTAAGAAGCTGAATAAAGGGGCCCAGGTGGAGGTGCCTCTACCTCGGGTCTTGTGTGTCTGGGACATCTCTTGCCATCTCCACTAGCCTCCTGATGCCCTCCTGGTGGGTTGGTGGGGTCCCTGCACCCAGGCAATAGCCACTGCATAGGAAGTACAGGCCAGCCCCCAGTAAGCAGGGCTGAGTTCCAGTCCTGCTCCTGCCTCTGCCTGGCCCCGACTCTACCTGTCAGAATTAGAAAGCTGCAGAGTAGTTGCCCTGAAGTTGCCCAGAGGCTTATTTGGCAGAAGGAGCTGGCTCCTCTTCCATAAGCCAGCCCTGGGACTCCAGGTTCAGCACCATTCACTGCAGTCCCCTCCAGGGGAAGAAATAAGTATTTTTTGACAACAGTGTGTAATGCCTGAAAGGAAAGGGTATGAGGGAGTATTAATGCAGAGATGGGGTTACTATTCCCTCTGTTAAGGCTTCACACTGAATTTGGCCCATAACTGACTTTACATCTCCCCTGAGCTGCAATTTTATACTACACATACACACACGTGCGCGCACGCACACACACACGCACACACATGCACACACATGTGCATACACGTGTGCACGCACACACACACAGGCATGCACGCGCCTAATTCATTTGGTCTAAGGATGCTACCAGGACCGCACACACACACAGACCAGCCCATCTGGATCCTACCACTGTGTGACCTTGGCTGAGTCATTTGCTTTTCTCTGAGCTTCAATTTCTTTACTACAGGTTAAATGTTCTGTGTCTGCCTCTTGGCGAGGCTTCTTTGCATATCGCACATGCTGGTGCTCTGTGCTGCATGCAAAGTACTAGGCACAGAGCCTCCCTGGGAGCTGTCAGTTCCTGCAATTACCAGGTATTTTCCTGTAAGGCCTCCTCCGGCTCCCCACTCTCATCCCAATCCCCTCTTCTGGATCCCCTGACTCTGGTCCCTGAAATATAGGATGGTCTTCGCTAGGCAGGGGTTGATGCTCTCTGCAGCTCCAACTCCGAGGGGGCTAACAAGACCCTGGTTGAGCGGACACCAGAGGGGGGCGCCGCAGGGGTTCGCGGGGGATCTCCGCCAAGGCAAGGAAGCCTGTGCCGCAGACTCAGGCAGGCTGCACACCGGGGGACCCTGTGAACACCTCCCCCACGGTTGGCAGCTGCAGCCTCCGCACCACCAGCGGTCTCTGACCGTCGTCGGAAGCCGGGCGAGCCTGGCTCCGGTCACCCCCGGGTTGCCCTAGGCTAGCTCATCAGCACCCTCGGGCTGGAACAAAGGCGAGGGGGCGCGCGGCATCGCCCAGCGGCCCTTTCGTGCATCTGCCCAAAGCCAAGAGAACGAGGACGAGGGTCCCCAAGGTAACCAGGACGCCGTGCCAGCCCTCCCGGAGCGCACAGCCCAGCTGTGGGGAGGGCGCGCGGAGCTGGGCAACCGGAGGCACCAGCGACTCCAGCCCGGGGCGCGTTGGGGGATCCAAGGGGCGTGGGTGGCTCCCCGAGAGTCACCCTGCGAGTCCCAGGAGGAGAGAAGCTCGGCGGCCGCCTTCCAGGCAGGGTTCTCCGGCGTACCTGGCAAGGTCCTGTGCACCGTGTTGCCCATCTTCGCTTCGTTGCGAGGTCGGCGACGCGCTCGCAGCACCGGGAGGCTAATTCCGCGGCGAGTCGGGGACCCGGGTCGGGGCCAGGGCTGGGCTCCCGGGCATTGCTGCTGCACGGGCGAGCCGGCGGGCGGCAGCTGGGCGGGCGCCGGGAGGGAGGCGGCGGCGGCGGCTGCCGGAGGAGGTGGAGCCATTGTCCCGGGCCTGCCGGCTCCGCCCCCGCCTCCACCGCCGCCAACCGTGCAGGGGCGGGGCCGCAGTGGCCGCCGCATCTTTTGAAAGTTTGCACCCGGTGACGGGAGAGCTTCGGCCTGCTCTCCCGCCCTCCAGCTCCCGCGCAAGGGCCTGGAAGGCGCTCTGCAGCTGGGTACCTTCGGTGCCAAGCTCGTCAGCCTGCTGGCCTTTTACTCAGGCCCACACCTCGAGAAGCTTACTGTGTGTCAAGGCCTCTTCCAGGCGACAGAAGTGAGGTGGGGCGGGGACATGAACACAAGCAGGTCACAGGGACAGTGTAGGGGTTGAAGACAGTCCAGCTAGGGTGCCCTGGATGTGGGGACTTTTCTACTCTCTAGGTTCCATGCGGCCGAGTCCAAGACTGCAGGGTACCCATAATCAGTGTTTCATTTAAAAGCTTATGCAGCACAGGCTGTGTGCCAGGCACTGAGCTGAGCCCTGTAGGTACAGACGTGGTCTTCACTGTCATGGTACTACAGGCAGCCGAGTTAGATAGAAATATAGGCAGTCAGACAGGGCTAGGTCCTCGAAGGAGATAACACAGAAGACAAGATACCTTACAACTGAGGGAGGCATGGATGTTCCAGACCTAAAGACTACAGATCAAACAAATGCGACCTCCGAAAGATTGGCATCCAAGATTGATCATCACATGAGGGAGCCAGAAGAATCATTAATCCGACTACTACTGGATGGCTACCTGATAAAGTCCTGTTCTACATTCATGCCCACTTGCTATGTGATTCGCTTTCTCATTTGGTCCTGGGCTTAATCAATTTTACCTGAGCAATGGTGCTTGTAATCCCATTGGTTGACCATAGTTTTGTCCCACCCCACATCCACCTAAGCGAGTTCCCATGTTTTCCACCTTAGATTCATACAGTTTTACACTATAAAAGTCCTTGGAAGAGACAGCTTCCTGGCGGACAACCCGCTCAGGCCCCCCTCCTATCCCTGTCTCGGACAGGAGCTTTCTTTCCCCTAATAAATATAGTCTGCTCATAACCTCCATTTGTTCCTAAAATTCATTCTTCAGTTTTAGAAAAAATGAGCTCATCCAAGTCAGGTTGGCAAATCATTTTTCCCTGTATCATTTGGAGGTTCCCTATATCATTTGGAGGTCACCCACCCGAGATTGGTTTTTCTCCCTATATCAATGGAAAGGGCATGCTAGTAGAGACAGAATGGCACACAACTAAAATGATACAACACAGTGAACAAACCTGGGAAACAAAAAAACTCAAGTTGTTTGTTTTTTTGAAACAGTGTCTCTCTGTGTAGTTCAGGCTGGCCTTGTGTTCACTATGTAGCCCAGGGAGGGCTTGAACTCATGGTGATCCTCCTGCTGAGCCCAGCCCCTCGAATGCTGGGATTACAAGCACTGGCCACCATGTCCAGGCTTTAAGAAAGAATCTTAGGTCCAGGGATGTAGACACCTGATGGAAAGGAAGGAAGCCATGGGAAGAGGCAGGGGTGCTCCTGGCAGAAGGGTAAGAGGCATTTCTCATTCATACATTCATGCACGCATGTGTTCATACATTCACCCCCGGGGTCTTTTCTAAGGACCTGTCCTGTGTGGATGCCCCACATACTCCTTGAGCTCCATTTCATAAACTGAAATGCTGAGGTCTAAGAGGTCCAAGGACTTGCTCAAGAGACCCCGATTCCAGACTGTTTCTTTCTCACTGAAGTTGCCATGCTTTTGTATCCCCTAGGCCCTTATGAGATATGTTATTATGTCCACTTCACAGATAGGGAGATTGAGGCTCAGAGTGGAGGAGAGGTGCCTGAGTTCTCCCAGCTGGGAAGGGGCGGAGCCATCCCGGAGCTGTGCGCACACAGAGGGAGCCTCCAGGAGCCAGGAGCAGGCCTCCTGCCCTGGTTTCCCTGGTGCCCTCTGCTACAGCGTGCGTCTGCTGGCACAGGGCTTACATCCTTCAAGGTCAGTTCAGGCATCCACCGCCAGGAAATCACCCCAGCATGGTCACATGTCTGTGGGTCTGCAGGAGGTGCTTGGTATTTGAGTTGCTGATTTCTTGCATTACAAGTTCCCTCTCAGAGACTTCATTTTTAAACTCCAAGTTCTGATTGGGAAAGGTCCATTAGCTGAGGCACCTGCAGTCCAGGTGAGTTGGGGGCACACACAGAGGTTGGTCTCATGGCAGAAGGAGGCTAGGGAATTTCATTAAGAGCACACAGGACTCTGACCTGAAGAGTGAGGCTGTTGCGCACAGGCCTCTTCAAGGTCACCTTCAGAATACCCAGTGAGGAGCCATGTTGTTCAGGCAACAACTGCTCTCCCGCCCCCACGAAGCCCTGGCTGTGCTGGTGAGAGGCAGCTGCATCCAGTGGAGACACCAGTCCGGTGAGGGCCTGATGCATTGATTTCAAGTGCTGTTTTGTAGGCCCTAGATCCCTATGACTGGGACATGTTCTCAGAAAAAAAGGCTCCTACCCTCCCATGATGGGGACATTAGCATCAAAGGCACACTGAGAAGAATTTGCATCAAAGAGTTTCCTGAAATGGACAAAAGCAGTCCTTCCATTTGTGTTTTATATAAAAAAGTTGCAAATATGGATGTCTAAGATAATAAATCTTACAAATGGATATCACCATTATTTTATCCCCACCTCATAAAGTTTATGTTATCCAACTTCACTGTGTGTTTTCTTGCCAGGAGGATGAGGGTGATGTCTACATTTTCTCTGATTGCCTTATATTTGAGCACATACAGTGGTGCTCACCCCTCTGCGGTCCTTCTGCACTTTGTCTTGTCCCTCACTTAAACCCTCAAGGCGGTTCCACTGTTCCCAGGCTGTACCCTTTCTGTGCTCTCCACGGTCACATGGAAAGCCCGGGGTACAGAATCACTCACCCATGAGCCCATTGCCCATGCAGGACTGATCCATCCACATTTGATTAAATGGCAGAGATACATTGCTCTGGCCTGGGAAAAGACAAGAAAGAAGGAAAGACAGACAGGAGAAAGAGAGGGAGAAAGGAAGGGAGCCTGGAGGGAAAGAGAGAGGGAGAAACATTTGTGAAGGAATGAGTCACAGTTGCTAAAGCCCTGCCTGGACCCTGGTTTGATCAAAGTGCCATAAAGAAAACAAATGAAACAGAAATAAGCTTTGGAGCAAAGGAGGGGCTTACTGCTCCAGCACACGATGATTAGATCATTCTAGAAGTTGCTTTGGCTCTGGGTACCACACTGAAGAAGAACAAAGCTGCTTCACAAAGGTGGGGCAAGTGACTTTGGGAGAGAGGAGGACCCTGTCACAGGAGGCATGGAGGCTGTGTCGTTCCCAAGAAGGGCTGCGGCAGCAGGGCTTCTGGTATGACCCATCTGGGAAGTTCACCTTCCAGGACCGTCATCTACTGAGTCCCCTCCACCCCCATGAGCTAAAGAGCAGCTTGTGGATGGGAGTTCATGCACCCTGAGCACCTTCAAGGCTGAGAGCAACGCAAGACACCCTGCCTGGTCAGTTGCATGGGTGTCAAGTTCGTCTCCTGGGACCTGAGTCCCTGGTGATCCCTCCATCAACCTAGTTCCCAAGCAGGACCAGTAGGAACACTTTAAAATTTTGTCTGCAGATTTTAGGGGGCCTGGGACCCAGGCTTGGGGGGCTGAGAGCAAGAAGAGAAGGGAATGACAGTGAGCCCTGTGTATCAGCTGCATGTGCGACTCTGTGACCATGGCTGCCATCGGAGTCTCCCTTCTTCAGGTGGTCCAGTCACTTCACACTGAAGGAGACAGCTTCTACTGTCCTCACCTCCAGGCAAAGACACCTCAGAGAGGTATAGTCGCTTGCCTCAGGCTCTTACACTGCTGAGAAAAGTCTGGATTTGAACCCAGGCCCATCTTTCATCAAGCCTCATTCTCTAAACTCAGTTTCCCAAAGTAAGAGAAGTCATAATGCAGGGGTGCCAGGATTTTGGGGTAGAGGAGGAATGGGGGGCTCTCAAAACCAGTCTTGGTAAACCCTGAGGGACTCATAGGGTCTGGGGAACAGGCCAGTGGTGGGGTGTATTTGGGCCTGGACACTAGCCTCCAGTCTCAGCTGCTCCTGGGATTAATAAACACACACACACACACACACACACACACACACACACACACACACACACACCATCTAGCAGTACAAAGACCGGGCCACCACCGGCCGTAGGCATAGCCCTCACATTCAGGCTGCAGGGGTGGCTAGGTGTGTGTACCTCTTGACTGTAGAGTCCATGGAAACCCCTCAAGTGGTGGGCAGTGAGAGGGCCTGGCAGGCTCCCTGGCAGTGCTCCTCTGGGCTGGGCCCTTGCAGGATTGCACAGTGAACTGGGGTGGGGATGCCACTTCAGAGATGGAGGAGACAGAACAGAATGATCCCAAACTCCCAGGTGTGGGCCCAGCCTCTGCCCTACACCTTAAGAACAAAGAATTCAGGCTAGAAACACAGAGCTTGGCTGTAAAATTGCTATGAGAAGACTCTGCTCTTTTGTAAACCTGCCTGTAAAAACTCTATTCCCAAACCCACTGGATCTTTATTTTCAAAGGCATCATTTTTTCAGTTGCTGGTTACAAAATGCCAGCAGGATGTGTTGGTACACTCCCATAATCCCAGCACTCAGGAGGCTGAGGCAAGAGGATAGCCAGGAGTCTGAGGCCAACCTGGGCTCCTCAGTGAGTTCAAGACCAGCCTGAACTACATAGAAAGACCTTGTCTCAAAAGAAAACAAAAACAAATCCCATCACATGGAAGCACTAGACTGCACCCTTTGAGTCCTTGTCAGTCTCACAGTGTCACAGTCATAGACACAGTTCCACTCTGTAGGAGAGGAGGCTGAAGCACAAAAAGGAAGGGAGCTGCCGAGTTCACACAGCCAGGAAGGCAGGGCCCGCTTCTCTTTTCACTGAGGAGGAATAGAGGCCTGAGTTTACCTGGCTCACTACCCACACTCATGCTGCCCTGCAAAATGAGCCAATCATTTTATTTGGGCTGAAATCTGACATCGATGTCTCTGGCAGCCAAGGCGAAAAGGGAAAGAATGCTTGTGTCATGGTTTTCTCTATCCTGCTTGTTTGCAGATACATGCTTAGTTCAGGTCGGAAGCCACTTCCAAAGGGAGCCCTCCTCAGGGTACGTGGACAGAGCAGACTGAATTTCTCCCTGACTGTCTAAAGACACATCATCATCCACAGCCAGATGGATGGTTCCCCTGGTGGCCCCCTGAAGAGACCAAGGGCTGGCATTTTCCTGAAGTCTCATAGAGGCATCTTTGCCAGAGGCTGGGGTCATGAGAGCTCTGAATTCAACCTTCTTCCAATGGGGTATGGAGGCTTGAAACATGCCATGGGCGTGGTGCAGAAGCCTAGGGCAGAGCTGCAGTGAAATCAGCCCCCGCCCCACAGACTCACATGCACAGTGTGACTGAATTACAAGACACAAGTAGCTAATGGTTGTTGAGTGCCAGGTGCTGCCTAAGCCCTTCAGGTGTGCGAGATCTCCCGAGAGCCGCAATACTATGTGCCCACATGGTCACACTGGCAGAAATTTGACTCGGTACTTTAGACTTTGTCTTACTTAATCCTCATGACAATGTATGGAGCAAGAAAAAAAGTTAAGAAAAGGTTAAAGCTGTTTCTCAGGCCCTTGTGTTGTCTTCTCCCTAGTTCTCACCTCCCCCTGCAGGGGAGGGGCTGTGACCATCTCCATTCCATGCATACTTTGGTTCCCAGGAGCCTGGGAAACATCTCCATTCTACACAGCATGCTGGGAGCCTCAGAGAGGTTAAAGTGACATATCCAAGGCCACACAGCCAAGCGGAGCAGGACCAGGGCTGGAACTCGGCCCACTGTGGCCCCAGAGTCCACGCCGTCTTCCCCTGGGCCTTTCTGGTGGTTGCAAATTTGAGTTTATTCATTGACCGTGGCCTGTTAAGATTCATTTCAGAGTCTAATATCCAGCCCTGGCCTAGCTTTGAGGTGGTGCATTGCTCCTTTCTAACTTCCTGAAAATGCCAAGAACCTGCCCTACAGGTGATAGACTTTAAAAAAAAACAACACTGAAATAGTGGGTTGTGGGGTGCTTAAGAACTGGGGCTCGAGTCCTAGCCGGGTGACCTTGATGAGTTATAGGTCCTTTCTGTGCCTCAGTTACTGCATCTGTAAAATGGAGCTAAAATTGGGTGAGCGCTTATGCCACGGGGGCTGATGCAAAGTGGATGGTCGCCTTGCTTCTGCATGCCCACAACTGATGCCACCCTTCTGCACAAAGAGGGCCCGGATGAGGTCAGGCAGGCTGGCTTTGACCCTCCTCCTCTCTGGGTGACCTTGGATGGATTATTTTGAGCCTCTGAGGCTACTCTGCCTTCTGTGCAATGGAGAGATCTAAAGCAGGGCCGAACCTGTGTCTGGGCTGCTCCCTGGCCGGGCACACCAAGCCCACTGCTTTGGCCCCCTCCCACTTCTGCATCCAAGCACCTGCGTTCCCCAGCCCTGCAGAACAGCTCACTGATGCTGTCTTTGTGCACTTACCTAAACTCTTTGAGCATCAGTTGCTTTGTCTATCAAGTGAGAATGCTCAAAATCCTGATTTCCTCAAAATAATGTAAACCTGGAATGTGATGGTGCCTAGAAAGTACTTGGCACACAGTAGATGTTGAATAAATCCATGGATGGATGGATGGGTGGATGGATGGATGGATGGATGGATGGGTGGAACCCAGGGCTTGGGGCTGGGCCTTGGGATAGACTGTCTGGGTTCATCATCTAGCTTCTGTGTGTGACCTTGAACATGTCGCTCAACTTCTCTGTGCTTCCCTTCTCTCGTGTGTAAAATGGGCCTCTAACAGCACAAGCCATATAGGATTGCCTTGAGTATCAGGTGAGATCACACATCAGCTGCTTATAGCAGCGCCAAGTATGTGGTAAGTGCTCAATAAAACAAAGTCACCATTAGTATTAATTATTGTTGTGTGCAGGGACAGTTGCTCTGGGTAAAGGCACATTTCTCCTAGAGGAAGAGAATTGAGTGGGGACACTGGTGGGCCCAGTAGGAAAACACTGTGGTATCCTCCCTTCTCAGACCTTCCACAGGGATTGGGATTCAAATCCCAGTTCTCTCTTGCTAAGTGACTTGGGAACGTGGCCTTACCTTTATGTCTCAGAGCAGCAGGACTCAGTGGGAGGCCAGGCTCCTGGGCAATAAGGGTGCTCACGGTAAGAGGGTCATTTGGGCCATGAGGAACATTAAGTGTACTATTCCTCTGCTGCCCCCGCTGTTGTCAGCCCCTTCTAAACCTGCTTGCCCTGCTACCCTTGGTCCTTTACTCAGGTGACATCCCAGGGAGGCTCTTTGAAACTCCAGGCTATGCTTACTGCTGGACTGCTAGCCCCTCTGTGCCACAGCTGGTGTCAGGGCCTGGGGACTGAGCATGAGCAGCCACCTTCTGACCACTAGCAAGGACAGCCCACCATGCCAAGTAGGTTCAGTCTGTGAGTTGGAAGGAATCAGTCAACCAGGGATGGGAAGGAAGGGCTGGTCCTGGAGCAACTGGCACTGAGTGACCAGGAGGCAGACACTGTCCTCCCACAGCCCCAGAGCTCATGCCCTCAGGTTGTCTGGGGAGATGCAGTGATTTCAGGTTCACAGAGCATTTTCCTTTCATGGCTTCTTCCTTCCTTCCTTCCTTCCTTCCTTCCTTCCTT
>NW_004524788.1:3089268-3117638 GCF_000260255.1 Octodon degus
TTCTTTCTTTCTTTCTTTCCTTCCTCTTCATCTTCAGGAGACCCTCTCCCTATTTCACTGATGAAGAAATTTAAAGTTGGAGAGGTGTGGGGTCTTCCCTTGGCCACCCACCTGGAGCTCAGAGGGCTTGGCCTGTCCTGGGGACTCCACAGCTGCACGCCCCCCCCCCCATCAGAAGAAAGAGGCCTTTTGGTGTCTCAGGCTGCACAGTCACAGAGCAAGGAAAATAATAGAAACCAGCTCCAAAGGTTGTGAGGACGGAGTGAAGAAGCCTGAAGCATTTACATCAACATCTGGCAGTAGTTCCGGCTCAAGAAACACCTGCCCATGCAGCCACAGTTACAAGTCCCAAGTTCTGCTAAGGAACATCCCCTGAACTTCTGTCTACTGTCCACAAGTCTGGAACCTGCTTGTGGGACAGAGCTAGTTAGTGACAGAGACACTCACTGCATGTCAGATACCCCAGCGTTAAGTCACGAGCACCTCCTGGTAAACAGGCCAGCCACTCAGCTTACAGAGCTGCTGGCTACAATGCTTCCAGTGGGTTGGTTTGGAGTCACAGAAAGAAGACTTCTGTTTTACTGTTAAAGGAGGAAGACTGAACACAGAATGCTATACTCAGGGTGATTTCAAGCTTGTATGTAGAGCAACAAGATGAAAGGAAACACAGCAACATACCACCAGGGGTTGATTATGTCTGAGCAATAGGAATATAGGTGTTTTTGTCCAACTTTTTTCTCCCTGTTGGCAATTTATAAATATTCTATGATGAATATATACAAGACTTTTCTAGAGGAAAAGACTTCAAGCAACTACTCTTGAAACCCTCAGAAGTGAAACACTATCTGCCCTGCCCTTGCCCTGTCGACATGGGTTGGCTGGTCAGTTTCCTAGCAGTGACCAAGCACTGTGGGGTGAGGCTTGGAATGTTATGTTGCTTTCAATACAACCACACTAGGTACAAGTATGGTGGGCGAAGAAGCAGACCTGCACACAGGCACGACTTACTGTCTCTGGTACCGGGACAGTTGAGGACACAGCCATTTCATTCTGTGAACATTGCTCACTGGCGACCATCTTATGATTTTTCTGTGTCCACATGTTTCCATGACTATCACTCACTTAATAGCTTTTTAAAAAAAGATTTGTTCACCTGAGAAATACTTAGAAAACATTATTAAAAAGAAGCCAAAATATTAAAATATGTAAAGTATTCTGTTCTTGGATTGAGAGACTCAGGGTTTTAAAACAGTCAGTTTTTGACAAACTGTCTCATAGACTCAATGAATACAACTCTAATAAAAAAGGTGTGTGTGTGTGTGTGTGTGTGTGTGTGTGTGTTGTGTATAGTTTGGAAAACAAGTTCTAGTTTTAAGGAGATAAAAGGATGAAGGATACCAATTTTTTTAAAATGGAATCTGCACCTATTATAATGCTATGATCAGGCCGGGGAGATAGCTCAGTAGAATAAGTGCTTGCCTGGCAAGCACAAAGGCCTGAGTTCAATCCCTGGTTCTGCGAAAAAAAAAAAAAAAAATCCCCCATAGTTTACACTGTAGCCATTTCCTGAGACCTTGCCTCAAAATATAATGCTATGATCACCGAGTGATATTTGTACAAGGTTAACCGAATAGCTCATGGGGTAGCAAAGAGAAGCCAGACATAGTGGACACATGTTTACAGCAGGTCTGGCACTACCAGGCAGTGGGAGAAAGGATGATTTTTTTTCAGGGACTGGTAACAAGTAAATTAGGCATCCGTACAGGAAAAAGGCCCCACTAACCTGATCCTTACCTCAAGCCAATTGAAATATTGATTTTTAAGAAATTATAAATGTCAAAGGCCAAATATTAAACTCCTGGAAAGTAACAAAACGCCTTTACAACGGTAGAATTTTTTAACAGAACACAGAAATCTCTGACCACAAAAAATATTAAGCAAATCAACTACACTAAAATTTAACATTCTTTTTGTCAAAAGACATTAAGGTGAGAGTAGAAAAGCAGATTATAGAGTTTTAAAAGGTATTTCATATCCACATAATCAACAAAGATCTTACGTTTTACGGCAGTAAACACAACTAAAAGTTGATACGAAAAAGATTAACAACAAAACACTAACAAATGAGAAAAACCCAAATACCTAAGAACAAAACTATTTCAGTGATGGATAAATATAGGTAAAGGTGATGAATTTCATTAATGATCAGACAAATAAAACTTAAAATCACAGGGAGATAACCATGGCACCCCCAACTAAGTTGAATAAAATTTAAAATTTTGACAATATCAAGAGCTGACAAGCATGTGGAACAACAGGAACTGTAATATACTGCTGAAAGTCTAAATTGCCACAGCCACTTGGGAAAACTGTTTAGCTGTATCTGTTACAATTAAACACATTTCTACCTCAATGACCCAACATTCCCTTCCTATGCACCCATCAGAAATGATTATTTATATGCTCCTAGAGACCTGCTGAATGCTCATGGCTGTTTTATTCAAAATATCCCCAAACTGAGAACAACTCAAATGTCCATCCACCGTAGACTGGATCAGTAAGTTGGGTGATACTCATACAATACAGTATTATACAGTAATGAGGAAGAGCAAAGCACAGTCAACTACTGGGACAACTTGAAGATGTAATTCTCTGAGATAAGCTGGGCATCAAAAGGCACATACTGCATAATTCCATTCATGTGACACTTGAAAGCAGGCAAGAGTGGGTGATGAAACTGAAAGAAAAATGAGAAATGACTGTTGTTGGTTTCAGAATGAGAACCACCTTTGCACAGAGGGCAGGGTATCAACTAGGAGAGGCCTGGTGGAAACTCCTGGGGAGCAAGAAATGTTTTTCACTTGATGTTGCTTTTTGATAGATAGTTAAACTGCACATTTTAGTTTTCATGTGAGTTTCAGTCACATATAATGGTTTCTCTTTGCGCTAAATTTCAAGATAAAAAGAACTGAGCCTTTCAGGCACACCCTGGGGCTAGCAGTGGGAAGGGTCCCAGGGCTAGAACGGCATTCTCGGGGAGGAAGGTGGGACAGTACCACAGGAAACAAGGTCAATGAAACCTCATTTCATCCGGGTCTTGGATGCCTTACCCAGCTCTGAGTTAGCATACAGGAGAGGCGCATCAGCATGTCCTCTGACAGAAGAACGAACACACATCATTCTCCATCTGACGGCAGCCTGCTGTGGCTGTGCGTCAGGAGGGTTGGCTCGGCCATTGGATCTGTGTGGTGAATTATCAGGAAAACTAATGAGCAGAAGCCGCAGCTCTGAGATTTTGATGAGGTCTTATTCAGAGCACATATACAGTATGAAGGACACAGGAAGCTAATTCTTTGCCACTATTTATGCTGATGCTGAAGACATTTATATGTCAACCAAACACATGTGTGTGTTGTATGCTGTTTTCAAAATTCTCACATGTGAAGGTAAACAGGAAAGGAGGGACAGGGCCCACAGGGGCTGGAAGCCACACTGTGCTGTGAAGGCCCAGGGAGGGGGGCAGGTCTAGTGTGCTGGGGAACTCTGAGGAACACCCTGAGCACCTCAGGATGGGGAAAGGGAGGGGGCTCAGAGAGAGGATGCAGGGCCTGGAAGCCTGAGGGAGGCGAGAGGCTGCGAGACTGGGAGGAACAGGTGGACTGGCAGGTGTACATGAAGAAAGCAAAGGAAGGGACGTCCCTGATTCCCATTGTGTGTGACCACAGCTTTTGAAAAGACCCAACAAAGCAGGCTCCCTGCTCTAGCAGCTGCCTCAATTGTGGCCACCCATCTGCCACCATCCCCACCCCCCAACTGCAAATCTCCCAGCAACACAAGTCTTATCCTCACCAGATGGGGGCAGGGGAGGGAGGTCAAAGGCCACTCTGCCACCTAACCTGGATACAGAGCGGATGGGGAAGACTTTACAAGCAGACCCTGGGCCATTCTATCCTTCACAACTCACTCCACAAAATTGTCAATACAGAGGATAATGTATATTTCATATATGCATACATAAGTTAGCTTTTTAGAATTCAAATAATGACAATGTGACAGAAAGTTCAAAGTGAAATTGTGCCTTTAGTGGGTCCCCAGTGTAGCCAGTTTGCTGTGTGTTCTAGGTTAGGTTTCTTTCTTACTTCCTGCTAGCAAACTCTTTAAGAGCAAATCGTCAGCCACCTGGGAATGGGTGTCCCAGCTTGGCTACTGCCCTGTGAGCTGGGACAAGTTCTTTCTTTCTCTGACAGTTCTGCAGAGCGAATCCCCTTCTTCCCACCCGTCCACCATGGTTGAAGCTGGGGGAGGTCCACAAGGAAGAAGCTGGGTGTTGGCTGTGGTACACCCTTCTCCTTGTCCTAAGGCAGAATCCATGGTGGCGGGGGAAGGGGGGGAGAGAGAGGGGAAGCACGATGTACATAACATACTGTGAGGGCGATAAGGGGAAGCATAAGAGGAAAATAAGTCAGTCCGCTATGTGGCTGTGAGGTAGGGTGGAAGGGAAGGCCGCTCTGTAAAGGGGCCCTGCGGGGCAGCAAGGAAAGCACCAGGGAGTGGGGACCACAGGCTGTGAGCTGGTGGGGGTGTGTGCAGATGCTGCAGCTATTACCTGAGGAAAGGACAGCCCAGAAGGGCAAAGAAATGCACTCAAGGCCACCTGGGAGCTGAGGGTCACTCTCCCAAAGGGGGAAGTTGCTGTCCAGTGCCACTGAGAGGCAAAGTGCCCTGGGTCTAATCTCCTGGGCCACAGGTGCCCTAGGCCAGGACTTGAACCAGGGCTATAAAATGGTCCACGAGCCATTTCTGGATGTTAGTGAGTGAATGAAGGAATGCAGGAGTGAGTGAGTGAATGAAAGAAGAAAGGAAGGAAGGGGATGTTCGGGCAGACAGAGAGAATGGAGAGTGATGCTGGAGGCTGAAGGAAGATCAGAGGGATGCTACGAAGAGCTAGACTCAAGGGCGCCCTCTTTAACCTTGTACCACTTGTAAAATGGGCCCTTCACGGACTCTCCCGGAGGGCGGCACCTCTCCTTGCTTCTAGGTCAGTTGTTGCCCTTGGCCAAGGGCAGGCAAGGTGGGTTCTGAAGGCTCCCTCCTTATTTGACCAGGACATGCCCAGGATGAATAGCTCCATCCCCAGAACCGATGCCAGCCCGCAACCTCTCAACTGCTGCTGGCTTCTGGGACCAGTGTCCAAACCCAAGGCTCACTGAGGCGACAGAAAATCCAAGCAGGAACTCAGGAGGGTCCTGCTTATAGCCAGAACTGAGTGTGTAGATTTAGGGGGTGGCTGCACCCTGTGGTTTCAGACTCTCTCCTGATAAAGCTTCTCCCTAGGTCAAAGCTCAGGAATCTGCTCTACTGCTCAGTCCGAGGGTGGGAAAGTGGGGATTGGACAGTATTTCAGGACATGTCATGTAAAAACAGACAGAAGAGGCACCTCTTTTTTAGCAACCAAGCTGTATGTACCTATTTCTTCTCCACCAGGAGCAAAAGCTCTAATAAACATCCGTTCTCACCAGCCTGAAAATTCCTTAAATAAAGCAGCTACAACATTTTGGCATTCCCTGAGCTCAAAATACACGCTCCCTGGGTTTTTCATACCACACACGCTCTGCATAATTTCAACCTGAGTGCATGGGCTGCGGACTGTCTCCTCACGTGAATCACTGTTTGGGCATCGGGGAAGGAAGAGAGCTTGGCAGGCTCCATGGGTGTGTGGGGTCCCAGGGCTCAGTCCTGGTCGTTCTCCTGATCCTCTAGGGAAGGGACAGTAGGTATAGTGAGACCATCCAGCTGTTGCCTGCATCCCTCCCTGTGTAGTGCTGGACTTCTCACATTGTGACGTGCCCCTGCTTGGTTCTGTAGTGGCATCCTCCCGTGAACTAGGCAAAGCTCGCCTTCTCACTGCCCACAAGGTCCTCCTTGTCCAGCTCCTGTGGACCCCACCCACCTCCCACCATGCTGACCTGTTCTCACTGTGGTCCAGCCACACCAGCCTTCTACTCCTTAAGTACACTGAGCCTCACCCAACCCCACGGCCTTTGCACCTGCTATCCCTCCTGCCTAGAATGTCCTTTCTGCCACCACCCCCAGATCTCCCAAATGACTGCATCTTATCACTAGGGTCTCAGTTCAAAAGTCAGCTCTTCTGAGAGGCCCCCAAACCTTGATTGCTTTGGTAACAACCTTTCTGTTCCTCCTCCCTCAGGCTTGGGTGATCTTAGCCCTCAGCTCTATTCTCATCAGACTTCCTGGCAAGTTTGCTCGCTTATTGCTTTTCTTCCTACTCAATGGCCTACACAAGGGCAATGATCTTATCTGCCTTGTTCACAAAGGTTGTCCTTGGGACCTCTCCAGCACATAAGAGGTGCTCAACAAATATCTGTTAAGCAAGTGAATGAGTGATTCCTCACAACACTGTTCAGCAAAGCTATGCCATTTTCCTTGCTTTAGAGATGAAAGAATGGAGGCTAGAGAGATTTGGTGACTTGCCAAGGCCACCCAGCCTGTATGTGGGGACTGTCCCCCACCCGAGCTCCAGAGTGGGTCCAAGCCTGGAGTCCAGCACTGAGTCCAGCCCCGCCTTGCTGCTCAGTGAATGAACTTGGACAGGGATAGGAATGAGTCTGAATAGTATTCTTCTAATTAGCCAGTGCAGGGGCACCAGGGAGCTAGATAGGACTTTGATCACAGCCCACGGTGACAGAAAAAGAACCCCACCCATCGAGGCAATTGTGTCATTTGGGCCAGCGGCCCAGCAAGGAGCTCACTGAGCCTGTTGTGTAAGTCAGGTTGTGATAGGGTGTCACTGACACCTTGAAAGGCTCTAGAATGAAAGAACAAGGGGAGGAGCCTCTTTTGAAAATTTCAGGCCTGCTCCAAAAGGCTGTCACCCGCTAGGAGGAGTGGCAGCTCCCACGCTCCACTCCAGGCTCTGTTCTGCTACTGGCCTAGCAAGAGGCTCTCCTCCACCCTCCCGGAGCCCAAGGCTGTGGATAGCAGGTGCTGTTTTGCATAGCATTGAGCTTAAGAATCAGTCCATTGCAAAGTGTACCCTAATCTCAGGCACATAGAAATGTGAATCTCACGCCTTGGAGAATAGAGAAGATAGGAAATTACTCCACCTTATAAAACACTCATGTCTGAGAGGTCTGCATAGCACCCTCCCAGTCTGCTCAGGGTTGTTCCACAGCCTCTCTGCAGCTTTCCTCAGAAGTGCATCCTCCAGGCTGGCCTGTAAGCTATTATTGGCCCTGGAAGTCCTCTCTGACTCAGCCAGATGGTCCCCGACTTTGGCTCCCCACCCCACCCCTGCTCCGTGGTCTGTACGTGGAGCTTTTGTTTGCCATGTGGCTCTGGAAGGGATTTGTAAGTCCATCGAGGGTGATGACTGAGACTTGTCCCTCTTGTCAGTCAGTTGTGACACACAGGATCACTCCACAGGGCTCCTTCTCCCAGTGCCGGGGACTTTCAGTCTACCATGACCACAAGAGTCACCAGGAGCAATATCCCTGAAGTGTAGACTTGTGGACCTGGTCCTTTGAGTCCTTAATTCTGCAGGTCTGAGGGAAGCCTGGGAACATGCATTTTACAGTCCCACATGATTCTGCTGCAGGAGATAGTATGGGCTGGAGGTATAGCTCAGTGGCGCAGAGCTTGCCTGGGGATAGTATAAAGGGTACTGTGAGACCACTGACCTTCAAGATGGCCCCAGGGAAGTCTCTGCCCCAGGAGGTGTTGGGTCGGAGCCCAGCTGGTTGTAAGATGGAAAAATAATACCGGAAGCACACCTGCCGCAGACTTTCACGGACATACAGCACAATCCCTCCCAGGCCAACTGGCCTTTGCATTTCCATTTGTGTCCAGTGGAAATACCAGTCCTATTGCCCTTTCCCCCAGAGCGCTGCTTGTTGCAGGTAGGTTCTCCACCCCTCCTGTGAGACCATTGTACAGGCACAGGGCACAGCAGGGTTGTTCATCCCTCTGCATTGCCCAAGAGGACCTGGCAGGGAGGGAGGGAGAAGGAGGAGAAAGAAGTTGGGAGGGTGGGAGGGAGGGAGAGAGGGAGGGAGGGAGGGAGGGAGGGAATGCCTCCATGCAAAGGAGCAGCTCCATGGTGGGCTCCCGGGCTAGCTGTAGTAGGAGGTGCATGCAGTGGGCACAGTGCGTATGTATGAGTTAGTGGCACTTAGTGATTCATGGCCTGGTGGTTTCCTAGTGGCTTATTGAAAGGTCAGAGTGCTGGATCTCCTTCCTGAGCGCTCCTTTTGACAGTCTTGCTGCATGTTCTCATGGCTTCTCATACATCCTTTACTCCATCTTAGTCAGTCTCTTGTCACTGAGACAAAATACCTGACTCCTGCAATTTAGCCGGCGAGGTTCAGTTTGGCTCACCTGTCGGCCCCTAGTTGGCCGGCGCCAAGGCAGGGCAGTGTGGCAGAGGGGCATCGCAGAGGAAAGGCAGACAGGAAGCAGAGAGAATGAAGGGAGGAGTCAGGGGGCCGGACACAGCGTTCCAGGCCACACTCCCAGGGTCTTACGTCCTAACTCTTCTGACGAGACTCTGCCCCCTAGAATCCAGTCACCTTCCTAAAGCCCCAGGTCTGTGCGTACAAGGCTCTTGAGCAGTGATAGTGAAACTTCTAGAGCTTTCAATGAAAACACACAGCCAGCTGTGGCACAAGCGCCATAGGCTTGCCACCACTGGTATTAGGGGCCATCTAGACGTAAACCACAGCATGCCCTAAACACGAGGCTGGTGCCGGCTGCTGAAAGCCCGAGGCCAGGGAGGCTTGGCTGCTCCTCTGAGGAAAACGGGGAGCCATGGAGGGGGGATTCTGAGCAAGTGGCGAATGAATCAGAGAGCAGAGAACTGCAGTGAGGCTGCGGCAATTTTTCACCTAAGACCCAGCTCTTAGGGCACCCATCTGCAAACTCAGGCAGGTCACTGGCTGCCACTGGACCCAGGACCCAGCGAAGCCAGGGCAGTGGCAGGCTGAGTACATGTGCTTGCAGTTTCTTCACACTGTGCCTGGAAGAACAAGTGTGGCCTCTGACTGTTGGCAGGGCTGGGAGCATCTGTCTTCCAAGTGTCCCTCTGTTCTTGCTCCACTTCCAAGAGGCCACTCTGCTTTTCTCCTCCCACTTCATACCTCTGTAAAATAGGTATCAAAATAAACCCTGCTTCTTGGGCTGGCTAGCAGATGCTGAGGAAGATACAGAGTTAGGGACAGAGAGGGACCATGTCAAGGGTGCTGGTGGAAAGAATGAGAGGGGCCAACATTTCTGTCTGTCTCTGTGAGTCAGAGGCACAGATGGGACAGAGACCCTGGCGGAGGAGATCAGCGGGCCTCGAGTCTGCGTTGTGTGGTGATTGACCCTGACGGAGGCGGCTCATCTGAACCTAGAGAGCGCTGCACAAAAGACCTCTGCTTACGACAGCCTTTTCTCCCCATAGCACCTAGTCTTTCTCTCTTTTTAATATTAAAGAAAAAGAAACAAAAACAAAAAACAAAATTTAAAAACAATATGAGAGTAACAATGGTTACTATATTGCGTGTTATGTTTAAATGAGCTACCCAGAGCATGAGATAACAGTATTTAATTATGTAAACAATATTAGTACAGACCTATCTTTTTAATGAACTGAGTAAAATTAGTATTGTAACTATCCTAACTTTATACTCTATATCTATGTATCTATCTATTTCCTTTTCCCTAATTGTCTTTTTTCCCATTGCCCTAAACCAGTTTATCTTTCTTTTTGTAGTTTCTTCCCATTTTAGAATATCTGCTGTACATTGTGGATCACATTTACTCTCTCAGCTTCTCACACTAGGGAGACAACGTGCTGTTTACATGTGCATCTGGCTTATTTCACGTATGAGTATGGGCTCAAGTTGCATCATTTACCTATAAAAGTCTCCAGTTTAGCATTCTTTGTGGCTGAGTAATACTCCACTGTATACAAATACCACATCTTTTTAAATTCATTCCTTGGTTGATGGGTATTTGGACTGTTTCTGAGATCTAGCTATTACAAATTGTGCTGCTATAAACATGGGTGCACATAGATCACTGTGGCATGTTTTTAATTCTTCTGGGAAGATACCCAGAAGGGGAATAGCTGGGTTGAATGGGACCTCCAGTCTTAGCTTTTTGAGGAGTCTTCACACTGACTTCCACAGTGGTTGTACCAGTCTACACAACCACCAACAGTGGAGAAGGGTTCTTTTTTCCCCAACAGCCCCTCCAGCATTTGTTATTGGTTGATTTCTTGATGACAGCCATTCTTTCTGGGATGAGATGGAATCTCAGTGTTGTTTCAATTTGCATCTCTTGAATGACTAGTGATGTTGAACTTGTTTTGGTATATTTATTTGCTGCTTGTTTTTCTTCATCTGAGAATTGTATACTCATCTCAGAGGTCTATTTCAGTGTTGGTCTTTAAATTAAGGAGGTTTGATTTTTTCTGCATTCTTTATACATTCTCAATAGTAAACCTTTGTCTGAGGAACATCTGGCAAACAGTTTTTCCCACATTGTGGGTTGTCTCTTCCTTCTGTTGGTGGTTTCTCTTGTTTCACAAAAGCTTTTTAGTAGGATGAGATCCCAGTTGTTGATTCTTTGTGATAGTTCCTGCGTGATTGGGGTTTTATTCATAAAGTCTTTGCCTATACCCATGTCTTCAAGAGTTTTACCTATCTATCTCCCAGCAGATTTAATATTTGTCTTAATATTTAGATCTTTGATTCATTTCAAATTTAGTTTCATGCATAGTGGAAGATATGGGTCCGATATTAATCTCCGACATAAAGTGTCGTGTCTTTGACGTAAATCTTATCATTTCATATTTCATAAAGCATTTAAGTGGCTTCCTATTGTTTTGAGGTAAACCACCAGTTCCTCCCTGCAACCCACAAGGCTGGCATGGTCTGGCCTCTGTTATATGTCTCCATGCTTTGTTCTGTGTTCTGTTCATGGGATCTTTGTCCCCTCTGGCTGGACTTCTTCCTGTCCCTCCCTCTTCACTTAGGCTGTACCTCTTAAGGTAGACAACTTCATCTCTCCTCCCTCCTACCTCATTCCAAGCTTGTGGACTCTCTTTCTCTCTCTCTGTCTCTGTTTCTGTCACTCTCTGTCTCTCTGTCTCTCTTTCTTTCTCTCTGTGTCACTTTTCATGTATATAAACATGCATTTATTCTTAAAGTTATTTCCTTATTGCATATTCCTATGGTCTGTGAGCTCACACATCCAGTGGCCTTGACTGTCTGCTATAATCTAAGTGTTTGTTTCTCTCCAAAATTCATGTGTGGGCACCTAACTCATAAGGAGATGGTGGTAGGAGGTGGGGAAGGTGGAGTCATCCTGGACGATCAGTGCTCAGGAGGCCCCAGAGAGCTGCCTCGTGCCTCCCACCAGGCAAAGACACACAAGAAGGGCCATGTAGAAGCCAGCATGTGGACCCTCACTGGACACCAAATCTACCATGCCTTGATCTTGGGCTTCCAGCTTCCAGAGCTATGAGCAGCAAGTGTCCATTTTTTTTTAATTTTAAAGAGAATAAAAAATAATAAAGAAAACATTAGAAATGATACAGAATTTTAAAATACAAGATGACAGGAATTCAGCAATGTTCACTATATTGCACATTGTTGTCTTCAAAGGAGTTGCTCAGGTAACCAGGTGCGAGCGCTGAAAATTCGTGAAAAGAAAAATTTGGGGCATTAACTGTTCTCTTCAATAAAGCAAAACAAATTAGTAATGCCATCTTCCTAGCTAAATGTTTGTTTTCACAAACCACCTAGATTGTGGTATCTTATCACTGAACCCAAATAAAATAAGATATCACCTGTTCAACAAGTAAGCAAAGGCACGGATGGATGGATCCCAGAACTCGTTAGAGAAGGAGGACCTACTGGGTGAGGGTGAAGAGAGCACCGTGGGCTTCCTGGGCTGGCTAGTTCCTTAGAGGCCTTATACAGCCCTCCATCCCTAGGAGGAAGGAAACCCATACCCTATTTTTGAGTCAGTGAAGCCCATCACGTCCTCCCACATAACTTGCTGTGTGATGGGGGAAATCCCTTTGCCTTGCTGGGCTTCAGATCCCTCACCTGGAGAAAAATTATATGTGTCTCTGCAGTGTTTAGGATGAAGGGAGTGATGGGAGGTGACACACACTTGCACCCTTCTTAGCAAGTGTCAACTACATCTGTCTCCCGAATGTGCTCCTCATAAGACCCTTTTCTCTTGCCTCACCCAGCAGGCCTTAAAAAAACTCTTTAATTTGGTAAATAAGGAAGGAAAGAGGAGTGCAGGGGGGCAATGGGAAAGAAAAGAAGAATCAAGATATATCATGTGCAGGTACAAATTCCCTACGATGAATGTTATTATTAGGTATATCTAAAATATCTTTTTAAAATTAATTAAAAAGAAAAACAATACAAAACAAAAAGCCATTCATATCATGACGTCAAAAGCATGGGAGGAGAAGGGAAAAGGAAGGGAAGCCATTTCTTTATAAACATGAGGCAGTGGTGGTGCCCAACAGCTCTGTGTTCTTCTGCTCCATTCGGACGAAAATCACAAATCAGCGAAGCGCAGCATGGCCAGCCCTTCCAGGCTTTGCCTGTTGGTGCTCCTTAGACCTTGGTGTTACAGCTGGGGTCCTGTGAGTGCCTAAGTAGCCTCTGCCCTTGGTCTTACAGCTTTGGGGCTAGATCCCACCAACTCCTCAGCAGGCAGCTCTTGGCTATGCTCCTAGTTGTCAGCAGCTTCTGTTGATCTCACTGATCACAGCGCACGGCCAGCCAGTTGTCCCAGGAAGCTGCCGATGCCATCAGTCTCTGGAGTACTTCAGGGCTAGCAGGCCTTAGTGCTTACAGCTCTTGCTTAAAAGTGACCTGCTTGTCCACACTACCCAAGATGAGAATTCCAAGTAGATCCACAGGACCTCCCCAATCCGTGCTACCGCCAAAAAGAATCATGTTACAGATTTGAGCAAGGTTAAGGAGAGGGTCACCCACTACACCAGAGAGAGGCCTTCTAGAACAACCAAAACAGCTGCTTATATAGAACAGAAGTGGGGCTGAGATTGGTCCAAATTGGAGACTGCTGATTGGTCCACAATTGTCGCTATTGATTAGTTTAAATTGTTCTAAATCCAAGACTGCCACTTGGTACAAATCAAAGCTTGCTGCAGTTAGGCAGATATCTCTGGGCTAGGTGCCCAGGACAGCCACAGGTGCATCTATCAAAGCTCTCTTTTCTGGCTGTCTGTGGAAGAAGGAAAATGTTGGCTGTGTCTGCTCTTCCTTAGGGGGAAGCAGTGCAGGTCTAGGAGATTCAGGTCTGGGGTCCAGTTCCGCTAACCCTAAACAAGCCAAGAAGGGAGAGGCTGGTGAACACGGGCCTGCAAGCGAGGCTCAGGAGGCAGGGAGGCAGCCAGCGCTTCCTCGGGGCCGTGTTCCCACTGCTACCGTGGCGCCCGTGCGCTAGCTGTGGTCTCTAGAAAGCTCTATGAAAATGTATCTCTTTGACCACAGAGGGTCCCTGGGGGGTAAGGTGGGGTGGGGAGACACACAGGTGTGAACGTGCGTGTGCACACTTGTGGGTGTGCGTCGGGGTGTGCATTATCCCTATGAACTGTGAATCTGAAAGAAGCTGGTAGAAGGAAGGAGGGACTCACACAAGAAGAAGAAAACATCAAGGCTTGCTTTTCACTGCTTGGGCAGGACCGAGTCAGTAGGTTGACCAGGAGTGAGGGGTTCAGCCAGGCACTCAGAGCAGCCCTGGACTCTCCCCTGGAGGCCCTTGCAGGGCTCCATATTGGAATACACCCTATGTTCTGTGCCCCTGGCATGACTCAGTTCTGTGGCATGACCAGCTGCCTGCTGCAATGCACCTACTACAGACCACGGAACTCAGTGGTGCCATCCATTGGCACAGGATGGTCTTCATGGTTGCTCTGTGAGGCAGCGAATAGTACCCCCCTTTCACTGGTGAGGACACTGAAGCTTGGAGAGGTCAGAGACTGTCATTTTCTTAAGCAGCACAGGAAGTCAGCTGGGAAGCCTCTGGAGGCTGTATAAACTCTCTGTGAACAGTATGACAGTGTAGTAAAGGCCCTCGAAGCATGCCTGAGTCTGCCCTAGTGGCTACACTCTTACAAACAGAGGTGAGGAATATAATGATGAGGTCAGCTGTTCACAGTGGCGCACTCCTGTAATCCCATCACTAGGGAGGCTGAGACAGGAGGATCACTGAGAACTTGACACCAACCTGGGCTATAGTGAATTCAAGGCCAGCCTGAGTTGCCTAGTGACATCTTGTTTAAAAAAAAAAAATCAGGCCAGGGCAGCTACAACTCATCTCTGTAGCATTTTCCATGATAGTGAAAACCTAGAGTTTTATTCCAACCATAAGAAATGTGTCAGGTAAACTTTATCAATGAATTTTTTTCCAGTCTTTTTGAGACAGAGTTTCACTTTACAGTTCAGGATGGCTTTGAACTCACTTTGTAGCCCAGGCTGGCTACAATGTTCCTGCCTCAGTTTCCTGAGTGCTGGGATTACAGGTGTGCACCACCAACCATATCTTGTACAATAGAATGTTATACAGCCACAAAACTAACCGGTGGATACTTGGCACTGGTGATGAGAGCATTCGCAAGCTGCAGATACGAGATTGGAAGTCTCCTCTGTTTTTGACTCAGCCACTTGTCAGCTTTTCTTAACTTTAAAATGAAGATAAGGGTTGCAGAGCATTTGTAAGAGTTGTGGGAAGTAAATGAGTTGATTTGTATAAGCATATACATTAGTAAACTGGCACATAGGAGACAACCTGTAAACATATGAGCTATTGCATTGCTTCTTGGTCTCGTGGCTAACATCAAGAGTAGAGTCTGTGGGCCAGCCAAATAGCTCAGTGGATTAAAGCACCTGCAAGCAGGGGCAGGGGCTGGGGGTTCAATCCCTGGGCCTGCCATGCCAGCCCCACCCTGGGGGTATGCTGAGCCGGCAATTGAGACTGGGCTTGATGGCACATGCCTGTAATCCCACCTCTTGGGAGGCTGTAAACAGGTGGATCACTACCAGTCCAATCTAGTAGTAGACCCTTCCCTAATATAAGAAAATAAAAATAAAAAAGTAGAGTCTGTTCTTAGCAGCTTAACACTGGTTATTATTATATCAATGGGTTTGGAAATTTGGAGCCAGTATTTATTCAGTTTTTTTTTCTGTTCACTGTTCCCCTTATTACACACATATGAAGCCTCTTGAAGGTGGCCCAAATTCACTGATGCCCTAGTGATTTCATTAAAAGTATCTTTGTCAGGCTAGGGTGTAGCTCAGAGTCTGCCTAGCATCAGAGAGGGCCCAGGTTCCTTTCCTAGCACCATAAAAACCCTAATGTCCAGGGTAAATTTCACTTCTGTGTCTTCAAGTGCGCTAATCCCTTGGGAGGGGATGCTGGAGACGGTGCCCAGGGCCTGCTTTGTATCTCACAAGCACTCTACCCCTGAGCTGCACACCCAGCCAGTCTTCTCTGCCTCTCACTCCCTCCTGCGTGGTTCCTTGCACACTAAAGTGTTTATCTCTAGAAGTTTGCCTTGTGGTTTTGCTTTTGAAATTTGTTTCAATTGACAAAAATTGTATATATGGTGCATAAGAAGATATTTAGTATTTTGAAATATACATACATTCTAGGATGGCTAAATCAAACTATTCAGTATACATTACCTCTCATACTTATTCTTTTTTAGTGGTGAACCCCTAGAATCTACTCAGCTATTTTCAAGCCTAGGATATATTGTTAACAACTATATGTGTTAAATGTGTTCCTCCTGTCTCACTGAAATTTTGTGCCCTTTAACCAACATTTCTAGACTCTCCCCACCCCTCTGCCTCTGGTAACCCTCGTCCTACACTGTTCTTCTATGAGTGGGGCTTTTTCAGTCTACATATGAGTATCAATGAGATTGTGTGACATGTGTCTTACTGGCCTGACATAAAATCCTCCAGGTCCTCCACGTGGTCACAAATGGCAAGGCCTCCTTCCTTTGAAATGTAGAACGAATTCCCTTACATATACGCACTCTGTTGTCTTTGTCCATCTGTCCGTCCGTGGACACTTGGGGAGATGCATTGCTTGGCTGTCATGGATAGAGCTGCGATGACCACAGGAGGCGGATGTCTCTGCAGCATGCTGATCTCGGATCCTTTGGACCTACACCCAGAAGTCAGGTGGCCAGATCACAAGGTAGCTCTAGCTTTAAGTTTGGGAGGAGCCTCCGTGCCGTTTTCTGCAGTGGCTGCGCTGATGTGCCTTCCCACCCACAGTCCGCGAGGGTTTGCTTTCCTTCACATCCTAAGCCACGCTTGTTCTCTCTTCTGTTCTCATGAAAGTCATTTAATGACTTTAAATTGTGACTTTCATTTGCATCTCCCTGATGACTAGGGAGGTGGAGCGCTTTTTACACACCTGCTGCTCCTCAGTAACACTCCCTTTTCCCTCTCACAAATGGTACAGCATGTGAATTAGATGAAACCACTTCCTAACTATATGTTCCTTACATGCAGAAAAACCAGAAAAGCAGGAAGAGAAGGAAACTTTAAGACAATAAACAAGACAACAGCTTTTTAAATTCCTCTGTATTTTCAGAAATAGGCCCTGCTAATATTTGAGTATGTATTTCCAGTCTTTTTCTGTGTGCTGGAGTCAGTAAGGGGTGTGATATAGTTTAATGAAGGTAATCTTTATTTATTTATTTAATTTTGCTTTTTTTTTTTTTTTTTTTGAGACAGAGTCTCACAGTGCAGTTTAGGCTGGCCTTGAAGCTTACTTTGTAGCCCAGGCTGGTCTCAAACTCACAATGATCCTCTTGCCTCAGCCTCCCGAGTGCTGAGATTACAGGTGTGCTCCACCATGCCTGGCAGTGCAGGTAATTTTTAAATGATTTATGGAAAGCATGCTGATAAGTTTTCCAGAGTAGCCAGGCATGGGGGAGCAGACTGGCCTGTAATCCCAGCCCCTCAGGAGACTGAGGCAGGAGGATCACAAGTTTGAGGCCAGCCCACATAACTTAATGAGACTTTGTCTCAAATTAAAACAAAGAGAGTGCAGGTTCAGCTCAGTGATAGAGAGCTTGCCAAATAAGTGAGTCCCTGGATTTGATCCCTGACACCATTAAAAAATGAATAAGAAAATAGTCAAAGTAAGAAAATAATTTATAGTGGAAAGCAAGCAGAGATTTCATCCCCGGCCCAGTCCTCCATTCTCCCTCTTGCCCTCCCTAGAGGTAACGGGTGCTACTACTTGTAAGAGACTGCCAGGAGTTTGTGTATATCCAAGTGTTGGCACATGTGTGTGAGGGCATGGATGTGCGTCTGACATCAAAGTGTACCTGTAAGTCTATAAACGCCCTCTTTCATAAGGACCCTCTAGAATGTTCCTCCATGTCAACCTTAAGCACTCTTCTTGAATAGTATTTTAATTGCTGTATGAGGGAAGGCTGAATCATCATATACTGAACTAATTTCCAATTTGTTGAAAGTTTCCATTGTTAAAAATTTTACATTTTTTTGATCATCTTGTGTTGTTAAACTGGTAAATGTTAGAGGCTCCTGGGAAAAACAAGCCCCGATTTTCAGCACTTGCCAATTTCCACAGTGTAAATATTCCCACTGGGACCTTGTTCAAGTTACTGAGATGATTAAAGCCACCAGCACGTCATGGAAGGAACACACTGCTCACCAGCCAGTGTGGGCTGCCCCAGCACATGAAGCCCTGCAGGTTTCTTTGGGGAACCATATCCCCAATTCTTTTCTTGGAATAAATTCCCCAAAGTGGACTGGCTGTGTCACAGCATAAACACAACCCCAAGGCATTTGATGAGGGATACTGAGGTGCTCTCCAGAAAGAGGCTATGGTTTTCTGCTGCATCAGGCTAGAGTAAGAGAGGCCCATTTGTCTCACCCCAGCCCTTGGACAAAGGCCACCTGCGTGGCTTTAATCTTGATTCTGGATTGGTGGAACCAGAGTGGCTCATTTGTCATTTCATTTGCATTGCTTTGGGTATATAACTTTTTAGCAAAACTTATGGTTAAGTGACAGGTTATTTGGGCAACTGTAAGGCTATTTGTTGGAGCGCTTGGGGATTATACTTGTCCAAGAACAATGTGGGAATCTTGGTTTTGGTGCCTTGCTTATCTCATTTATGAGATCCAACTAGAGATCCACTCACCTGCCTCGCAGCACCAATGTATGTACCAGAAGGCATCTTGTTGTGTTCAAACTCACATTGAAACATTCACCCTGTACTCTATGCCACCACCCCCCTCTGATTTTTATCTCAAACCAAGACACCTGACACGTCACAGAGTTCACCAAGCATACTGTAGGAAATGATACCATCCCAGAAATGCAATCATGAATTGCAGAGATAAGTAGTACCAAGTGCCCTAGATGCTTTCTAAATAAAGGATCTATCCTGGAGATGCAGAAGACCTGTCTGCCCTTAGTAACTGTGTGACCATGGACAATTTATTTCACCTGTCTGAGTCTCCATGTTCTCATTTGGAAAATGGGATAGAGTGGGAGTCCTGATGGTACAGCCCACACAGGATTGTGATGAGAATGAATGAGCAAAGGTATTTTAAGTGCTTAGCAAGGGCCTAGCACATAGTTGGCATGCAATAAGACCATCATCATTATTATCACCATTATCATGCTGTCAGAGTGTACTGCAACCATGGGGTTGCATATGATCTTCCAGGTTTCCTCCAACCTTCAGCTTTGGATGGATTCAGGTGATCACTATAGACCTCACATGTTGGGCTCCAGTGCAGTTCTCTCTGGAAGGGAATGGATGCCCACTGCATTGTCTGACCTCAGTGCTTTCATTTGACCCACCACAATGACTTTCCTTGGGGCGGAGCTAAAGACTCCTTCAAGGAGTTTCCTCCAATAAGTCTTCTCTCAACTGTGCAGGTGGGGACTGGTGCTCTAACCAGCATCCTGGATCCCATCCCTCCCCATCAGGCCTTCCTGCTTGAGATGGCTTGGTGAGTTTTTCAGCATATGGCCTACTATCCATCCATTCACCCACCCACCAATCCACCCATCCACTCATCCTTTTAATGAACTGACTACTGAGGTCTGTTCTCAGCTTTACAAAACAGAATCACTGAAATGCATGTACTTGCCAAGGAGTCTAGTTTCAGCCAAAATCAAGCAAATAAACAAAAAGCAATCTTCCTTCATCTTCGCCATCTTTCTGACCCCTGGCCACCTTTCTGATTTTGATTTCATTTCTCTCCCACTCATCTGCCGTGTTCTAACAACTAGACTGATTTCACTCCGTTCTTACCCTCCAAGCTATTTCCCCACTCAGGGCTTCCCCTCAGGCCATTCATTCACTCAACCCAGTGGGCTTTTCTCCTCACCTCTTTGCCCAGTCAGTTTCTTTTCCTCATTTCCAGATGAAATGCTATTTCCTTCAAAGAGAATTGCATGGCTCCACCCCAACCAAAATTACGACTGCTTTACTGTACTTCCCTCATGGACTCACCATAATGCATAAAGACATATTCTGTGCTGTGCTTGTTTAGTATTTGTCTCCACTGTAAGATTGCTGCCTTCATAATGATGGGGTCTTGTGTGCTGCATTCATGGGGGTGCCTGGCCATGTCTATCCTCAAGAATTTGTTGAATGATCAAAGAAATATTTAGCTGGAAGAAATAGTCATAAGCATGGATTGCTTCAAAGACAGGCTGACATCTTGCCCTCAATACCAGGCAGGCAGCCATGTGAGAACCAGCTGGGATCAGGGAAGGCAGTGCCATGGGGCTGGAGACCTGAACGCATGGCAAGAAGCAGAGATGCACAGAAGGGCAAGGTCAGAACACAAGGCCCTTCTGTGAGTATGGCTACAATGTTAGTTATCACATCACGTCCACCCTTGTGAGGACCTTTGGGAGAAACCTACACTGGAGCTAGGAGGCAGGTTAGACCCCAGGCTCTGAATCTAGACAGTCTGCATACCAACCCATATCCCACCAATTATGTGACTACGCGCAAGTTGTGAACTTGTCTCTATCCCATTAAGAGGAAGCTGCTGTTGGACTTCTGTTAGGCAGTAGATTTGTTCCAGTGGTGTGGTTACTGGGATTCATGTAATTGGTCAAAATTCCCTTTCATCCTGGCTTCCTGGAAGCTTAACTCCAATTCTATAGCCCAACCACAGGGCATCAGTTTGTTTTGTGAATGAGCTTTGTTTGTGGTTCCAGGTATACCTCAACTTTGCTTTTGTTTTGTTTTGTTTCAGTTTGGTTTTTTCCTCATTTGTTTTTTCTGTGGGTAGCTTGCTCTAACAGGTTTTTAGAAACTGCCTTTAATCTTTTTTTTTTTTTTTTTTTTTTTTTGAGACAGGGTCTCGCTATTGCAGTTCAGGTTGGCCTTGAGCCCACTTTGTAGTCCCAGCTGGTCTCGAACTCCAACGATCCTCCTGCCTCAGCCTTCCTTCCAAGTGCTGGGATTACAAGTATGTGCCACCATACCCAGTTGCCTTTAATCTTTTTGAAAAGTGACCTGGAATCTTAAGGGAGAACTTTCTGCTTGCACAGGCTAATTTTGTCTCCCAGACAAGACTGTAGGGTCCTAAGGAGGAGAGGCTTTAGAGCCTCTGAGACACTTTAGATCCTCTGCCCAGAGTCCTGCAGTTGAGGAGACCATTCTAAGCTGAGGGTATGAGCTGGTGGAATGACTGAAGGGCTAGGAAAAGAAACTCCTTGCCCTTGGTCCAAGGAGAGGAGACAGTGGACCAGGAGGGCTTCCTGTTTCAAGTGTCTGTAAAGCAGAAAACAGCACACATGGGAAGGTAATGACCACCATGTGGAGGTCCTGTGCCTCAAGACCACAGAGAACAGCAGGGTGTTTGGAAGGCCCTGGGCCTCGGGGGCCTTTGATGCCCTGCCACCAGCAGCTGGAGCCCACAGCCAGCACAGTAATCCAGCTTCATGATTCCAAGAACTAACAGCTTCTCACTGACACTGCATTACCTCTTTTGTCAAACCTATAGGGCGTGGCCCACACTGGCCAGACTCTCTTTCCTTTGGTTGTGGCAGGAGACTGGCACCTGGGCCATGGATTATGGATGGAAGCTAGGTCACCTCCATCCCTGGCCACTGAGACTTCTTACTCTATCTCCCAGCTGAGCAAAGGGAACTTGACCTGGCATTGGGCAAAGCCACATAGAACAGGAGCCTCAATCCCGGGATGACTGCATAGGCAGAGCCTGCATCTAGGCATGGCCTGTCCTTAGTGCCCCTGGTCTCCCTGGGAAAAGGTGTGAGTGCCTTCAGGGCATACGAGTGGCTTATTACGGCAACCTTACTGGTGCATACAGTGAGACCTACTATGTGCCAGAAGCCAACACAGGCACTGAATAGGCAGTATTCCACTCGAGTTTATCAACAGGCCTAACAGACGGGCATGACGTGTGGTCTCACAGTGGGGAAAGAGGCCCAGAATAACTTGTCCCCAGATCAATGGAGAGCTGAGCTGCAAGTCTGAATCTCATTTCCATTACTGCTTGCTTGACACAACTATTTCTGGTTTACACTGCTAGCCTGGATAGAAGGACATGAAAGCAACTGCTAAAGAAACTTGAAACAACAAAGAAAAAAAAAAGAAACTTGAAACATTCTTACCAGCATGTAGAATTATCATTTACTACATCATAAAAAAGCCTTTTAGGGAGAAGCATGAAATAATTTTATCTCAGGCTGCATATTAATAAAATTGCTTCTTTGATCAACTGGTACATATACTTTTATTTTCTAATGACAACAAACTATGAAACAAGTATGTTTCCTTCTTTACTTTGGCTGCTAGGAAGCTCAAGGCAGCATTTTTAGGTTCAACTCCAGTGGCAGTCAGACATCACTGAAACCTGTGTTTTGGGGACAAACTCTAATTCTTTTCTTCTTTCTATAGGGCCTGAATTTCTGCTTGATTTGGATTTAGTTATATAATACTTTGCATTTCTGAATACATTTGTGGAGGACCTCAAACACCCTTTGGGCTCTCAAGTAATGGACAGAGAAATACAGGGCTCTAAGATTCACGCCCCAGCCAGGTGTAGAAAGCCAAGCCCATCTAACTTCCCAGGGCTGGAGCCTGTGTTATGTTCAAGTTGGGGCCAGGAGTGACTCCCATGGGATCAGGCTGGCCTTCTCCCAACTGCTGGGCTTAGGAGGCTTCTGCTCTGACCTGGTTTAGGGGATAGCCAGAGATTAGCAGGCCAGAGACATGGGACACCCCTCCCCCACCCCCATAGTCCTACAGCAGAGGTGACACAGCACATTTTTGAAAAAAGGAAAAGCCGTCATCGTTTAACAATAAGATTTCATATTTTAAATGGTCTATGTTTTCTATTTTCTCAGGAACAATTGGACGAATTCTGGGCCTCCAAGCCCCTGTGGCAGCCAGGGCTGCCCTGTCCTGATGGGGGCACCAGTCCTGGAGTGTGGCCAGTGTACACCTGCCTGTAGCCTCTGTCCCCCTTTGATGGCAAGAGGCCAGCCCTGGTCATTATGCTGGGCAGCATTTCTTGCCTCCTTGCCCCACTCCCACCACTGTCAGCAGCCTCAGTGGGGCCTTGTCCTCCTGGGCACCCTCAGGTGCCCTGGACTCCTCCCCACACTACCGCTTCACCCCAGTCCTTCCCACCCTTCAGACTTGAGCCATCTCAGCCCTTGGCAGGGTTACTTGGGGCTCTTGTGCACCTGCCCTCGCGCTCTTCTGTGATTATGTCCCTACTGTCCTGAGCGCACCGGTGGACCTGGCACATGCTAGCCACGCTGGCTGAAAGTTAGGGAAGGAGCCAGCAGATGAGGGGCTGGGTTGGTTGTCCAGGTTCACAGGACTCTACCAAGCAGCTTTGAAGGCAGGACTTGAAATCCATGCTCTGCCGCTTCGGTGCAGGAAGTCCCAACCAGGTCCCCGGAGGACCTCTGCCTCCAGCCTGCCTTGCAACATCAGGCTCTGCCGGCCGAGTCAGCATCAGCGTGGCCCACTCCCCAAGCTGCCTTCACAGCCCTGGACAGTCACAGGAGCAGCCCTGGCACTGCAGGTTCCCTTCTTGGAGAAGAGCGCACAGAAGGTGGTTTGCTCTTGCTCCCCCCACCCTCTGCTGGTGTCCTCGCCTCCCCCAGTCTGCTCTTGGATTGCTGTTGGAGTGAGGAGCAGGAAGAATGTCGTAGATAGCGCATCTGTTGTTCTGGAAGACTAGGAAGGCGCATTAAAATATGCGCTCCGTGGGCGTCTGGTAGGCTGGGGCCTCTGGAAGATTAATAATGGGGGAGGGTGCGGAAGAAAGGAGAGAGGCGGATGGATGCTTGGAGGAGACACTCAGAGGAAGGGAGAAGGAGAGAGGGACCAAAAAAGGGACAGAGAGAGGCTGAGGGTCTGCGGCGTTGCATGTTCTTCTGGGGCTCAGCCTTCTCCTTGGGCCCCAAACGGAGATTTACGAGCGTTTACCCTGCGCATCTGCAGCGCGAGGCCGACGCGCAGACACGGTGGTTATTTTCGGAAGCAGTGGTGAACTGCCCATGGGAACAGCCCAGCCCCAAACTGTGGCCCAGGGTTTGCCTGTCCCATCTCTATGTCCTTCCTGAGTCTGTCCCCTGTCTTCTTGAAGAAGCTGGCTGGAGGCAGGCTGGGTGGGTTTCTTCCAAAACCCACCCAGCCTCAAGTCACCCGGGCTGCTTTGCCCACCAGGCTGGAGTGAGAGGAGGGCCAGCTGCTGAGGGGAAAGCCCGGCGTGAGCCAGGGTGGGGGACATCTGGGGAAGCCCAGAAGGACAAGACAGGAGGGGAGGACAGTTGGGGAGGGACCATTTCCTCCACATATCAGTGGCCACATCAGTGCAGCAGCCCACAGAGGACGGGATGGGGGTGATGCTGAGTGAGTGCAGACTCTGAGCCCCAGGTTCACAGGAACTCAGAGAGCAGAACCGAGCAGCTTTGAATGCAAGACTTGAATTCTGCGCTTGCGGAGTGTGCCCCCTCCATCAGGTGAGTAACCAGTCCTCCCACTGCACAGATGGGGCAGAGGATGCCCCCAAGCACTCTGCAGGTTCCCCTCTGAGAAGCCCCTGCTTCCCCCTGGGAGCAGAGGAGCAGCGTGGGGGAGCGGCAGAGGCACCCATTCTCCCTGCTGCAATGCTGAAGGTTGTGGAGGGCAGGAGGCAGAGCCCCAGTGGTCCCGGTGCTCAGCCAGAAGCCTTGGGCTGGGTCCTGCTGGGGCACAGGTGTCAGAGCAAGGGGTGCTGAGACCGCTCTGGGGCATGAAGGCAAGAACCTAAAAGACAGCCAGTTCACGCATATGCCACAAGCCAGTGTGTGACTGAGTAAAGACACATGATAACCCCAGATAGAAGGCTGCGTGCAGGAGGCCTAATCTACCAGCTTATTCATTTGATAGATGGGAAAACTGAGGCATAGTTTGGCTCAGTGCCACAGGCTCAGAATTGTGCCTTAAAGCAGTTTACTAAGAGTGGGGATAGGGGATGGGAATCTTCTTTCTGTCATTTTCTTTTCTTTTCCTCTGCTCTCCTCTTTCTTTCTTTTCTCTTTCTCTTTCTTTCTTTCTTTCTTTCTTTCTTTCTTTCTTTCTTTCTTTCTTTCTTCTTTTTTCTTTCTTCTTTCTTTCCTTTCTTCTTTCTTTCTGTCTGCTGGGAATGAACCCATGATAGGACATGTGCTGCACAGGCTCTCTGCCCCTTAGCCCTGCTCCTTCCCTGAGGAGGACTCTGGAAGGATGACTGCATGCCATCCCGGTACCCTCCCCCAACTCTTAGTTCTCTCCCAACCACCCTTTCAGTGTTCCAAATCAAGTTCTCCCAAAGGCCCGAGTTCACCCCAGTTCTGGGTAGGGTCCTATTTCCCTAAGGCCTGGGCCTGGCTACAGTAGTTTTGCAAAGGGAAAAGCATCCTGTGCCACCCAACCACACTGAATCTCAAGAGTCTTGTCTGGAACACTAGGACAGATGTGCTTGCTGTCTCTGGCTATGCTTAAGATTCCCAAGGATCTCCCTGACAGATGTGAGAAACCATCTGGCTACCATGAGAGAAATTAGTATAAGGACTGAAGCTCACAGACCAAAATGAAAGGGTGGGGCTGAGGGAACAAACAGAGCCGGAGCCCAGATGGACCCTCATGTGATGGCCACACTCTCTGACTGCCCAGCTAAATGAATTAATAAAACTCCTCTGCCATTCATGTTGTGTGTTTGTCACTCAGTTCTCAAGTGGTATGAGGGGTACAGCAGAGTCAAGGGGTAGACCTGGGTCTGAGATCCTGGGCAAAGAATCTGCTGGATGGTGAATCACTTCCACTCTCCAAGCCTCAGTTTCTTCCCCTCCCCAGGAGGTGAGGATGGAAGTCCTTGAGTCCCTAGGTTGTTTGGGGACATGCAACACGCTGCCAGGCCTGACACAGTGCTTAGTGTCTAGTACTGATTCCAGAACTACATGTTCTTTGATGCTTGTCCTTGGGGTCCAGACTGTCCTGCTCCTGTGCTTGTCAGAGCAGACCCCTGAATCTTGTTCCCCAGGCCAGGATGATGTGGCTGTCGGGAACCTGGACAGGAAGATTATCTGATTATATTTCTTGGGGCTGCAGTCCTGGGACCCTGGGCCTAGTGCTCTAGTCAACTGTCAAACTTGCCTTTGATGGGCCAGGCAGTCCGAACTAGTGACTTTATGAGGCTTTGGATAGGAAATCCATTTTGGGCCCAGGGAGGTGGAATTTTTGACCTGCTGTCTTGGACAGAGCCGTTACTCTGAGTTCACATGGACATATAGGCCCCACAGCACTGAGGCTTGCTTCTGGGGGAGGGAGCAGCTGAACCAGGGTGTGGCCAGAGGCAGAGAACAGCTTCCAATTCCATCAAACAAGCAGCACACACAGACAGAATTAGGCAAGCTGCACTTCACAGGAAGAATTAGGGGTCCTTTGCACCCTGTCTTCCAGGGCTATTCTGAAGAATATACACAGAAGACAGCTTGTGGTGACATCTTTCGGGGGACATTTAATGGCTCATCACACATATGCATGAATGTGCTTTTTCTCCCATCCAAGTACTAACCAGGCCCGACCCTGTGCTTTTTCTTACTGTGTGGAACCACCGTATATCCACCCTTTCATAGCCTGATTTTTGAAACAGCTTTATGAAAATATTTGTAAGCCACGAAATTCATCCTTCTAAAGTATATCATTAGTGCATTCTACTCAAGCATGCATAAGGCCCTGAATTCTACCCCCAAACCTGCAAAAACAAATAAAAGAAAAAGTGCAACTTGCTGGTTTTTAGTATGCTCAGATTGGGTAGCTCTTGATCTGGTCAATCTGAGCTCTTCTACTGGTTCAACAGCAAACCCGCACTTCTCAGCCATCAGCCCTGATGTCTCCACAACCCACCCTATGAGACCACTCATGTACTTTCTGTCTGCGTAGGGTCCCCTCTCCTGTAAATATCATGCAAATGAAATCAATCACACTACTCACTACCCTCCATGACTGGCTTGCGTAATGTTTTCTAGGCCACATGAGTGGCCATCAGTACTTTATTCCATTTTATGACTGAATAATATTCTACAGCAAAGGGCCAGACAAATAGCTTAGTGGATTCAAGCACCTGCAAGCAGGCGCAGGGGCTGGGGGTCCAATCTCCCTGGCCTTCCATGTCAGCCTCGCCCCCTGGGGGGCGCTGAGATGGCAATTAAGACTTGGCATAGTGTTGCGTGCTTGTAATCTCAGCACTTGGGAGGCTGTGAACAGTCCGATCTAGTAGTGAGACCCTGAAGACCCTGTAGACCCTTCCCTAAAATACAGAAAAAAAAATTCTACAGCATGGATAGTTCTCACTATCATTTTTCAGTGAAAGGACACATAGATAGGTTGTTTTCACTTAGTAGCCTTTATGAATAGGGCTGCTATGCACATTTGTGTACCAGTCTTTTTGTGAGCATATGTTTGTGTTTCTCTTGCATTCATAGCCAGGAGTGGACTTGCTGGACCGTATGGAATCTTTTGGTTTAACCACTTGAGCCAGACTTTTCCATAGCTGCCACACCACTTTGCATACCACCCAGCAGGGGACAAGGGCTCCAGTTTCTTTATCTCCTCCCTGCTGTTGCTGTTCTTCATCCTTCTGTTGGAGGTAGGAGGTGGGATGTCATGGTGGCTTTGATTGGCAACCTGACTCCACTCAAGGTCTTCTCCATCTCATAGGTAGCTCCCTCCCTCCCTCCCTCCCTTGTTGATGGATACAAATTACTTCCTGTCTTGGATTGCAATGAACACCTCCAGGACAGGGAGGGCCCTGGGCAGCTTTTGCCCATGACTCTAGGAGGATGTTTGGCGGAGACCTCCTGGCCAGGGTCTAGATTTCCTCAGCAGTCAGCAGCATATGCTACTGGCCTCAGGAAGGTCACACAACTTTTCTGGGTCTTCTGTGAAAAGCAGAGCTCACACCAAGCTCCCCTGTACCCCGCTTCCTGCCCTCTACCCCGTTATCTTTCTGGCTCAGCCGTCTCCCCTTGAGCTGCTCTGACTATACTTTCCTTGTCAGGTTTGTCGCAGTTCCTCTGCTACAGTCTCAGGACTTCATTCACCTCTCCCAGAGATCTTGGGACAGAGGAGCAGCTGCGGTTCAGAGCCTTCCATCCTCTCTCCAGCCTTCCCCACCCACTCTGAGCCGGGCAAGCCTGGCCTCCATGAGGGCATTGCCTAGGCCCCTGCGCTCACTGACTTGTGGCTGGGTTGACTGGTGAGCAGCTCTAGGGCTGCTCCAGGAAGTGGAAGAGAGATGATCTGGGGCATTTGTCTCTCCAGCTCCTTCCTTGGCACTAGTTACTTCTTTATATTATTATTATTATTATTATTATTATTATTATTATTATTATTATTATTATTTTCAGAACCAGGGATTGAACTCAGACTCTTGTGCTTGCCAGGGAAGTGCTTACTCTACTGAGCCATCTCCCTGACCCCTTGGTTACTTCTTTAGAAGAAGCCTCAGCTTCTGGCTGGCTCCTTCCAGTTCTGGCCCTATCTCCCCACCTTGCCTGGGCAGGCCCAGGGAGGCAGCAGCTACCCACAGTCAGCAGCCCCAGGACCACTCTTGAATCTTCCCTTGTTTTCTGTGGGGTCCTAACTGATTTGGTGATCTTTCCTTCTGGGGCTAGGAGGAAGATTGTCTTAGTCCATATTCTGATGTTATAACAAAATACCTAGAACTTGGTAATGCATAAAGAAAAGAGAATTCTTTTTTGTGGTTCTGTAGGCTGGGAAGTCCAAGATCCAA
>NW_004524788.1:3119418-3124939 GCF_000260255.1 Octodon degus
TCAGACCTAAATGACAATAATAAATCTACACCTTCAGGCCATGAGTACTAGCTGATTCTTGGATCTTTGGCATCGTGTTGCACCACAGTTTGTGTTCCTTTTTTTTCTTTTTTTCCATTTTTGTATTTGGTACAGGGTCTCAGTATGCAGTTTGGACTCATGGTGATCCTCCTGTTCTTAGCCTTCCCAGGGCTGGGATTATAGGTATACGCCACCATACCCGGACCATGTTGCTGGCTCACCATGCCCCAGGGGTAGGGCCAGCGGCGCAGCATGCAGGTCCCGGGGAGCGAACCCTGGTCCCTGTGTTTACCAAAGCTGGCACTTAGTGGGCCCTCATGTTCCTGTCCCAAGGCAGCGCTCCTAGGATTCAGCCTGTCCTAGGCGGGATGGCTCCCTGCTTCCCTGTCTCCCCTCAGGCTTACTATGGCTTAGACCTCTGAGTGCTCCCAGTCTGCTGTAGCAGCCCCTCGGGAGCTCTCCTCTGACACACTTCCCTTCTGTAGCCTGTACCTCCAGGGTAGGCCTAGACTGCTCAACATAGTAGGTGCTCAGTGGACCTCTGAGTGATCGCCAGCCACTCTTGAAGTAGGTAGGGATGGAATCTTGTAGCCATTTCACAAAGCAGGAAAAGGAGGCTCAGCTAAGGGAGCTGGCTTCCCCGCTGGCTGCTGGCTGGGCCAGAGGTGGCTAGCAATTTGCACCCAGGCCTGAGCCTCCAGGCTGGAGAGATGCTCCCAGCAGCTATGCTTCATGGTTCTGGGCTCCAGCCCACTGGCCCCTCAGAAAGGTTTGTACTAGGCCATACTAAAAGTGGTGAAAGTGAGAGGCTAGCCAGGCTGTGGGGAGGGGACAGCCCAGCAGGCTGGGGCTGGGGCACTGGGTCATGAGACACCACAAGCCTTTGAAATAAAGTTGAAAACACTTGGTCTATAAAAAGAAAGGGAAAAGCTTAAGGCAAATAACAGCTGTTTTGTTTTATTTTGGTTTTATTCCCCCTTTGTTTTTGTTGCTAATGATTCCCCGAAGCAAGCTGCCAGATTTAGGGTTCCCTATGCAGCACATTGGGTCCCCTGATTCTTCTTCAAACTCATCTCCAGAGGACAGATGGCTGTAGGAGATGGCATTTAAACTCTGGGGTGATCCCTGAGTTTCTTCCCAGGTTGCCCCTCCCCTGATACCTTTGGCCATTTGGGTGGATGGATGTGCAAAAAGAGAAAGTAGACAAGTTACTTCCCCAAGCCTCCTTGTATGTGAGACCCTCCCCAATGACCCCTGTGGATCTGCTGCCCTGAGCCCTGGTATGACCCACCTCCATCTCTGCTAGCTTTGCTCTGCAATATTCTACAGGCAGAAGGAAGGATCATTTATTACTGCCTCCCCCACCATAAAAGTTTAGAGGCTCCCTGAGGGTTGCAATCTTGGTCGACTTTATTCACCAGCTGGGCCAGCACAATGCCTAGCCCAAGGGGGCCGCAGTAGATGAATGCATGTGTGACTTAATCCATCAGCCATGAAGTCCACAGTCCCAGGCTTCTGAGGTGATCCCTGCCAAAGGTACAAAGCCACCCCACTCACTAGGCTGTCTCCTCCAATGCGGCTGTGCTCTCCCAGCCTTCTTCTCCCTCATGTCCTGTGCAAGCCAGAACTAGGCACTAGAAACTCTCAGCCACCTTCATCTTGGGCCCCACCTCCTCACTGATGTGCCGCTCTTCAGTCCATACTCAAGCATCCTTTCAGGAGCCTGGAGGGCTCTTGCCAAGATAGAGAGCTGATTTTGTCAGTCTCATAATCCAAACCCTTCTCCTTGCCTGGAAGGAGTCCAGATTCCTAAAGCTTTTTTATTTTATTTTATTTTTTGAGACAGGGTTTCACTATGTAGTTGAGACTGGCTTTGAACTCACTAAGTAGCCCAGGTTGACCTCAAGCTCACAACAATCCTCTTGCCTCAGTATCCAGAATGCTGGGACTATAGACACACCATCACACCTGGCCTTCTTAGATTTTTGCAAAGCCCCATCTGTTCTGGCCCTGCAGAACAGTTGTCCCACCCTCAAGCCCACCACCTCACTGGCTAGCCCACTCCCACTGCTCTGTCCTGCTTTCTTTCACTTTGGTGCTTTTGCACGCCTGTCCTGTTCCTCTCTCCTGGGCTACCTGATCCCAGCTCCGAATCTCCTCCTCTGGGAAGCCCTTCTGGACTCAATTAAATGTTTCCTGAGTGCCCAGAAATTTGCAGGCTGTTAATTTCCCTTGATCTACCTGAGGACACCATGGGGGCAGGAACCATAATAACTCTGATCTTTTCTAAAGTCCCTGACCCAGCATATGCCTGGCACACTGAAGGGGCTCACAGCTTGGGTGCTGATGTGAACTAAACTTTGGTTTACTGAACTAAGCTACATGAATCAAAACTAAGTGAATGTCTGAGCCAGGGATTCAAGACAAGGCAGTAGAAGGCAACTTGAGTCCTAGCCTGCAACTCTAGGGATGCTCCCCTCAGCATTCATGGCATCGAAGCCCCTCATTTACTGATGGAGAGAGGCAGGAGAGATAGCTCAGTAGAATAAACACCTGCCTGGCAAGTGCAGGGTCCTGAGTTCAATCCCCAGTACCACACACACAAAAATAATAGTAAAATAAAATAATTTATCGATGAGAGACTGAGGACCAGGGACCATGGATGTCAGCATTAGATCCTTGAACCCAGTTCTCCCAGGTCCAGGTTTATATATTCTTTCTCCCTGTCCCTGTCCCTGTCCATCTCCCTCTCCCTCCCTCCCCCTTTCCTCCTTTCCTCCAGTAGGGATGCTGGGCAAGTGCTCTACCACGGAGCTGCAGCCCCAGATCTTTTCTTCTTTTGAAGGTCATAGATGAAAACACTTGTGGGCTTTGGAAAGCCTTGAGACAGCATGGAGGAGGGGGCACATGCTCAGAGAGGGAATGATCTACCCTCCGCCACACAGCTAAGGGGTAGCAGAATGAGGGCTGAAATCTAAATCTGTTTGATTCCCAGGCCAGTGATCTTTGCCTACAGAACCCTCTATAGGCTGCAAAACACTGCTCATATCAAAGGATAGGAGGCTGAGCCAAAATAGCATTTTTGCAAGATTCTGCCATGGTCTGAATTCCCTTTCTGGCCCATGCCTTGTCCAGGCACAGCCTATGAAGCGCCAGGCTGCCCGCCTGTCAGCTCCTGCCTCTCAAATCGCTCATACGACTTCAGAAACCTCCTGCGTGTGCACAGGCAGCTGCTATTTTTCTACTGTTCAAGCCAGGCTAATTTAAGGCAGGGAAGCTTTTCTTCTTCTTCTTCTTTTAACTTGAAAAGCATGGACTCTTCTGTGGATGGCCTGGTAAAAAGTGAGAGCAAAGAGCCTGAGCAGGCGAGTCATGAAATAAGATGCACAGATGGCCAATGAGCATGCAAGGGTGGGCTCAACTGCACGGACCACTTAGTAAATGTAGATGAAGACTTCAACCACATTAGTTCAATCGGTCATTGTTATACTGCTCAGATCAATAGGCTCCAGGGCTCGCACAAGCAGAGCTTACAACTTGGAATCTACAAAAGCCACGTAGGCCTTGAGAACATAAAAAAGAGCCAAGTGAGGCTCCCCCAGAATCGGCTTCTAGCAGAAGGGGACCCCAGACAGCTCATTAGCTGGCAGGAATGGGTGGGCCTGGCCAGATTGCTCCACCTGTCAATCAAATTTTCATGAGAATATGATCTTTTTTAATTGTTGACAGTAGTTTCAAGATTAGACCCAGAAAGTTGCACTCTTAGAAATAATGGATGAATAAACAAAGGTGCATGTAAGAGAATATCCATTGCAGCACAACTCTAGTGGCGAAAGAATTTAAGCAACTAGATGTCAAGCGACAAAGCTTTGGCTTGATAAACTATGACTTGTCCTCATGGTGGGACACTGCAAAATTCCTTGAAGGACGACATTTTGGGTTAGTGTCAATACCTTAAAACTTTCTGGTAGATAAGGAAGAAACTACAACTTTGATAGTCAGATGCCTGAAATTTATCCAAAGCAGGCCGGCCAGACCCATTCACAAAAAAATCCATTATAAAATAGAACCACTGAGTTGTATAACATAAAGATAAAGCTCCAGAGGAGACTGTTATGCAGGTGCAAAGACCAAGTGTGCTGTGCAGATGCGCATTCAGAGCAAATGACTGAGAAGACTTCAGTCAGGCTATTCCACAGTGATCAGGTAATGTCAACAAGAGTTCCTTGTGGTGGTGGGGTGGGGGAGACCGAGACAGCAAAAAGTGGCAAGATCCCAATGAGTCAGCTTTGCCTGGCCAATAATAGACAACTTCTTAACGCAATGGACAGAACGTTCATGTAATGTAGGGCTGAGAGGGTGCACGCTGCACTCACAAGCCAACGTCCCAAGTCACCTCCCCTTGGCTGCTATCGCCAACTCAGCCAACCCAAGAAGAAAACCTCACTTCTTTGGTGGGGTATGTAAAACCATAGCCCCAGGAAGACACAAGAAATGGCAATCAATAGTAAACGAATGCGATACCAATAGAGAAAAGATTAGAATAGAGGTAATTAAGAGGCAAGTCCTCAGTTGATATTTCTATCACTGGTTTGTTTTCTTTGGTGAATGTGCTTCTGAGCTTTAGTATTAGGTCATTGCCTACTTTTTAAGGTAGTTAAAGTACCTGTAAGAATTTGATGTAACAGCTGTGTGGAGGATTTATTTGGCTAAGTTTGTAATCAAGGCTTAAATGTGTGGGGGATATGAGGTGGGGGTATAACTCAGTGTAGAGTACTTGCTTAGCACGCAGCAGGAGCTGGGTTCTGTCCCTTGCACTGCAAAAAATATAAATTGAATAAATGCAGTATTTTCTCACTGTGTGTGTGTGTGTGTGTGTGTGTGTGTGTGTGTGTGGTACTGAGAATGGGCCCCAGGTCTCCTGCATGCTAGGTAAGTGCTCTATCTGAGCCACACTCCTAACCCTAAATACACACATTTTAAAAACTGAGCAGCTTAGTAATTAGCATGTTAAACATTTTAAGGAATATTTGAAATAAGAAATTAGGGGCCACAGAGGAAAGTAGTTGACAATGTCAAGTGTGCCTAAGGAGAGTCACCTACTGAGAAAACATTCCCTCAGATTTTCACAGAAAGCAAATTGGTCAAGTAATGGGTATGACTCACTCACATGGCTGACACTGACAAAAGACCTACAAACTGCTGTACAGGGTTTAAGGGTAATTCCTGAGGGGATTTGACTGACTTTGGCAGATACAAAAGTTGCATTTCTTGTTGTATAGGTCTTGCTTTATCTTGGTCTTAACCATCCAGCAGAAAAGCATAAAAACGAGGTATAAAAAGTAAAGCCATTTTAATATGCTGAGCTGTACAAGGCTCAAGTCAACAACTTCTGATATTGCCAGTCATGCAGATAACCCACTAGTATTAGAGACCACTTGACTATAATGGATTACTCTGCTGAATTCATGCACCTACAATATATGAATGGCAATGGAAT
>NW_004524788.1:3125309-3134599 GCF_000260255.1 Octodon degus
CTTTCCTTTCCATGTACACTCTTTTGGGACTAAAGAAGTTACCAATAGAAGGATTTTTTAACTTTCAATAGCTAGAAAAGATGCAAAAAAATGAAGCACACTTTACACTAATAGGCACAGGGTCCTGACACTCTGATACTCTATGAGTGAGAGTGTAATGGGTCCAAAGTGTGGTTGCTGGGTGTTAGTCTGATTAAAAATACCCAAAGTCTAAAGGACCAGCCCACTTCCAAACTCACAAGGAAGATAAGCAGGCAATGTGGTCATCTCATAATTTGCAATTGTAGTTATATAGTTGTGTAGTAGTCTCATAATTTTCAGTAGTCACATGCTATAAAGTCACTGTGAACACTGAATTAGCACATCCTAAGCCTTGATCCTGGGGGAAAGCCATGGCTCCAGGATGGTGAGCCTCTGGTCACACGGTCACTAATGATGGATGCACAACCTTGTTGTCTACACATTTGTGCTTAACAACACTTTACTTGGTAGACTGTGTTGAGTCAAGCTCACTCTTACTTTCTTGCAAAGGCCTGTTTCAGCTTTTCTTGCACTGAAGAGCGATCAACGGTGCTTTAGCAGGAACAGCAACGTCACCTACCAAAGCACAAATGGGACAAATGGTATTAAACAAGCTACTAAAAGTCACTTGCTTACAGTAGAGAGCAAGATGAGACCATGGAGCAAAGCCTTGACGGCATCTGGGAAGGTCACTGGCAGTGACTTAAAGCTTTGCAGGTCTGTGCGCATCCCAGAGAATGACCGAGAGCCACACTTTGGGGCCACCAGTGAAACTCAGCAAGCAGGGGAATTCGCCAGGGAGGAATTCGTGACTAAAGAGAGCTGACTCTACTACATCAGAAAGACATTGGTAGCAATGCTGTGACAACAAACCGAGGAAGCCACAGAGGTGGGCTAAGTGCTAAGCAGCAGGGGACCACAGTTACTCAACCTCACACTTTCGGCCTTTGCCATGAGGGGCTGTCTGTCAGTTGTGTAATGTTTCACAGCATCCCTGACCTCTACGCATTACATGCCACTAGCACCCCATCCTTCTAGTTGTGATAATCAAAGTGCCTCCAGATACTGTCCGCTGAGAATGAAGAAGCAGCCACATGAGGGAATGCTGTGTCTTCTCTCCAAAGAATGATACATAAAATGACTTGGGATGACTTCCATGACATATTTAAGTAGGAATAAAAATGACAGGCGGCAAAACTGAATGTCTAAGAAGTGCCTGCTCTTGTATCTGACATGCTTGCAAGCACACAGAAGAAATGAGAAGATGAGGGTTTTTGTCTTCCTGCTGGATAGGCATTGCCTGAGGACTCTACACCATCAAAGTCTTAAAGTCTTTCAGAGTCATATATGACTTCTAACACACAAGGTCTCTACTGCACACCCTTAGGCAGTGTGTCTTCTGGTTTCTGCTTCTTAGGTGGGGCCAGCACTATCCCCCCAGGGATAAGAATCTGGTCCCTACCTTTAGTACCTCATTGCACTTATACTGAATAGGCTGAAAGCCCAGGCACAGTGCTGCCGTGTTTCCTCGGCTCCCCTAGCTGAGCCCTGTTCCAACATAGATCTTGTTGGGCATCTGAGCAGTCCCCCAACTTGTTAGAGCTCCTAGCTAAGTTCACTCCTCTCTTCTGTGGCTTGCATATGAATCCATCCTGATGTACTCTCACTGAACAGCGGGTTGCATTGCCCTACCTTTACAATAACTTCCAGGCTATGGTTTGGATCTGTGCTCCTGTGGTGCTATTGGGAAGTGGTGGATCCTTTAAGAGGTGGAGCCTGATAAGAGAAAGGCAGGTCACTGGGGGTGTCCTACACACCCCAAGTATATTGAGATGTTGAGAACCTGGCTGTTCTTTCTCTCTTTGCTTTTGGGCTGTCTTGGGGAAAATGTCTGCCTGCAGCACACACTCCTACCATGCTGTACTGCATCAGGACAGACCCAAGCAACTGGGCCAGTGGACCCTGGACTGAGACCTCTGAAGTCATAAGTCAAAGTTTTTGCCTCATTAAGCTGGTTATCTCTGGCATTTTTGTCTCAGTGACAGCTGATGAGTTCACTCCAATCTCAGCATCCTCCAGTTGCCTCTCTCAGACATGGTAGCTCTGGAGTTAGATGTATCTTGGTTGAAATCCTTCTTTGGCCACGGGGTCTGCATGGTTGTTCACGCATTGGTGTTCTTTCCTGATTCTCATTCTCCTCATCTGTAACATAGACTCCTCTCACAGAAAGTATTAATTGGGCTGAGGAAGGTGAAGCTCTAGCCCAGTGCCTGCCACATACTAGGTATACAGGGTTTCCATTTGGGGTGATCAAATAGTTCTGGAACTAAATAGTGGGGCTTGCATGTGTACTTAATGCATCTCATACTTTAACATGACTAAATGTGCAAATTTGTGTCATGTGGGTTGTATCAAATTTATGTCATATGGATTGTATCACAATCAGTCCATCTATGACCCAATCAGTGCAGCCCCCTTCCTCTTCTTATTCTTGAGTTCTTGTGCTCTGGCCTGTCCAGGTTTTGGATGCCTTTGTCTCTTCTTCCATTTCCAGACACTCCTTAGAAATCTGCTCTGACCTTGAAGCTGACCAAGTCTTGTTTATCCCTCTTCTTGGAAGGCCCAGCCCCACAGAGACTATTCAGAGGGCAGGACAGGCCAGGGGAGGGACCAGAGGAGACAGGGCTGACCATCCCCTGATCCTTCAAGTGCTAATGACCTTGGCAGCCTGAGAAGAGAAGCCCCACCCAGCGTAGGAGTTAGGAAGGCAGCCCTTGTTTCTCTGTGGTGATGAGTGTCAGCAGCTGGGGTCCTCTCTGGGCTATAGGTAAGTCAAGGCTGGGGAGCTAGCCCTCAATCTCCTCTGCCCATAAGCTCCTCAAGGCCACTTGCTTAATCTGACTTTTCACACAGCATCTCCCTGCACCTCAAATCCCTCTCTCCTTTTCTCACATTTTCTGACCCAGGAGCAGCCCCTCTCTTCATTCAGTCACCGGCAGAAACATAAAGCCACAGCCTATTTCTTGCCAGGTACCTGGGGACCCCAGCATTGTCACCCTCCATCTCCATTGTCTGCCCAGAAGACCGAAGTCCTCTTGTAAGGGTGGACCATACCACGTGTGTGTGTGTGATCCTGTGTTCTTGGGGTGGGCAAAGGTAGCTCTTCGTTGAAGATGTGTCACTGCTTGGCATACAGAAGTTCAGGGAAGGCCCACTATGTTTGGCGCAGTTTTGGGGGTGCTAGGGTACACCTCAAATATCAGTCTCTGCCTCTCCACCCAGAGAAGGGCCTGTTTGCTCTGTCCTCAGCTGCCACACCATTTTGAGCTGGAGCCAGGGCCAGAAGCCCCTCTCCCAGCCTCTGCAGGGCATGTCTGTACTAGTCCCTAAGTGTTCCCATGTGCATACAATACATGGGCTGTTGCGCTTGCCTCTGCACCTTCCTGTGGTGGGGGGGACAGCTTCCGGCCAGTCTGACACCAGCTGGATGCCACCTGGGAGGTCTCCTGCCAAGAAATAGGATGGAGAGCAGGGTGTACCCCAGGCAGCTGCTGGCTCAGGCTGTTGTGGACTCCTCCGGGGTTCACACCCCTGTGTCCTCCAAAGATTAGGGGCACAGCCACAGGTCTTCCAGACCTTGATCTGTTTTCCCACCCCCACCTCTCCTCAAACAATGGGCCAACACTTTGTCCCTGATCTCTCTACCCCAGGCAGTCCCTACCACCCACTCCCTACTTTCTGAAGGAATCCTCTGAAACACAAGCTCTCTCCCTGCTGACACTTCCAGGGCTCCCTATTGCTCTCTGGAAAATGATCAGACTCCTGCCGGATGCAGCCAACCTCTCCTTAGCTGGCCCCTGCCCCAGGCGTGTGCTGCACTCCAGCAGACAGCGCTGTCCTTTTGAGGGTGAGGTGCTCTGCTGTTTGGCAGCCTTGCTACCATTGTGTCCCCTCCCCAGAAGCCCGGCACCTGCCTTTCTACCTGGTGAGCTCTCCCTCCTGCACACCCATCAAGGCCTGCCAAGGTGAATCCTGCTTAGGGACACCCCTGCTTAGAAATGCCCATTGGCGCGGGAAGGTTTGAGTATTAAAAAAGGAAGCAATTTTGACTGCAGAGGGTGTCCTGCTGATTTTGTGGGTGACATGTGGCGAGGACTTAGCTGCTCTGAATCTATTTCTTCGTCAGAAAAGTGGGCCAATAATACTGACCTCACAGAGTGGTGGTGAGATCTCTGTTAACGATACAGGCAAGGGCCTGGCCCTTCCAGTGACAATCCCACAAACTGCAGGGCTCCCTATTGCTCCTTCGCATTGCCTCCTCACTATGCATCCAGAAGGGCCTGCAGGAAGTGACTCCCAGGTATAAAGGAAAGCTCAAGCCCAGGTGAAGAAAACAGAATAGGACCACATGCCATCATTGAAGCAGGTAGGTTCCTGTTATGGTTTGTGTGTATTTGTCCCCCCAAAGCTCATGCAGTCATTGAGGCACAGTTCTACAGTTTGTGATTAATTCATGATCCAAGGCTGGGATTATGGGTCTGAGTACTGCTGGGATTATGGGTCTGAGTACTGCTGGGATTATGGGTCTGAGTATTGCTGGGATTATGGGTGTAAGTGCCACACCCAACCAGGGGCGGATAGCCTGAATATAACACAAGGGAGACAGACTTGCTCTCTGCAGCCATGGTTGCTGTTACTCCTCCCTTTTGCTCTTGCTGTTTTGCTTTTTCCCCCCACCATGAACTGCTGCCCTCTGTCATGTGCCAGTCTGCCTTGGAGCCAGCTGAGTATGGACTGAAACCTCCAGTAACTGTGAGCTAAATAAACCTTTCCTTCCTTCATTTTGAGAAGAGTAACTGAAACAGTTCCCATGGTAAGTACACAGTACCTGAATTTTTACAAAAACAGTGTATTTTTGTATGGCTGGAAGAATACCTAGAAAGGGACGTCCTACAGTGTTAAAGGAGCTACCTGTAGGTGAGGCAAGATTTTTATTACCTGTGTTTTCTATCGTTTTTCTCTGAGTGCTATAAGTCAAATTGTATCCCCCAAGAGGTACATGGAAGCCCTAACTCCTGCTACCTGTGAATGTGACCTTATTTGGTAATTGTTATCCTTGCAGACATAATCAAGTTAAAAGGGAGTCACTCTTGATTACTTGGACCCTAATCTAATATGGCTGTGTCCTTACAAAGACAAGAGACACAGAGTCGGTCACCCAGGGGGACTCTCAGGTGAAAAAGTAGTGTGACTGTGAGGCAGAGACAGAGTGAAGTACAGGCAAACAGGGAAGGCCAAGGCTTTGGGCCACCCAAGAAACAAGGAGATGTGCAGGAGGGTCTCCAGAGCCCACAGAGGAAGCGTGGCCTGGGAGCCACCAGGAGCCATGCTCAACGGGCAGCAAGAGAATGAATCCTTGTCTCTTTAAGCCATCGACTTCTTGTGATTTGTTACGACACCCACAGGAAACTCATGTGATAAGTACTTGTGTACTGGAAAAAGCCTAAAAGTTTATAAAACAAGAGAAAGAAAAAGAGGCTGGGGGTTAGGAGCCTGGTTAGGAGGAGCAACAGCCAGGTCCTACCCCTCGGAGGGCTTGAAGTATCTGCTCAGGGCTTACCCTAGATATGCAGGGAGTGGAGTGTTTGTTGAAAGAATAAATACCTTGACCTGCATGTGAATGTGTCCTTATCTCTGTCCTGTTTCCCTACATGCTTAGCACCTGTCCACCTGCAGGCCCAGCCCTAAGATCAGAGCTGGCATCAAGTGCGTGGGTGGCCAGGGACCCAGTAGAGTTCTAAGCCAACAGCCGTATCACCAGCAGCCTCTCCGGAGCCCCTGTGTGATCCCACGCCCTATGCCTCTTGACCCAGCCACACCTTCCAACTGTTGAGTGCCGTACTGCTTTTGGCATTGCATACCTAGAACGTAGGCCCAACCTCACCATCCCACTCCACCCCACCAGTTACATGTGGCTCTCAGGCCCTTCACATGACACACCCAGAGCCTCATGTGTGTGCAGAGTGACTTCAGGTGGATTCATCCCTTGGAGGGGCTGGGTGGAGGTGGGTCCCTGCATGGGTGACCTGGAAAGGTACGTCTTGTCCCTGGCTATTCCCTTCTGCTTCCTGCTGTGGAGCAAGCTGACTTCGGACAGAACTTACTGGAAACCGCTAGTCAAATAAACCTCCCCTCCTTTAAGTTGTGAGTTTGGCAAAGTTTGTCCCAGCAATGGGACATGATTAAGACACAGCAATGCATATCTGCTGTCTATTCTGTGTCTCGTTTGGGCCCCCCGCCCCACACCCTGCCCAGCACCCAGCATCTCTTGCTGCCACTCATCCATCACTGGCATCCTCAGGCCTCCGGCCCTTGCCTTCTCTAAGCTGGGGCACTACTCAAGCTGTGAGGCAGAGCCAGCACCATCCCAAGGGCCCACGCAGAGTGCAACTGTGCTCAGCCCTCCTTCTAGGATGGGGGACAGAGGGGAGCACATCTGGATGGTCTCCAGCCTTCTTCCCTTCACTGGATGAGACCTCTATCTCCATCAGGGGAAGAAACAGCAGATGTCTTCTGCCCCTCCGAGTGACCTGTCTGCCTTGAAGAATAGCAGGAAGCAGCCCTGGGGACCGGCTAATGAGCTCTGGACAACTTCCCTCAGGCCTGGCAGAGGAGCTTCAGGAAGAGCCTGTGGGTCCTCCTTACTGAGGTACTTGGGCTTCTCTCCTCCTCCTCAAACACCTCCTTCCTCTTCCTTCTCCAAGGCCTGGGATGTTGCGGACAGGCTCAGTTCGTGAGAGGAAGCCAGGCAGAGGAAACACGTTTGTTCTCTTGTGGCCTGCGTTGTTGTAAACAGCTTTCCATTTTCCTCATTAGGTCACACTCTTGAATAAAGTTTGCAGAATACTTGGCTTGGACAGAGACTACTTGCTTGTAAGTCAAAATAACTGAAGTTAGTGGGAAGCTGGGAGACCAAGGGTCACCAAGACCCCAGAGGGAAACCAGACACAGTGATGGTTGTTCCCAACATCTTTCCATCCCATCTGCCTCTCCTGGCCCTTCTGTGTCATTTCTCTAATTGGCAGTTTGCTTGTCAGGGTCTCCTGTCCACTGCCCCCAAATGGAGACCTTGTTTCCTAGTTTAATAGGCCCTGTAGGCCCTACCAACTAATCCAGCCTTTGCCTATCCAGGGTTTCCTGTCATGGCCCCCTGGCAAACTGATTGTGTCTGGCCACTCATCTAAGGCCTTTATTGTTGGGGTTTCTGGTTTCAGTCTCTAAGTAATCATAGAAAGGAAAGTATTGTTCTTCTTAGTTATGAAGAAAATGGATGAGAAAATAGAAGCTTAGAGTGATTAGGGACCTTGCCTCACATCACTTATCTTGTGGGCAGGAAAGCTGAGATTTTAACTCAGTACCTGAGCTCAGAAATGCATCATCTGGCCTCAGCTTGTGAACTGGTTTCCTCTAGGTCCTGTGTCCTTTCCTGGCCCAAGCAGCAATGGCCACAAGGAAAGAGGAGGCTCCCATACTACTCCAGTGCTCTGCAAGGAAGAGGGGAGAGGACTGTCCCCAGGAACCAAAGCTCCCTGAGGGCAGGGAGTTCTGCCTGTTTGTGCCCTGATGCAGCCAGTGTGTAGCACGTGGCAGGTGCTTAGCAAGCATTTGTTGAATGAATGAGCTCCAGGTATGTGAGTCTCACCCCTGCCACATGCAGGAGAGGTCACTGAAGCCTTAGTTGGGCCCCATGTGATCACCTATCTCACCCCTTAAAAGTAAAAGATGCATTTTGTTACTCTGTGGCCTTGGAAGCCCTTGCGCCCCAGCTCTCTTTCCTGGCCTTTGCGGAGCCTCTGGGGTGGCACTTCTGCCTTTATCTAGCCTTCCTCCCACATTGTGGTTGCTAATGCAATTCTATTTCTTTGCAAAGGTTCTAAGCAGAATATTAAGCTTCAAAACAATGGCAGTGGATTGCATTAATTATCATCACCTTGTTTCATGAGTCTGGAGGTCCAGACCCTAGATTAGGGTATGTAAATGAATGAAGGTTTGACAGCATCTCGTCAGCAAACAGGTTTGTCTGGTGACAGGTAGGTGGCTTGTGTTTGCTTTAGAGACTTACATTTATATTCTCAAAGGCCCTTCTAGGTTCTTCTCAGCTGGCTTATGCTACAACCTTCCAAAACTTTCTGGGGTATCTTCTTGAACTTGGATAGTTTTTTTTTTTTTAATTACCCAAAAGTATTAATTTTATTACTATCAAAAACAGTTTCTTCACATGGGTTTGTTCTTATCCATCTGTGTCAAGCAAAAGCCATAAGGATCTGAATTTCCTTTTCCTTGGCCATGAGTGAACTCCCTGGTAGGGTGTCTCTCCTCTCCCCACACTGTTAAGACTGCAATGTACATGTCCTTTAGCTTCCTGTGGGTGGCCCAGCAGGCAGGAGGAAGGAGGGCAAGACACTCAAGCCAGAGACCCTTGGCTTCCAGAAACCTCTAGACTTTGGGCAGTGGCTCCCGCCCCTATCTCTGTAGGCCAGGGGTGGTTCCTCGCTGTCATTTCTAGCACCTTTGCAAATAGTGCTATGAAATACTGTTCATGGGAGGCTCAGTGTCATTGTATCTCCTCTCTCTGGGTCCTGCACTGATTGGGCCACTTGACTTCCCCTACTCACACCAGGAGCACTCTAGTGGCATCAGTTCTTGGGGGTGTTTATGATTTGGGAGGAGCAGAGAGGACCCTGGAGAACCTTCAGGGCACAGATGGACAGGCAAGAGGAGGGCTGAGTGGGGAAGGGTACTCCTTCATGGGTTGAGAAATACAGTCATGAAGTCCACACCTCTGAGCCCTTTTCTGGGCTTTCTCCTAGCCTCACCAAGTGCCCTGGACCATGTGGAGATGGCTTCCACATGTCCCTGTCCAGGCTGAGCCTATCCTCTGGCCTCTCTGATGCAGTACTCTCTAACCTGATGTACAGGACCACCTGGATGACTGTCCTTGAAAGAAGAGCAGTCATCTCCATTCTGGCTAAGCATGTCCCTATTCCATGCAGATATATACAGAGCTGGTTAGGGTATTTCCTTATCCCCTCAACTGGCTTTAAGCAATACAAATGGGTCTAGCCCAAGTGCTGATGCATGGTCTTTGAAGCAAGGTCAGCGAAGCCCCGCCTACAGCCCTCGCATAGTGTGCACAAACTAGGTCTCGCAGCCACACTGTCCACTGGGACTGAGCCTCAAGAAAAGGTTGCAACATCTCAGGGCATAAA
>NW_004524788.1:3135726-3167873 GCF_000260255.1 Octodon degus
GTGAGTTGGTGAGGGGCGACATTTACCTAAATGCAAAGGGGGGCTGGGCAATTAGCTCAGTGATCAGTTCAATCCCCACTACTGTAAAACAACAATAACAAAAACAATCAATCTCAGGTTCTCATCTGAGCCACACCCACCTCTCTGTCTGTAGCTCTCAGGGCAGAGCTGTGTATGGTCAAGGCAGACCAGCCCCCGCTGAGGGAGCTGACCCTCAGGGGTCTGCTCTTCCTCCGCTCTTTTTGTCTGGCCCTCACAGCTCTTTCCTTCCTATCCTCACCCTTTCGGCTGGAGCTGGATTTGAACTCAGATGTGCTCTCCTTCCAAGTGCTGGGTGCAGACAGGGCTGACTGAAAGGACACAGAGGCGCTTTCCACAGTGTACAGGAGACAGCGGGGGGTCAGTGTGCAGTGGCCTCAGTGTGTCTGAGTCGAGAGCAAGGGTGGGAAGAGTGCTCAGGATGGGTGGACCAGGCTAGAGGCGTCCTCAGCGCAGCGGATGCTTGGGGGCCCAGCTGCAGAGAAGGCTGAGGGCAGGAAGCAGGCGGTGAAAAGGCCCTAGGGGCCTGGCTGAGAACAGGCCAGAAAACCTGTGATCTGGGCCCTACCTCTTCCCAGCTGTGTGGCCCTGACCATGTCACCTCCCTTCTCTGAGCCTCTGCCTGGATGTCTGAACAGCAAGGAATTTATGGGAAGGGCCAGAATTCTGAGTCCAAATGTGTCTGAGGGGACCCTAAGCCCCGCAAACCCTTTGTCCTTCTCACCTCTCTCCTCTTCCTCCCTTCCTTCCTCCTTTCCTTCCCTCTCTTTCTCCCTCCTTCTCTGTTCCTTCCTCTTTTCCTCCCTCCCTTTCTCCTTCCTTTCCCTTCTCCTCCCTTCCTTTCTTCCTCCCTTCCTCCCTTCTTTCCTCTCTCCCTTCCTACTCCCTCTCCCCCTCTCTACTCCCTCCCTCTCCCCCTCCCTACTTCCTCTCTCCCTCCCTTCCTTCCTCCTCTCCCTACACCTCTCTTCCTCACTTTATTTTCCCCTCTCCACACGCCTTCTTGGAAACTGCTTCAGAGGCTCTGGAGAGACCCAGTCCTCCTCCATGCTCCAGCTGGGTGACTCTTGGGGCACTGCTCCAGAGTCTGGGGTGAGCGGCTCCCAGGGCTCCTTCCAGGTAGGTGCACAGCACAGCCACAGAGGCCACCTTCCAGCGGGGCCAGAAAAAGCAGGGCTCCCAATCCCCCACAGACCAAACCTAGCAACAGTCAGGGTTCCTATGGCAACCTGTGATTTATTTTTAGTCGTACTTTAACATTAACATGATGTGAGGGGATCTGAGAGTTGCATTACTCTTTTAACAGCACCAAGAATAAAAAGGAAAGAATGTCTCTTTGCTCTTTGTAAGGAGGTGTCGACCTTGGGGGTGGAGGAGGGGTGACAACAAACACTGAGGTGTATGCAGGGACCTTTCCTGACAAACATCAGCATCTCCTTTCCTGGCGTGCAGGGAGGCCTGCCCAGCCAGGATCTGCAGTCTCAGTCCCAGGGCCGCTCTGAGGAAAAGGGGCTGGGGGCAGGACAGTCCGAGCCAGGCAGGGTTGGCAGTGGCACCTCAGCTGCAGGGCCAGAGTGTGGACAGGAACACAAAACAGCCCAGCCACTTTGTGGGTTGCGTTGCCCAGCCCTTGGGCCTCCTTCGTAGAGCAGCAACAACAGAGAGAGAGAGAGAGAGAGAGAGAGAGAGAGAGAGAGAGAGAGAGAGACTAAATAACTGCACCCTCTGGGGCTCTAGCCAGACCTGTAGGAGCTCAGGACAGGCCCGGCACCTACCTGCGGCCAGAGGATAGAGTGGGATGTCGGGCCTGTCCAAGACAACACAGGCAGTTCAGACGCAGCATGGAAGCATCTGCGCTGTACTCAGGCCTGGGCCATGCAGCAGGGTCGTGGAGATGCAGAATTTAATTCTTCCAAGAGAAGATCATAGTTAGGGGCAGACGGTGTGGAGAGAAATAACCATCACATGGTGGGGAAAGCCGCTGTTTGGGCAAGGGAAGCACCAGGCAGAAGTGACCCTTGAGTTGGTTCTGAGGGTTTGCTGGGCTTAGCGGTCCGTCTGGGCCACTAGTTTGTATAGCTTGGGTTTATTTCTGCCTGGTGAGGGTTCCTCACTGTTCTGGTCATACATGATGCCCTCCCGGCCAGAAGCCTGGACATTTAAATACTCTATCTCGCTCTAGCATGTTTGGTCCAAGGAATGGGCACATGACCCAAGAATGGCCAATCAGAACTCCTCCCTGGAACTGAGCTACAGATACCAAGAGAGCCTTACTTACTTTGTGTTTGTAGGCAACTCACTTTCTTTGAGATTCACTGATGTCTGTGAAATCTGGTTCACTGAGAGTTGTTTTCCACCGCCACAGGCAACTCTTCAGAGGCCAAGTGTGCAGGCACAGCCTATTGTCTATCTGGAAACCCCCTGGGTCCTCGGATTCCCAAGCTTCCCTTCCAAGATCCTGGAACCTGTGCAAGAAGGTGGGCCCAGAAGAGATGGATCCTCCCTTGGCAGAGCCTCAAAGTCCTCATCTGTACACTATGGGGGGCAGCAGCATCCTTCTGAGAGGACTGAGGCATAGCTCTGTGAGGTGATTTAGCACTGTGGCACTAAGGAGACGTCCAGGGCCACAGTGTCCAGAAGCCGGGCTACCACAAAAGAGCACGAAGCATACCTGGAGATGCAGCCCAGGATGTGCTTTGCTCTGAAAATAGAGAAGGAATTGGAGGGGATCTGAGAGAAGCTGAGGTAGAGACTCGGGGTTAGAGGAGTACTGTGTCCAGCTTGGCTGCTGGCCGTCCCTTCAGGGGAGACCCCAAGATTCCACTGTGCTTCTGTTAGAAAGCCCTTCAATGTTTAGGAAGTGTCCCCCACTCATGAATGCCCGAATGTTCCCTAGAGAGGACGTCTTCTTTCTGTTCTTTGTTACATTGGATCACTTTCTTACAAGTCACTCTTCTTTCCCAGTGTGTACTCACTGTCCCCACTTAGGAGCAAGGCATGAATTTCTTGTCTAGGGACCTTTTCCCTTCCTTTCCCTTTCCTTTCCTTCCCTTCCCTTCCCTTCCCTTCCTTCACCTTCCCTCCCCTTCTCTTTCCTCCCCTCCTTTCCCTTTTTTTCTTCCCTTCCTTCCAATGAACACTATTGAAACAATATAATCAGTATAATATTTTCAAAATATCCCCTGGGAAGATTTGTGTGCTCCTCTGGGGGCTCAAGGTCGTGTGGCCAGGACTCCATCCCATGCTGACCCCTACTCTTAACTGCTGTGCTCTGCTGCTTCCCTGGATGTGACAGGGCCAGGTGTTGACTGCAAAGGGCCATACAGGGCTGAGATGGTGACCTGCTCCATTCTCGCCCTGTCCAGCTCTTGCATGGAACCGAGTGCCTGGCGCCCGAGTTCTCTGCCTCTGTGAGAGATGATCTGACAGACTCATTCACTTCTTTGCCTTTAAAGGAAATGCCCGGTAACTGCCTTTCAGTCTGGACTGGTGGATTTTGGAAGCTCAAGAGGGGGATGTCTTCAGGCCAGGGTGCCTCTGAGATGTCTCCCCAGTCACTGTGGAGCTGTCAGCTCCTTGGGGGAGCACTGTGAGCCCTCCCCATGAGGAAGGGTGGGGGTTGGCCTGGCTGGCTGCACTGTTTTGACAGTGGCAGGTGGGATGGGGCTGGGGGAGATAAAGCAGATCTCAAACTTGGCTGAGCCTTTCCAGCAGGGCTTGGGCTGTAGTACACCTGCCCTGAACAGTTCCCCAAGAAAGGAACTCCTCAGCCAAAAACTGGGTGACTTTTCCATCTGGACAACGTCAGATTCTGGTCTGATTCAGCCTCAACGTAAACAAGGGGTTGGGGTGGGGAGACAACTGGATGCAGGCCAGCTCCAGCACCAGCCCCACCCCCACACTGCTCCCACTCTTAGCACTTCCCCCAGGGAACCTCAGAGTCCTTCTGTAGGGAGCAGGTAGACAAGTTGCACTGGAAAGTTCTTCCCCGGTGGGCAAGGTATAGCTATCTATTTTTGATCATTGGAACCAAAAAGCCTCAGTGGAAAAAAGCCACAGAGATTTCACAGGTCATCTGAAGAAAACCTACTGACAATCAAAAAAAAACCTACTGACAATCAAAAAATCCTACGGATACTTGAGGTGTCAAGGAGTCATGGGTTCAAATCCTACCTCTACCATACACTGTGTGGCCTTGGACACCCAGCCCCCTTATATGGTTTACCTGTGCCCTTGAATAGTCAGGATGACATTATTATTTGTATGGGACACAGGCCCTTGGTCTCCATGGACCCTTACTCCATAAATATTTATTACAATTATGGGATTTTGGCAAATGTTTATAATACATAATGATTACATTTGTCATGGAAAATTGATTACATATACATATGGCATCTTTATGTTTGATGAGTGCATGCCTAGATTGATGAATCTATCCAGAATAGATTATGTTAATTTTTTTCTTGTGGTTTTACAAGAAATAAATCCTCTGAGTACATTTGGGAAGTGATGGTCTGAGAGCCTCCCCCTTCTCTCCTTCCGTCTCCAAGGTTATGTCCCACTTCCTCCAAGAAATCTTCCTGACTCCTCTGGCCCCGTGTCCATTCTCTCCTTTGCCATTTGTACATTTATTTAACCTAACAAATGTTTACAAGGAGCCTACCCTGGGCCGGGTCCTACATCAGGCTCAGAGGGTGCAAAGATAACTCAGTTATAGAATGGGCTGGAAGGAGCTTTATCCTGTCCAGCTGAAGGAGACAGGCATTCCCAGACTGTGACAGCAAGAGGAATCCAGGTGTGAGGTGTGGTAGCCCTGAGGTTGTAGAGGGCAAGAGGACAGAGTGCTTCTCCTCCCAAGGGTGGACAATTGAGCTGGGTATGGAAGGGTTCACCAACATTCACCCGGCCTGGAGAAAGGAAACCTAGGAATGGCTTAGGCAGATAGGACCTCATCCCAGTACTCAGGGGAGGCATTGGCACAGCCCATTGTGAAACCAAACTGAGCCCAGACTCTGAGCTCCAGCCTGCTCCTTTACATATGCTATTCCTCCATTTAGGGTGCCCTTTCTCCTTGCCATGGTGGCAAGCTTCCCACCACCCATCTCACATCATCTCCTCAGAGGGGCCTCCTTTGACCACCTAGTGCAGCTTCTCTCCTGTCCTTCCTTACCCTTTGGCCTACCCTGGGCTGTATTTCTTAGCACACATCATTGCTGAAATTATACTTACTTATCTGCAGGCTTCGAGTTTCTCTTGTCTTTAGAATAAAAATTCCAGGAGGGCCGGGATCTTGTATGCTCACTTCTGTGCCAAGAACAGATACTGGCACATAGCAGGGGATAGACATTGGCACACTGGCCCTTTGTTTCCATGGGTCCTAGATCCACAGATTTAACCTACTGCAGATGGAAAATAATTTTAACTTTTATTTTCTTGTCAGTATCCCCTAAATTGATGCAGTATAATAATTATTTACATAGCATTTATATGTGTTAGGTTTTACAGGTCATCCAGCAATGACTAACAATGAATGAGGATGCACCTAGTTCTACGCAAATACAGCATCATGTTATAGAAGGATCTGAGTGTCTACCGATTTTGGAACCCACTCTGGTCCTGGAAACCAGTCCTTCATGAACACCAGGGGTTGACTATGTTAGCTAGAGGAGGAAAGAGACCCAAGGTGTGGAGGAAGGGGGAGGGGAGGGAAAGAGGGAAGAAGAGATGGTGACAGAGGCAGTATATGGGTCAGGCTCTGGGGGAACCTCAGGCACACTTGAGCTGAGGAGTATGAAGAGTCTTTGCAAAGGAGTTGGCAGAGTGGAGAGAAATCAGCCTGACAGAATGTCCCATCCCTGTGACCACAGGGGAAGCTAGCCACAGCCCTGGGCTGAAGGGATAAAGGAACAGGGTGGCCTGGCTGGAAGCCACCAATGGTGTCCCTGCAGGAAGCCACAGAGCCCTAACCCTGTCAGGCTCCTGTTGTCTGGTCTCAACTAAGCAGAGAGGGAGGTGTTAACAGAGGCCATGGGTGTCACCTGTAGGGACAGGTCAAAGGAACCCAAGGGGGGGGGTAATCCAGAGCAACAAAGAGCGAGCAGAGGCCAAGGAGACCCTTGGCAGGCCCCCAGGGGCCCTTAGTGGACCCTACCACTATTTCAGCCAGGACCCTCCCCCACCACTCAGCCATCAAGGCTCTGATCTTTGGTAGCGGAGGTTGTTTCAGTGGGTCCTATCTTGCACCACCACTGTGAGGCTGTCACTAAGTGTCATCTGAAAATAGAACTGCCGCCTGGGCCTGCCACGGCAACGGCACGGTGGGGGGAAGTGCTGCCCGTGGAAGCTGCTCTCAGCCCCATGCTCCTTTGGCTACTGAAAGATGCCTGGTGGCTTCTGAGGGGAACCCCACGCTGGGCACTGGCAATGCACGGCATAGACACGATCAAATGATCTTGTCCCAGCATCAGCTTTCTGGGGGCCTTTTCCTCTTCATTTGAGACACTGAAGGCCAGGGCAGTGGTAACCTCCTCGATACCATAGCCGTACAGTGAGGGGCCTGGGCTGGGTCTGAGGCCAATCCCACAGAGGTGGACAAGTTCGAATGAGGTCATCAGAGTGGGGTAAAAACCAGCACGATGGTGTCCTCTTGGGAGGGGGAAGTCCGGGCACAGACACTTACAGGGAGAGGGCCAGATCAGTGTGCCATGGCCACAAGCCACTGGATGCCAGGGTTGACCAGCGAACTTCCAGAAGCGTGGAGAGGTGGGAATGGGGGGTCTCTCACATCCCCAAGGGGAAACCAGCCCCACCAGCAACTTAACGTCAGTCCCTGGCCTCCCAGACAGTGAGATAATATATTTCTGTTGCCTGAGACATTCCATTTGTAGGGCTGGCCAGATAGCTCAAAGGATTAAAGCACCTGCTTAGGCAGACACAGGAACTGGGGTTCGATCCCCCGTGTGCCGTGCTGGCCCAGCCTCCAGGGCGCGGCAATTAAGACTGGGCATGGTAGCATGTACCTGTAATCCCAGCAGGATTTGGGAGGCTGAAAACAAGAGGGTCACTACAAGTCTGGTCTGTGTAGTTAGACCCTGTACTAGATATATAGATAGATAGATAGATAGATAGATAGATAGATAGATAGATAGATAGATATTAGATATAGATAGATTTTTTTTAATTTTAAAAAAAGCATTCCATTTGTACAACATACAATGGACCCCACACTCTTGGGTTCCACACGCTTAAATTCAACCAACAGCAGGTTGGAAACAATTTTACAGAATGTGTCAGGGTGCAATGTGGGCAAACCCTCATCTTGCCATTACTCCCTAAGAAATACCCTGTAACAACCACTTTACACGTGTGTACATTGAAGTATTAGGTCATCTAGAAATAATTTCAAGTACCGGGTTGCATGGGCTCTGAGTAAATAAAGTATAGGATATGCACGGGTTCTGTGTAAATACTGCGCTGCTTTATATAAGAGACTTCATGGATTTAGGTGTCCCAGCAACCTTCAGAGCCCAACCCCCATGGACACCAAGGGATGGTGGATGGGGCTGAAGCAGCCCTAGCAAACTCAAACTGCTCCAGAAGGTTTCAGAAAGAGCCAGCTGCCATCTCTGAGGGTGACGCCCTCTGGGCCAGCAAACTGGCCTTTCTCGCCTTACTCCTGATCATTCCCTGAAAATGACACTAGACAGGAAGGTCCAAGAGCGAGCATGGCCAGACTGACCCTACAGTGATGCCTGGTGCCAGGCACACACATCTGCATTCACTGCCCCCAGCTTCTGGGGCTACCTTGGTGAGCAGCCCCATTCTACAAGGGGTCTAGCGTGGCAGGCTGGGGTTCCGACCCAAACCCCTCCTCTTCCGGGTTTCGAAGACATAGCTGTGGATGCTCTCCTGCTCCCTGGAGAAGCACCAGTGGCAATGAAGGAGGCAGAGCTGCCCTGGCAGCCTGGCAGTCCCTCACAGCTAGTGCACGGAAGCCTCCTAGAGCCAGGTGCGGCTGGGAAAAACCACTAGCCGCCAGCCACATCACAGGCCTCTCTGGGCTCAGGCTGGCCACCTGTCTCCTCCCTGGATTTTCACTCCCTGAAAAACACCTGGACTGCAAAGGAAGTGCACCCCACCCTTCTTCAAAGCAGAGAGGCAGAGCAGCGCTGGGTCTGTGCCTAGCTCTGCTCCTCTTTGGTGCCCTATCTGCATGTCTCTACTTCCTCCATGGATCCCCTTCTAGTTTCTGCTGTCCAATCAGGCCCAGAAGGGCAGCCAGTCATGAAAACTGGTGTCCATAGAACTGAGTCCAAGTCCTGTTTTTGCCTCTGCAAACTGGGTGCCCCTGGATAAGTCACTGACCATTTTGAGTCCTTATTACCTCAACTGTACAAGAGGGGTTGAAATGATCCTGCTTTAGAGAGTTGCTGAGGGGAGCAAACGCCAAATGCACATGACACACTGGTAGAGTGCCTGGCACAGCGGTGCTTAGGAAGCAGGGACCGTCATTACTGCCAGCATTATTATTACTATTATTATTTATAGTTATTCACCATCCAAGTGTCCAAGAGAGATAGAGCAGGGCAGGATTACTAACTTGGGTACAAATCCCATCTCTGCCTCTCATGAGCTGTGTGACTCTGGACAAGTCACCTCTCCTCTCCGAGCCTCAGTGTTCTCATCTAAGCCAAGGGCACGAAGACCCTCACCTCAGAAAGGTGGCCCAAGATATGAAGGAAGAAGTGTGCGTGTTGCTGCCTGGTTGTGGGTCGGAACTTAAAAAATAAACCTAGAGAGTGTCCCCTTGCCAATCTGCAACCCGCCCTTCACGGAGCGTGAGTGAGTCAGGGAACCTGAAAGCCCCCGGCATCCAGCAGGTGCTCTGTCAGTGTTTGAAGCTACACAAGCAGGCTGTGTGTTTATCTAAGGCGGTGTGTTGGCGCTGCATGTGTGCACCGGGATGTGTGTGATGCCCTCCTCAGGCACAGGGAGCCTCCTGCCCCCGCCCGCCCCGCCCATGTTGCTCAGGTGCTAAATAAGGGAAAGGATCCAGCTTATTTCTCAGGGTGTGGACCCTCCCAGTCCTGTCTTGCAGGGACGGGGTCCTCTGCTAGTGGTGGCCCCAACACAAGCCTCAAAGATGCCCTGGGCTGCGCATGCAAAGCTGGCGGTGTTTGCTTTGCTCCTCTGGTTTCTTGCCTTGGGGGTGCTCATCAGCTGGCTCTGTCCCAGCCTCATCCCCTGTGTGTGCTGGGAGGGAGAAGGTTTGTTATCAGCTCATCTCTGTTCACACCCGCCTGGAATCTCCCTGGAAAGGTAACTGTCCCCTATCTGGTGGAAACTGGGAATGAAAGGCTTCCTTAGTTTGATAGATGCAGATACAAAGGCCCCCCTACAAAGCAGTGACTACAAGTACAAAGCCAAAGCTGTCTGCAAGCCTTGGCCACTGTGCCCCCTGCCTCTGCACAGAGGGGACAGAGGGGACCAGCTGAAGATCAGAACAAGGCTTCGTTCACCATGGGCCTCAGCTCTAATGCAGGAACCTCAGCATCAGCATCTTCGTAATCCGACTCCCAACACTTTGAGCTTCTCAGGACTGCGTAGCCTAAGTCCTTCCACAGAACACCGCGGTTGGGATCTTGGAGGGCAGGAAGTTGCCCATGGGCTCCACAGGGGAACCAAATAGGAGGAGATGGGTCTAAGTCAAGATTTGGGGGTGTCGAAAGCTCAGTCCTCCGTGTGGTGCTGTTCGCAGTGGTGGGACTGCTGTGAGGTGGGGCTTAGTAAGATAAGAAGGTCATGGAAGGGAAGATGTGGGTCTCCTGAGAGAGGTCAGTTCCTGTGAGAGTGGATTCTAATGCAAGAGCTAGCCTGACCTCAGAATCACTCAGGCTTCCTGTCTCATCATGTGAACTTTCCTTCCTGTGTGCTCTAACCTGACAGTCTGCCATCAGGCTTTCAGCAAAGGCCAGAAGTTCTCAGCGACTGGGGCTCAGGTATTTGGTTTTGTCATTGTTGTCCCTTTCTTTCTTTCTTTTTTTTTTTTCTTCCCAGAAATGGGGATTGAACTCAGCCCCTTGCTCTTGCCAGGGAAGCGCTTATTCCACTGAGCCCTCTCCCCGGCCCCTGCTGTCCCTTTCTGGGGCTCCATCCAGGGCCTTATGGACGCTAGGCAAGTGCTCTGGCGAGCTATATTTCCTTGTCAGGGAATTTGCTGTAGTGATAGCAAGTAGACTCACACAGAAGGGTCCAGGGCCTGGGCCCTCCCCCCACTCGGCCCCCAGCACCTGGGCGGCCACCACCTCATCTGGATCCTGCAGAGGAGCCCTCGCTGGGCTCTCTGCTCCTGCTTCCCCCACCCTGTGGCCCTTGCTCCAGCAGCCAGAGGGAAACTTTGGAAACGGAAACCAGCAGCACTGTTGCTCCTTAGCTTCAAGCCCTGACGTGGGCCCAGTGGATGCAGAGTAAAGGCCCTAGGATCTGTGGTAGCTGGCGAGGGCCCTTCTGACCTCACTGGCCACCCTGACTCCGCTGCCCTGACTCTGCTTCTGCTGTGCTGACCTCTCTTCAATCCACTGTGTATGCATGCTTTTTTAAATTTTTAAAATTTTTTTACTTTAAAAAAATTTTATTGAGAAATAAATAGCAATGAGACAGTTTCAAAACAGGTTAGTAAGACAGTTACAATAATTAATACATTGCATGCATGCTTTTTTTTTTAAAAAAAGATTGTGAATTTTATTTTTTCTTCTTTTAAAAAAGCTTTTACTATGTATGCGTGAAGATATTCACCATGAGGTACACACACTTTATGTGTCTGGACCCTTTTTATTTCCCCCTCCTCTCCCTCTTGCCCACCCCCACTTCCCAGGCCCCTTCCCCCCTCCACAGCCTGTCTCCCTCTTCCCTATCATCATTTTTTAAGCACCCTTTGTCACCAAGTGCACTCCTGGGCCTGGGCCACTTTCCTCCCAAATGTGGGTATGGCCCCCTTCCTCCCTGCTTCAGGTCTGCCAGGAGGCCTCCCAACCTCCCTGGTAATTCCTACCCTGCCTCCTCGTGCCTCTCAGCCCTCAGCCCCTTCCCAGCTCCTTGCCTTTTCATTGTAGATCGCATCCCCTGACACTCCACTTAAGCCATGTTTTCTCTTCACAGTATTGTCCAGCTGCTGCTCAGCTCTCTGGTGGGATGCCAGCCCCAGGAGGTCGTGGGTCTCTAGCCTACTGACCGATGTATCCCCAGCACCCAGAATGGACACATAAGCATTTGCTGTGGTAATTAATGAATCGCCACAAGACAGAATGTGACTGGACAGAAAGCAGGACTTCCTGGCTGACCCAAGCCAACCTTTGACCAGACACATCTAGGAGGGGCCCAGTAGGATTGCACTGAGACTGGAGACTTCATTTTCTCACTGAGGCTGAGAACACCAAGGAAACAAAGCCTGACAACTAGGGCAGCTTGCCCAGGGTTCAAGTCCCTAAGAGGGAGTCATTCCCTGGGAAGTACTGTTTGGAGTGAGGGTACCCTGTCTGTGCATAGGCAGCCTCCTTTCTGTTCCCCAAGAGGTCATCCATAGGCCTTTGGAGGGGGCTGGCCAGGCTGAGCTCATGGCACAGTTTGACTGGCATCAGGTCTACGCAATTAGGTGTCCAGCTATCTCTGGTGTTCCACTAGGAGCCCCTGTGCCTAAACCCAATCCTCTCCCTTCCATTCCTTGGACAAAACTATGACCTGAGAGCTGTCCCTCCCCTGCCAGTGCCCATGGATGGACTTCCATTTCCAGAGTGAGGACCTCCCAGTTTTTTGTGACATAAGTCCATCTGAGGCAGCTCATGCTGGGCCAGCAGGAGGACACCAACTTCCCTGTCTCAGTGGCAGAAGAGACGGCAGGTGGTAAATGCAGTGCTTGGCACATAGTGGGCGCGCAATGGATGTCTGACCCAGGTGAGCTCCGTGCCTTCCTGTCCCTTTTCTCCTCTCCTGGGCTCCCTAGTGTTCACCCTCACAGGTCTCCTCCTGGCCCCTGAGCAGCACCACATTTCTCCCTACCCAGGACCTTTGCGCTGGCACCCCTCAGTCCAGTATGTCTTCATACCCTCAACATCTTTGTCTTCTTTTTGTCCTTCAGGATCCAGTTCAAATGCCACCTACTAAGAGACTCCTCTCCTACCCTCGCAGTCTAAGGTTGGAGTACCCAGACCTGGTCGGTCTCTGTTGCAGCACCAGATTTTGTTTTCTTCTTCACACTCATTGATTTCCGAAACCATAATATTAATGTTTACAATCTTCCTCCTCCTAAATATTTGGTTCCAATAAGGCAGAGGCCTTGATGCTTACATCTACTGTGGTATCCCCATATGGTAGCCATACCTGGTATATAGGAGGTGAGCTCTAAGTATTAATATCTCTCTTTTTTCTTCTTGAACTTTGAATCAAAATCAGGACCTCAAGTTTGTCAGGGCAGGCACTGAGCCACTGAGCTGTGTCCCTTGCCCAGCAATGAACAAGTGCAGAAAATTCCAAGTACAAAATCAAATCTGAAGTAGCTTTTTGAAAACATCTTTTTGAAATCTTACAGTTTCTTAAAATTTCGCATAAATTTTGCCTTGTCATATATTAAATCCATTTTGTTTTAACTTTTAGAAACAGGCTTTTGCTCATTAGAAAGATAAATAAAATTAATGCTCTGGGAGGAAGAATTTCATTTCTCCTCTATCATGTGAATCCTTCCACCACGTGAGAAAATCAAAGGTGTAGCCCAGGTGCTGGTCAGGTACTCCGACTATGAAGGGGAAGTCGGAAACACCTAGTCCTTCCTGTCCACAGTTCACAGGCTGCACACTGCACCAGCCACTCAGGAGGACAATTTGGCAGCACAAAATGAAAAAATTGTGTAGACTAAAAAACTGGTAGTTCACCAAAACAAACAAAAAATTTGAAGGCCCCAAATCTGCCTCTTCCTATAACCACAGACTTCGCAACATGACTTACCACATTTCCTCAAGAGAGATGGATTAATTATGTCCCAATCTGTTGAATCTGAGTTGCCTTTTTATTTATTTGGCCAAAAGAATGTAGCAGAAATGATAAAGTACTAACGATAAAGTACTACTTACAAGGTCAGACTTTAAGGTTCTTTAAGGTTCTCTCTCTGTTTCTCTCTGTCTCTGTCTGTCTCTCTGTTGCTGTCTCTCTGTCTCTGTCTCTCTCTGTCGCTGTCTCTCTGTCTCTGTCTCTCTCTGGCTCTGTCTCTCTCTGGCTCTGTCTCTGTCTCTTTTTGTCTCTCTCTGTGTCTGTCTCCTCTGTCTCTCTCTCTGTCTGTCTCTGGATTGTTGTAGCAATAGATAACTGATACCAAACCTGATGGTGCCACTCCTTGGAATCTGCCTTGAGACAGATCCACCAAGGAAGCCAAAAGAAGGGTGTTCCCTACTCCATTGTACTGATAAAACGCCACAAGCAAATCTCTATATCCAGTAGTAGAGAAAAAATAAGTCACAAACTATGACTCATCCTTACATCCTTTGATGGAATTCTAAGCCGCCAAAAGAACAAAGCAGATCTATTTGTAGTGGCACAGTAAGGTCTCCAGGAGAGCTGATGATTGAGAAAGGCAAGCTGAAAAATGATTTGGACAGTATCATATCATGCATGTAAGAACACACACAGAAAAATAAATACAGGTCATTTGCTATGGGGCACATTTACAGTTTTATAAAGAAATACTTCTAAGGGGCCGGGAAGATGGCTCAGTAGAATAAATGCTTCCCTGGCAAGCACAAGGACCTGAGTTCAATCCCTGGTTCTGCCAAAAAAAGAAAGAAAGAATCACTGCTCAGCAGAAGAAAGGGGAGCCCTCAGTGTGACTGAGGGTGGTCTTAAATCTTCTACAACATATTTCCCTGTTCTTATAAGATGCTCACATAAGTCACAATTCAACTTTTGAAAATTGATTTTGGCTCATAGTCTTCTAATCCCAAATTTCCAAGATTTCTTCATGGGAAGATCAAGGACCTCCCTCATTTCATTTTCAAAATTCCATCAAGGATGCAAATTTATGAAAAGATGCTTCATATTATTAATCACCAGGTTAAAGCAAATGGAAACCACAATTAGATACTACTATGTACCACCCAAAGAGCTAAAATTATAAAGATTTCTAGTGCCAGGTGATGGCAAGAATATGGAGTATATGCCCCAATAAGTTCACTCCCCAGCATTTCTCTGAGAGAAATGAAAATAACATGCCTAAAGATAAGTGAAATGAAACAAATGTTTATTAGTAAATGAGTGGGTAAATGCATTGTGTCACACCCACACAAATGGGCTACAACTTGGCAATAAAAAGGTAGGGACCCCTGCTGGACTCCACGGCATAGATGGATCTCAGAGGCAATAGTGCAATGAGAGAGTCCATCCTGTAAATTCCATTCACATGAAACTTTAGGCAAGGTGAAGGCAATGCAGCCCAGAGTGGACTTGTGGTGAGTTGGAGGCTGGCACTGTCTGCTAGGAACAGAGGGAATGTTACTGGAAATGTTCTGGTCTTGATTGGAGTGGTGGTTTTATGAGTTTGTAGGTGGTTTTATGCAAACTGTGAATTTTATTGCATGTAGATTATATCTCAGTCAAGCCCAGAGACTACAGGAGACTTACATGCCTCCAGCCAGGACCCTGGGTCCCAGTACTGCCACCTCCTAAGCAGGATGCTGAGCAGCACCAACCATCTCCTCTCCCCTTTCCCAGGCTCCCAGGCCAGGCTCCTGGGACAGTGAGTAATTGACCATGCAGGACTCTTGCATGTTGAGCCAAAACCAACAGCACTATCACATCAGATGCCAAGACATCTCCAGCTCAGGGCTCAGCTCAGCGCCCTCGTGTCCCAGCTCCAGCTGCTTGCAGAAGGAAAATAGCAACCCCCCACCCTGTCTGGGAAGCTTTCCTGTGCTGTCCTCGCCTTGTGCAGGCCACTGGTCTCATGCTGCAGAGAAAATCACTGGTGGGATGCATGGGCTAGATCAAGGTGACTCATGCAGACAGTAGGGTTTCCCAGGAAGAACCCCACCCCCACCCCATGGGCCAGGCACACTGCTGGGCCTTTTCCTTTATTCCACTGCACCTCCTGTCCAGCCTCAAGGGATGACCATTGATTGACCCCAAGCTACAGGTGAGGAGACTGATGCCCTGAGAAGGCTAGGCAAAGCAGTAGGACTCTTGAGAAGCTCAGCTCTCTTTCACTCACCGAAGTTGTGACCCCTCTCCCAGTATGTTCCACCAGTGTCCCAGCTCCCTCTTCTCACAGTCTCTCTATCCTCTGAACATTGTGCCGTTCTCCCTTGTGGAAGTATATATAGACTGGCAACCACATCCTTCTAAAGCACGATTGTTCTGCTCACATGCCTCCACATCTCCTGAGCTAGGCTCCAAGGAAGAAGGAAATGTGTATGTGTGGGGGTCACAAGACACTGTTGGGAGGAGGTATCCTCAAGCCTGCTGCACGTGCCACTCTCTCTCAGAGCCCTTGGGGGGCAGAGTCTGGAAGTGAACATGGCAGGAGATGGGGCTGAGGTCTGTAGAGCTGGGCTTTCTATTGAGGACTTCGGGGTCTTGGGGGGCTACAACCAGGAGCTTGCTTATACCTAGTCCCTTCAATCTTTAGACCAAACTGCTTAGCATGCCATTCAAGGCTTTGCCTGTCCTAAGCCACACTTGTTAACACCTGGCTAGAGCTAGCCCTGGAGGAGCCACTACGGGAAGCACAGCTGTGACTGGCTTTACTTGAGGCAGAGGACCTCATGGTTAGAGACCTGATGTGGAAATCTACAACAGTGCCCCATTCAACTCTCTCATCTCTGAAAATAGCTACAATAGTAGGACCTTAGGTGACGGTGATCAATAAAGCCACATGTGCCTTTCTTGGCCCACACAGGCCTTGCTGCCTGGTGTTGCTTTCCACCTATCAAATGCCTCTGCCACCAGGCAACAAAGCTCAGCCCAGTTTTTGCTCCTCAAGACAGCCGCGAACATCAGCTGCAGGCAGCAAGATCATGCTATGCTGTGCTCTGGCCCCTGACCCTCTCAGGCTGTCTGGAATTAAGATATGTGTGAACAGAAACCCAGGAATGCTCTTGGAGTCAGACAGCCTGCGGTTGCAATGTGTAGTCACTGGGTTCCCAGGGAGCAGGGACAAGTGACATCTCCTTTTCATCTCTCTAGTAACATTCAGTGTTCGAGTCAACCCTTCCTCTGGTCTCTTATCTCTTACCTCTTCTACAGTAGGACAGAGCTTCCCTCCCCTCTGCATCCTGCATGTCTTTTGCACACAATGGGTACTCTTGCTTGGAGAAACAGGGGCTTGCCTTGGGGGATTTGTGACGGAGCTCATTGTTTTGTGTGTCAGCTTTTGCTTTGGCTTGGCTTAGACTGTCAGACTCTTGGGAAGGAGAAGAGCAGAGCATGATTCTGAAAACATCCCAACCCAAATCATTCCTATTTCCAAGATACAGGGGGACAGGCTCAGATAAATACTGCTCGTTTATCACAGGAAGGCGCATCTCTGCTCTCGGTGAGTGTGCGTGCATAGGTGTGGGAGGCACAATAACTCTAGGCCTCCAATCCTATTGCAAGTGGGTTTCCAGGTTACTCTTCCCCTACCTCTGCTGAGCTAAGCTCCTAGTTCTTACCCTGACTATTTCCCATAAGTCTCCTGCTATGCTCAGGAGGTGGGACTTCCTGTCATAGCCCGGTTGCCTAGTTACTCGCGCCTTTTACCCGCTGACATCATTTCCCTATGCTTCCACTATATATACCCAGCACCTCCCCTAAATAAACGAGACTTGATCAGAACCCTGTCTTGTCTCCATTTCTCGCATCTCCTGTCCTTTGTCCCCTCTTCAATTTCCCACTCCTCTCCCAGGTGACCTTTGTTGACTGACCTGCTGGTTTGGGACACATAGGTAGCCAGGCGATTTACTGTGATCTTAGCCAAGCCCCGAGCAGAGCGAGTCCATTTATCTACTCAGTCGGAGGAGAGGTCCAGAGAGAAAAGTCAGAGATGAAACTAAATATGCAAGGCGGGTGGAGACAAGAGCTTGTGCCTTTGTTAACTTCCAGGATGATTCTGCTCTGTGAGTCCTTAGGGAATGTACTCAGGGGTACCACAGTGAATAGAACTTGTGTGCCATGGGGAGGACTGGACTCCGTGGAGAGGTGGCCTTGGCCCAGGCAGCTTTGTTGGCCAGGGTGTCCACTGTCTCCTGAGTTGGTGAGGAGAAGCACAGCCTTTGGAGGAAGATGAAAAGCCAGGAAGAAGAACCTCCAGGAAAAGAGCTGATGCCCAGCAGGATCCGCAGTCTGCCTCCTCAGCTCCTTCACCCTGGACAGAGAACCATCCTGACAGACTTGCTCTCTCCTCTCCTCCAGGTTTATGGCTGAGTGCTATTTTTCCAATGAGGCCTTTGCATAGCACCTCAATTAGACCTCCCCAAAGCCCCCTTCTCACTCTACCCCTTCCCCGGCTCTTTTTTTCCTCCATAGTATTTAAGAGCACCTAAAATATCTGTATTTATTTACTTCTTGTTGGGTGTATTTTGAATGAGCTTCAGTATCCCTAGTGTATAGTCCAATCTGTGGGCCATTGTTGGCACTAATTAAATATCTATGTAATCAGTGAGTGATTAATGATAGCTAAAATTTCATGACAGTTTAATATGTGCCTCGATAAGATTATATATCAGATTTTATTTAACCTCTATTAACACTATGGTATAGATGCTATCTTTAGGCTCAGTGAGGTAAAGTGGCTTCCTGGGAGCACACAACTGACCAGGATTCAAACCCACGTGATATCAGGGTCCAAGAGCTGAGCCACTCTCCCAGGACAGGATCTGGCTAGGGACTTGTCTACTGAGGAGCTAACCATACCCAGCCCAGGATGTCCTAAGGGAAAGGGACCTTTGATCTGAAAAGAAAACCACAAAAGGAAAAGTATAGAAAGATCTTTGTCCTGCAGTGAAATAACTTAGATGATTAAGTGGAAACTAAACAGCAACAGCAAATTCCACCTGAAGTGATATGAACGTCACTTACTGGGATTCCCCATGTGCTGGGTATCAGCTAAGAGCTTTGTGTACGTGGCCTTACTCTGTCTTCCCAATAACCAGAAGCATCACATCCTCCTATTACAGGACCAGGAGGGAGCTTTACTGGAAATGTTCTGTAGCTTGACTGAGTAGAGTTTATATGGGTTTATGGGTGGATAAAGTCAAGGAAAGCACAGCTCAGAGAGGCTCGATAGTTCACCTGTGATCACAGCAGACACCTCATGCCAAAGCCTCAGTCACCTCCTTTTCAACCCACAGTCAATCCTCTGTACCCAGGGCCTCCACATCCAGGGATTCAGCTGACTGTGGGTTAAAATTATTTGGGGGAAAAAACTGCATCCATACTGAACCTGTACAAACATTTTCTTGTCATTATCCTCTAAAAACACAGTATGACAACTACTTATGTAACATTCCCATTGTATTAGATATTGTAAGGAATCCAGAGATGAATAAAATATAGGGGAAGATGTTGAGTAGGTTATATGTAAACACCATGTTATTTTAAAAAGGGACATGAGCATCCGTGGATTTTGGTATCCAACAGGAGGTCGTGGAAACAATTCCCTGTAGATGTCAAGGGATGACTGTACCTGATTCTGTTGGATGTAAAATATAAACTCCCAAACTCACCGTGCACTAGGTGAGGGGGGGAGGATCAGGATCTGACTGAGAGCATAGTACCTGATGTAGGTGAGTGCTCAGTAAGGATTTGCTGGCTGGATGAGTGACTGACTGACTGATTGAATGAATGAATGAATGAGTGAATGAATGGTTAATTGAATGAATGAATGATTAATTGAATAAATGAATGGTTAATTGAATGATCTGAGAGAAAAGGGAAATGACCTCCTCCAGATATCTTCATCTAAGTTCAGGCCACCATCTCTAGAATGTCAAGGCCGCATGCCCTCTGCTTTGGAAGCCCATGTGAGGTTCTGTGTGTGTTCGGATTTCTGGCCCCATGGGCAGGCCTTGAATCAAAAGACCTGTAAGCCATCAAACTGCACATCTAATCCGTTTTCCAGGTAATCCTAGTGTTCATTGGAGTATGAGGGCCACAGCTCTAAGCTCAGCTCAGATATCCTAGTTGAGTATGTTGGATATCTCAAGGGGATGGAGGCCCCTTTCTGAGGAGCACCTGGGTGCTCCCAGGGGGCATCTGCCCCTGCATCAACAGGCTCCAGCTAGAGATCATCCAGGCACAGGGACAGTGATCGCCAAGGGAGAGAGGATGACTTATTAGGAAAGAAGGAAGGAGCCAGGGGGCCATGTTTGTGTGAAGGAAAACAGGAGCCACCCATAAATCACAGGTACAACTGGCAGCCCAGAGGAGAGACATTATGCATCCTGTGCACAGACATTACCAGGCCTACCAGGGGCAGTGAGAAACCTGAATTCCGTGCCAGGGAGACATTTATAATGGATGGATTAAGCTGCTAGTCCATTATGATTTTGCAACAAGATTCATCAGCTCTGGGCCTGAAGGGTCCTTAGATGACATCAAATCCATTTGTATTTAGGCTTTTAAAAAGTTGGGTTTTTAAAAAAAGCAATGGATCTCTTTGTTCAAATTAAACCTTACATTTAATCCATGCTCTTACCACAAATGAAAATATACACACTCAGGCCACCTCTTAGCCCTGGACTTCACCATGGAACCAGAGAGCTCTGAGAAACCCACAGTAAAAACCATAAATCTAAACTATGCACCAGGAGAAACCGAGACTCTGGCCAGAGAAGAGACTTGCCTCAGGGCACACAGCAAGTTCTGCCTGGCCTTTGACAGGCACCTGGTGGAGCAGACTTGTCTCCCACCCTGGTCAAGGGCCCAGGCACGCGGTGAAAGCAACAACTCTAAAAGTTCAGGGTCTTGTGTTTGACCCCTTATTTGCATGGTCTAGCTCCTTCCTCACTTGGCCCTACAGCCTGCTACGGTGAATCTAGTTCTTTAGGTGAGGAAAGGAGGCACAGAGAGGCTGAATACTGTAACCATGGCTATGACATGTTGCATGGCTATGACAAAGGGAGACAGAACTTGAATGTCTCCTACAGCTACCCCTCCAGCCTACTGTCCCCAAGAACACAGGGTCGGCTAAATGGGAGCTCTCCTTTTCTCCTTCGTAGCATCTCCCCAAAGCAGTCAGACTGTCATTTAAAAACACAAATTTGATTGAACCCCTTCCTGCTTAGACACCTTCCGTGATTCTCCATTGCCCCTCAGGATACCTCTGGCCTCACGGCACTGCGCTGCCCACTCCTTTCTGGGCCTTCCCAGGGTGCTCAGACATCTTTGAGGCTGTGGCCTTGGGATGTTTGTGCTTCTGCACTTGGCAGCTTTCATTCTTCCCCTAGATCCAGGGTACAGCCTCACTTCCTCCAAGGACCCCTCACTGCCCAGGGCCCCCCAAACCACATTGGCCCCACTCATCATTATTTAACAGAATAGTTCAAAATCAGTTGCCATGTATGCCTTCCTGTCCAGGCTGTGTTTCCTCCTATGAGGACAAGGCTGGAGTCTGTGTCGTATGTGACCCCCACGCCCAACACTCAGGAGTTAATACCATTAATTGACTAAGTGATGACATACAGCGTGGCACCAGGGGAATGCTAAAAGCTCCTGCCAATGGTCTTTATTCCTTGAATGCCCATAAGACTTACCCTAGGGTTCCTTTCAATACAAGCTGCTGGGTCCCATCCCATAGTCTGGTTTGGTAGTTGCAATGGTCTAAATTGTGTCCCTCAAACCCATATGTTAAAGTCCTGACCCCAGAAGAGATGATCTTCACTTATAGTAGGGCTGTGTGTCCAATGTACCCACCAGAAGGTGCAAATGTTCCAGTGGAGAACGATCGAGTCTACCTGCCTGTATGACCTCCAGCTCAGTGACACAGTGCACTGCAGGGACACTTTGCCTCTCAAGCTCCAGGGGCTCGCTGCTGCTGCTGCTCGGCAGGGCCACAGTATTTGGCCACATATTGCTTACTCAGCAAGAGACAAGAACTCAAAGACAGAGGTGCGGTTGTGCTGAAGGCCTGTTGTGTTCACACCATCATACAGTCACAACATTTAAACAGAATAATCATTAAGTCAGGGACCTTCTGACCTCAAACCGCAGCTGTGCTTGGAGACGGAGCCTTGGCGGAAGCTATGTGGGTAAAATGAAGTCACCGAGGTGGCCCTAATCCAATAAGACTGATGTCATTCTAAGAAGAGATTAGGACACGGGCAGAAAGATGCGTTCACAGGGCCGATAGCAAGGGTGTAGCCAAGAGGTGGGCACCTTCAGTCCAGGTGAGAAGAACCCTGTCCACACCTAGATCTCAGATGGTCAGCCCCCAGAAGCCAGAGAAAATAAATATCCTCAGTCCACCCAGCCTGTGGTGCTTGTAATGGCAGCCCTAGCGATTAACACCATAGGTCTGGCCCAGGAGCTGGAAGGTCACTTGTCTGACAAGCCTGAGGAGTTGACATCAGCACACAATGGAACCACTGCCTTTGCCTCTGGAGGGTGATAAAGCTGTGGCCAGGCTGTGAGGGACAACTGGAGGGCAGAGGAAACAGCAAGCCAGGATCCCTGCCTAGGCCTCTCCCAGCCTCTGGGGATGAGCTCCTCCTAAGGGGAGAAGCCCAGAACAGATTAGCATTTTTGAAGCCATTCCTCTTCCTATCCTTGGCTGGGGATATTAGGAAGCAATGGCCAGGCTGGGGGCTCTGGGACATTTCAGATCTTTGAACCGGGGATTCTCGGGCTGCAACAAGTTGACAAGCTCAGCCCAGCACTTACTGGCAAAGCTGAGTTGTGCAGGCAGATGCAAGTCGGGGGAGCCATTGGTAAAGTGGGAGCTATTGCAGCCCACTCAGCCCTATCCCAGAAGGCTCCACACACTTTGTTGAGAGGAGAATTCAGATTAAAATCATCTCTTGAGTCACAAACCTTTGTTGAGCCTCAATTTTCTCATCCAGTCAATAGACGTGACACCGTCTACCTCAAAGAATGCTGTTCAAGGGCTGGGGAGATAGCTCGGTGGTTTAAGCACCTGCCTGGCAAGTGCAAGGACCTGGATTTGATACCCAGAACCACAAGCTATGCCACCAAGCCAGCCACCAAAACCAAGTGTGGTGGCACATGCATGTAATCCCAGCACTGGGGAGGCTGAGACAGGAGGATCACTATGAATTCAACCTGCATAGCAAGACCCTGTACCAAATAAATAAAAGATTTTTCTTAATGTTTTAAAAAAGAATGCTGCTCAAGATTCAATCGTGAAAATAATAAGTAATTGGCTTTTGTCGTTTATCAAGTGAGGTTCAATGTCATCTCAGTCTTACAACAACCGTGAGATAATTATAAACCCCTTACTGGGTGTGGAAACGGAGGCTCAGTGGACTTAAAGTATCCAAAGTTTCAGGACCAGAGAACGGTGGCTCAGACTCAAACCAGACCATAGGGTGTGTGCTCAGCACTGCTAGTCCGCCTCCGGGGCACAGCTGTGGATGAGCCTGGCTCAGGGAGCGCTCGTGAGCTGTGTGTCTGTCTGGCTTAGCTCAAGTTCCTGCAGCTCAGTAAACCCCTCTGCCATCCTGGAAGAAGGAGACATGCCATGTGCCAAGCCCTGCCCATCCCAGGCTCTTTCCTCCCTTCCTCAGGCTGGAGGCCTCCAGCCAGGAGAACAGCTTTACTCCAAAGGGCAGTGATTGAGTCCTAAGCCTAAAAGGCTGAAGGGTCCCCCAACTCCTGCAGTCCTGGCTGACAGCTGTTTTGCAGCCATAGAAATGGAAGCCCAGGCAGGCCAAGTTGAGGGCCTGAGATAATTCAGCTGCTCTCAGCTATGAGAAACTACGATCCTGGAACAAACTATTTCTCCTGACACTTGAAATCCACACAAGAGGCATTTTCTCAGTGGATTAAATGGTCCAAGGAGAAGCCCTTCACCCAGCTCTCTGTGAAAAGTAGGTTCTGCCCTAGGGAGAGAGACAGACAGATGGACAGAACCAAAGTCAGCACCATTTCTTAGAGTGAACTTCATGGCTTTTGAGGTACATGGAGGAAATCCTTTCTCCTGCACAGCCTGCACCAATCTCCCCCTCCTCTTCATTTTCTACTTCATAGTGCTTGTCTGTCCTCCGCACTAGATTGCATAAGCCAGGGCTATTTAGGTTTGGGGTGGCGGAAGTCCAGCTCAAGCCAGCATGAGCCCCTCTGAGCATATACTGGCTCCCAAGGCTAAAAGCCCAAGGGAAGAGCTGGCCTCAGGGCTCACCCCATCATCTCTGCTGGCCCTGGTCTCTGAGGCTGTCCTAGGAGGGACAAGATGGCCAGCAGCCAGCGGAACACCCCGAACCAGCCACCCAAGTGACACACCCTACGAGGCAGAGGAAGGGAATTCCCAGGGAGAATGGAAGTTTGTGATCAAAGGGTAAGAGTAGAAGTAGAATGGGCAGAACATGAAAAATACGTTCTTCCAGGCCTTGGGCTTCTCAGCTCCCCTTATTTCTGCTGTGTGATCGTGGTCAAGTCACTTTGCTTCCAGAAACTCCATCCCCTCGTTTACAAAGTGGAGATGATCCTGTAACTCTGAGGACTATTTGAGAGGATTCACTAAATTAAGGTGCGTGGATGGCCCGGCATGGTGCCCACTTGAGGGAAGAACCAAGCCTCTGCCCCCTTCTGCCTCCGTACACCCCAGAGGGCAGTAGGAATGGTCCCCTGGTTCAGAATGATGGGCTCCTTAAATGCTTGGTGACAGACTTAATTAAACACTTCCCTCCAGGCAGGCATCTCTCTTTTCCTCCTAGGACACTCTTCTGAGGCTCTGAGGCTCCGCGTGGAAAGCCCTAGAGATGGGTGCCAGCAGTAAGAACTCGTTCCACTAGCGTTTGCTGGAGCCCTCCAGGAGCCTGCAGTGTCCTGGGCGATGGTGAGAACAAGGCCACCTGCCCTGCCCATATGGGGTCCCACACACTCATGGTTGTGCCCCATCCCGGAGTAGCCTGTGTTGGTGGGGAATCCTCTGTGCTCCTGGAAAGGAGTTACTGTTGTCCCCTGGCTCTTTCCTGCTTTAGAAGGATGAGGAAACTGAGGCTCAGGGGATCCAAATCCCCCCCGGGGATGTTGATTGCCCCGCCAGCCAGAGGCAGAGCTACGCTGCTTTTCCGTCATTCCTTTCCTGACACAAGGCCTGAGTCAGGCCCTGCACAGCACCGCAGGGAGGTTAATTACAGTGACAGCTTCTATAAAAATCAAATGGGCCATCTTCCAGGAAGCTAGAAGAGAGGGCGAAAAAAGACATCTGTATGCGAAGTGTGCAGGGTCTGGGACGCGCGTGCTGAGTCCATACATGGAAATCCATATCCACCAGGACCAGCCACTGGGCAGGCAGTGAGGAGCCCCCAGCAGGGCCCTGCATGTCGGGAGGAAGCCAGCAACTCAGACTGGTGGGCAAGGTGAGAGCTGCTCGGTGGTGCTGGTAGCCAGGCCCCCCAGCCTGCCCGTGGGAGACAGCTATGCCCCCAGGGGAGGCGAGCTCTCCCTCCTCCAGCCCACAGCAGCACTGGCCAGCCTGGTCAGCAGGACTGCCTGGGTGAGATCACGCCACCCTACAACAGTCCCTGAAGTTGATGCAGGCTGATCAGCTACTCTGCTGAGGTCCAAGGCAGAGATGAACAGTTGGTAACGACTTCAGAGCCCAACAGTGCACCATGGCTGTGACTCTGGGCAGTTTTCTTCTTCCCCAAGCCTCAGTGTTTTCACCTAAAAAAGTGGAGGCCCTTTGTCTGTCTTATAGATTACTAAGAGGGGTAACAATCAGCTGCTCGGCAAGCCTTACAATGCACAGAGTCAGGGGTTCACATGCTCAGCCACATGTGAAGAAGCTCAGACTGGGGAGTCTCTCACCCAGCGTCCTTTAGTGACCAACAGATTGAGAATCTGTCTATGTTCACTGCAGGGCTCTGCCCGGCTCACCCAGCACACAGTAGGTCCTCACTGGATAACAGACACTTTCTCTGTTCCCTTGTACTCTGGAAGTTTCCTGTTTAGTCCACATGTGTCCTGATGGCAAATGAGTTCTGCACGTTTTGGCTGTGTTTGCTTCCTGGTATGTCATGCAAGACTCGGGAATTCAAACACACTTGTGAAATCCAAACATGTGCATTTATTAATGGCCCGCAATTAGGGAGAGCCTATTCGCCAAACAAACAGACAATACCAGACCTTTATCTGAGCACAGAGGAAACAAAAGGCTCTTTCTTGCTGCCAGAAGCTGGGCAGCTACTCTGCTCTCTGGGAGAAGACGAGCATTCTTGGGGCACAGTCGCAGCTTCTACATCTGTTCAGACAGAGGATCAGATAGACCGCTCATTGCACCCCCAGCCCCCAGGCTCTTGCTTAGCCACACACACACACACACACACACACACACACACACACACACACACACAGTGTGGGCTTATGTTGCTCAGGTGCAAGGGCTCCAGAGGGCCAGCTGGCAAGGCCTGGGGAGTGAAGGTACCAGGAGACAAAGAAGAGAGAGGCTGCGGCACCTGCTCCCTTTCACAGATGCAGTACAATCAGCTCCCAAGAGCAGAGCCCTCACCTCCTGGGACTAAGGGACTAGCTGGTATTAAGACCTAGAGAGAAGCAGAGATGGAGCTGGCCTGGCCCCACCTTGTAAGGAACATAAAGTGGTGAGCTGCCTCAGTTTCCCCAGAGTGATCACCCTTTGGGGATGACTAAGGCCACAGCCTCAGAAATAGCCGATATATCGCTTCTCGGCCTTTTGGCTAAGATCAAGTGAAATAGCCGATATGGTCTCCCAGCTACATGAGTTGTCTTTTACCTGGCCGTGCCTGACAAATACTGCAAGCCTGGCTACCTTCACAAGGGCCATCCTGTGTCAGAAAGGTCTGGAAATAGCAGCATCCACTTCTCTGGGATGCAAAGTTTAAGGGGTCAGTGTCCAGCTTAGCCCTCAAAGGCTCCTTAACATCTCCTGCAAACCTGGCTTCAAGACCCATCTCTGCCTCTTTAATCTTGCTTTTGCCCTCACTCCATGCTAGTGAGCCCCTCAGCACCTTCTCTTCTCAGAAAGCAGCATTTGATCTCTTCCAGATACACTGATCCTGCGGGCAGCCTGGACTTTCCCCTCCAGCCCTAAATCTAACTCACTTCAGCCCTACCCTCAAAACGTGGCCAGAACCCAACCACTTCTCACCACCTCTTCCCATCCCACACTGTCTGAAGCCCCTGTTTTCTGGGGATCAATGAACTGAGGACGTGTTCTGATTGGTCTTTCTGGAGCTGGAGGGATCCCAGCGAAGATCCCATTCCTGCTGTAACAAATTGCTGTGAATCTGTTGTTCAAAACAGTATGAGTTTATTCTGGGCCTCAGCAGCCCCAAATCAGCTTTGCTGAACTGAAGCCAAAGTGACCCTGGGGTAGGTCCCTCCCAGAACCTCTAGCGATGCCATCCCTGGCTGTTCTGAGCTCCTGGAGGCTGCCTGCCCTGCTTGCCTGGCATATACTCCAGCTTGTGTTGTCACATGTGCTACAGCAGTGCCTCTGTTTGTTTCCTTCTTGGGAAGACACCAATAGCAATAGCCATGGGGTCCGTGGATAGTCACACACACACACACACACACACACACACACACACACACACACACACACTTTGTGGATTATGTTGCTCAGGTGTGAGGGCTCCAGAGGGCCAGCTGGCAAGGCAGGATGTTCTCTCCACTTCCATGACTTTATTTTTATTTTACTTATTTATTTGTATTTTTTGGCTGGTTCAGCCTGCCTTAAAGGGTGGGTCTGGTGAGGCAGGTGGAGGTAGGGGTTGAATCAAGGTACCCTGCGCCTGACTGTATTTGCAGGAGCAGGTGCTTAAACAACTGAACTAATCATAATTTAAAGATTTTTTTTTTTTTTTGGTGGTACTGGGGATTCAATTTAGGACCTTGTGCTTGCCAGGCAAGCGCTTATTCTACTGAGCTGTTTCCCCGGCCCCTAGGACTTCCATCTTAATCCTAGCTGCAACATTCTTTGAGCTGTGTAGGGCCTTGTGGTCACAGGATCTGGAGATTCCATGCAGACCTCTTGGCATCCAACTGTTGCAGGGTCCTTTTCTAAGGTAAGTCACAGCGTGTCTCTCCTGTGCTCACCCACCCACCCTTAGGAGCTCCCTCTCTCCCAGTAAGAGCCACATCCTGTTCGATGATGTAGAGTGGGCCTGGGGAGAGTCACATGGAGAGAAAAAAACATTTTCCCAAGCTTTCACAGAGAGCAAATTGGTCAAGCAATGGCCGTGACCCATCCTCAGGTCAGACACTGACAAAAGGATGTACAAAGGGCGGTACAGGGCTACAGGATAAATCCTGAGAGTACTTGGCTGACCTTATCAGATACAAAAGTTACAATTCTGGGTATAGAGGTCTTGCTATATCTTAGTCTTAACCATCCAGTAGAAAAGTATAAAAATGAAGTATATAAAGTAAATCCATATTAATATGATGAGCTGTAAAAGGCTCAAGTCAATAACTTCTGAGGATAACCCACTAATATTATAGGCTGCTAGACAGTGTTGGATTGTTTAGTTGAATTCAAACACCTATAGTATTTAGAAGCTAATAGAATATTCACCTCTGACAGGATAAAAAAAAAAGGATACAAAGAACAGATCATTTTGTATTTATATATACAAAATAGGATAAATTTACAGCTACTTTTTCTTAATTCAATGAGAAGAAAGAGGTATACTAACAGTGTTTGGACAGAATATCCTGTCTGCTTCTTGTACTATGGATAACCACTAAGAAGATAACAATGTACAATGTATTGATTATCAAAACTGTCCTATTAATCAGCTGTGAAACTGTCTCATTCATATTTATTTCTCAACAAAGTGAGCATATTCTAGGAAAAATATATTTGATTTGGATATTGAATAAAATGTATTCTCTGAAAAAAAAAAAAAAAAAAGAGCCACATCCTTCCCACAGCCTGCAAGGCCCTCTGCCATCCGACTCGCACAGCTCTCAGACGTGGGGCCTACCTTCTGCTGACTGCCCTGCTGTGTCTGGGACATGCCTAACGCGCTCCTCCCCACGGGCCTCTGCACCACCTACCCTGCTCAGAGTGCTGTCCTTGTTGGTCTTCCTGTCTCAGCCCCTCACGTCACCTCAGCCCACACTCAGGTGATAGCTGAGAGCATATCCTGGATCTCCCAGGATGAACTAGAAACAAAACAACTCCTCCACACAACTTCGTCCCTTTCTGCCCCCTTACTCTGCTTTATTTTTATTCTTAATCTTCATCGCCATCTGATGAGATTCATGTGCTGGTTTATTGCTTTGCTGTCTGCTTCTCTGCGAGGATGCCAATTTTCCAAGAGCAGGAATTTTTTTTAAGTTTTTATTTTTTCTTAGCATATGTATGCATTACATAATGATTACATTCCTTGTAGGGAGTTGGTCTGTGTACATAATGCGTCTTAATTCTTCTCAAGAGCAGGAACATTTGCCTGTTGCTCTGTCTCAAGCTAGGCCCAGGGCCTGGCCCATAGTAGGTACATAAGTAAGCACTTGTGAGCTACAGGTCTCTTCCTCCATCCCCTTGAGCACTTTCTGAAATGACTGAACTCCATCATTGTGCCCGGTGTTGATTCTAAAATCTGCCCCCAGAACATTAGGGCATGCTATTCCCCATCCAAAAATACAACAGACAGAAGGATTTAAAACATAAGCTCTCCCTGCTGCTCTGCTGTGGGCTCCTGGCTGGGCTCGGCCTCCGCTCACTGTGTGACATTTGCTCCCCAGCCCCTGCACCAGACTGCACAGCTGCTGGCTACCGCGTGTCCTCTACACCGGGTCTGCTCTGCCTCTGTGCCAACACTGGCACATTTAGGCCTCAGCACAGCTCTGAGGTGGGAGGTGCTACTAGAGTCCCCCCACTTCATAGGTGAAGAAGCTAGGCATAGTGTGGGGGCCCACAGGGTGCCAGTGGCTCAAGGGGATGGAGGAAGAGACCTCTACGATCCTGGGTTTTCCTCAGCAGCAGGGCCCAGCCTGGCTCATCCCTGAATCTTCACTGAGAAGCCCAGAAATGGGCAGGAGATGGGCGCTTAGTTCTTCCAAGTAGCTATAAAGGGAGACACTGAGGCCCCACAGAACTGTGCTGTGGGCCCAGAGTCCCCTGAGGAGTGACTCCATAGGAGTGCCAAGGCAATGCCTTCTCTCAGGCATGAACTGGATGGTACCCCTCCCCACCCCGCTTGGCCTTGGAGACCTGAGTCTCCTTAACTACAGCACTGCTTGGGGGGAGGGGTGAGAGCTGGTGAAAGGGGGCTTTGTTTTGTGGCCAGGTGTCCAATCGAGGTCAGGAGGGGCTGCAGCAGCCTCAGGAAGGGCCTCCTTCCCCAACATGGACCATGCCCTCTGCTCAAGACACTGTCTGAAGGGTCTGAGCTTGAGCATGGGGCTCATCAGTTTCCACCCAGAGCCCCGCATGCGTGGGCTGTTTTCAGATGGGTGCAGTCACCCCTAGGTGGTTGGCTTCTCTGCTGAAGCTACAGGCTCAGTGGGTGCCACCTTATGCCTCTGGTGCACAGCCCACCGCCCTACCACAACTTCCCAGCCCCTGCATCAGCCCCAGCCTCAGGGCCTGGGCCGTGAGCAGACCAGTGTGTGAAGTCTGGGTAAAAGCTGCCCTAGGTGAGCATGGCCCTAGGTGCTTTGGGTAGTTTGGGGATGAAAGAATGAATGCATGTGTGTGCCAGAGAAGAGCACCGTGTGTCAGATCTGAGCGGTGCCTGCTCCTCTCCGTGGTTAAGACTTTCCCAAGCCTGACCTCATCTCTTAGATTCTCTTCAACTCAAAGGCTCCACCTCAGCCAGAAGCATCTCTTCTCTCACAAATAGTAAGGACAAGAACACCTCCTTCTTCTTACACTGCAGCCTTCCACAGCCCAGACCAAGCCCTAACTAACGTGCTCTCGGTCACGTTAGCCACCTTCTGTGGTATTCCTATTCCACAGACAAAGAAACAAAAGCAAGAGAGGTGAATTCACTCGCCTGAGGACACATAGATTGTAAGGAACTGAGAACAGAGTCCAGATTCTTTTGGTCCACATCCTGCATTGTAACCACTCCACTTAGGCCCAAAACCACAGTCTGTGAATTAGCCTAGATGCATGCACACATGCACATCAGAACACCGGAGACGGAAGCACCATGGTTGTAAGGGCTCTGAGGGTCACGTGGTTGGCACAAGCAGAAGCTTGTTATTGACTAAACTGTTTGCCCTTTTTTGGGGATCGGGGATTGAACTCAGGACCTTGCACTTGCCAGACAGGCATTCATGCTGCTGAGCTACCTCCCCAGCCCTGATTTTGAAGCTCAGATCCTCCATCTGGCTATCTTTGGAGATGGGGTCTTTCGTGGAAGCAACTAGAGTTAAATGAGTTCATAAGGGTTAGGTCCTGACCCAGAGACACGAGAGAGACCTGAGTCTGAGGTCTAGCTCAGTGAGGTGGCTGTCCCCAAGCCAGCAAGAGAGGCATCACCACAAATTAGCCCTGCCTGGTCTTGAATAGAGGTTTCCAGCCCTTAAATTGGGGGAAAAATAGATGTCTGTCATTTAAGTACCGAGTTTATGATAATTTGTTGTGACAACCAGAGATGAGCGATATAGTACTCAGTTCCATCTTGCTGCAGAGGACAAGCACTGTTTCATGGACACTATTTAAAGACAGGGTGTCTAATGCCCCAGCCCTTCTCCAGTATCCTGCCTGTTTCTGCCTAGCCCTGGGGTCCTACACTGAGCTAGGCTCAAGCCTCAACACGGAGCCAGGTGCAAGTCCAATTCACATGCATGGGGGTAGGTCAAGAGAAACAAGTCGCTCCTCCCATGGCTCCCAGACCCTCTCTGTCCCTGGGCAGGAGCTCCTGGTAGGGGCGAGGCAGTGTGCTTGCCTGCTGGGCCTGGGAGCCCTCCCTACCTTGCAGTTGCTGGTGGCTCCCGTACTGCAGTTCCCCCCTCAAGGACAGGGTCTCACAGCTCCCATGTGGCCTCTGGGGACAGGCTCTCCGCGGACCTGCTTTGTGCATGGTGGTCCTGGTCAGTGCCCTCTAGCTTGGGCAGCAGCACTGGGCCTAGGAGCAGCAGGGTGATGTGAAGTCTCTGAGAATGTCACTGGGCCTCACGCCCACCCGATGTGCAGCCCGTGAATGAGGAAACTCAAGAGGGTAACCAGAGTGGCTGCCAAGGCCCAGGGGAGAGACCCACCCCACAGCCAGCTGGCCCCGGAGCCCAGCTGCTGCACCCAGCATCAAGCCACAGAGCATAGGTGGGTGGCGGCCGTGAGGTTGTCAGGGTGCGGCAGAACTGTGGCCTCTCCTGTGGGAGGTGGGACAGGCGTGTGGAGAGTGCAGTTCTGCCTCAAGGCTGGAAGGCCATGCACAGACCGGAGGAGGGTGATTTGGCCAGGATGCACCCCACCTTCCCCTTCTATAAAATGGGGAGAGGAAGCCCTTACTACTTGCCTCAGCCCAGTCCTGGCCCTGGAAAGAACACCCCAAATGTGGATATAGTACACTTGTGGCAGCAGAGGACAGTCCAAAATGAGGAACAGTGGAAAGACAAACACTGAGGGAGCACTGCTATGGTGTGCCCCCAAGGAGACGTGTGCTGGACCCAGTCCCCTGGGACAGTGGGGTGGAGGTGGAGAAAACTTTAAGGGGAGGTGGCTGGATCAGTAGAGGCCCTCTCTTTCTGCTTCCGGACAGCCATGGGATGAGCAAGAGTTCTCTGCCCAGGCCCTGCTACCATAACTTTCCTGTGTTGAAGCAAGTCAACTATGGACTAAATACTCTTAAACTATGAACCAAAATAAACCTCCCCTCTTTTAAGCTGTGAGATAGGAAAGTGACTACCCCAGGCAACCTCATATTTGAGGCCATGTAAATTTTAGAGGACAGAGCAGGAGTGAGAACTCAGCC
>NW_004524788.1:3168263-3170437 GCF_000260255.1 Octodon degus
GGGAAAGGTTAAAAGACCTGGGCCCTTTTTAAAGGATAGAAAATGCAGGCCCTGTGTGTCTATGAGCAGCAAGCACCTTTTAAGAAGCTCCGTGGTTTGAAGCTGACTGCCTGTGCTTTGTAACATGCCTCTGTGCAGGCAACACTGTCCCTCCTCCTACAGGTCACCATTCCTACCCAAGTTCCCCTTTAGCCCACTAGGACCAAACCACTTGCAACAAGCACAATGTCCAATCCACCAAGTGTGGACCCTCAAAGACCCTACCTATTCCCCATCATATGGCAGTAGGATGATTGAGTCAGAAGGGAGCCTGTAGGGACAATAAGAAGGGGAGTTAGGGAGAGACATAAGGCATGCCTGACATGACTATAAAAACGGCCACCTGGTTACTGGAAATTACCCTTTGTGAAACCTTTGCCAGTGTAGGACAGTTATTCTTAGGGACCCACTTTCATGGGTCCCTGGAAACCCTTCAAGCTCCATAAACCTTCACCTACTCTAACAACAAGCTCAGCCAAGCAACAAAGGCTTAGGCATTGCTTGGCTTAAAGCCCCTATAAGAATGGACGAAGCAAGGACACCACCCTGAGGAGCGCACTTTCCAGTCTCCCCACTGAAAAAACCTGCTGCCCAGCAGCTTTGTCTCCACTTTCACAATATTATAACAAAAATGTCTTCACACTACTTTCATTTTCATTCCTCATTCTGCACCAGAGGACCTGGCAGCTTCAGCTTTGAATCAGCCTGGCTCCACCCCTGCATTCCTAGCCAGGGTGAGAGCAAGAACCCAGGAACAGGAGGGTAGAGCCATGGGAAACCCCAGGTCTGCAGAGCCCCGCCATGATGTGAGAATCTCAAGCCTTGGTATTCCCAGCATCTCACCCTGTACCTCTCATAGGCAGGAGTCTCAGACATAGTATTTGGTCCATTTTCTACACGAGGAGACTGAGACTGAGAACCTAGAGAAAAGCCCAAGACAGAAGGCTCGCCTAAACGGGGCTGGATCCGAGAGACTAGCCGAGCAGTACTCAGATCATAAAGGCAGGACTCTGTCTGGGCTCCTCGTCACCTTGTTCAGATTTTAGGGTCTCTGGATGAGAGGGCTGACACTGCTTGGGAAAAAAATCCCAGCTCTGCTGCTCCCAAACTCTGCCCTCAGTTCCAGTTTTTTCATCTGCAAAACAGAAAAAAAGCAGAGCTTTCACTGAGTAGCCACGGTGCAGTTAATACCTGTGAAATGTGGGGGTTTGTACATAGGAAATCCTCTATGCAGGTCAGTTGCTACTGTGGTTATGAAGTTTGAAAAGAAAAATAATTAAACGATCAAAAAAATAACATATACAAACTAACAATAAGACAATCCATGACCCAGAAACAATAGCCAGAACAAAGGAAAGCTGAATTGGATAACAATTTTGAACAACTATTATAACACAGATCAAATTGCTGTTGGCTCTTTCCAAGTCCCTATCTTTTTTTCTTTAATTAATTAATTAATTAATTACTTTTTAATTGAGAGATAAACATTGTGTTTTGATACATGAAGCCTGCGTCATTATAAATGGTACAGTAATCAAGACAGTGCAGTAAGGGCCAAAGGGTAGACTCATGGATCAATGGCACAGAACAGAGGTCAGAAGTAGTTCAAAGATATTTGGTCAATGGTTCTTGACAAAGTTACAAAGGTAATTTCATGGAGAAAGAAGTCTTTCCAAGAAAAAGGTCTTTTCAACAAATGCTATTGGAACAATTAGACATACGAATGCAAAAAATAAAGAAGTACAACCTCTAACTCATATATAAAAAATAATATTTGAAACTGATTATAGATCTATATGTGTAAAACTTGAAACTATAAATCTAGGAAAATGTACAGCAGAATAATCTTTGTGACTTGAGGGTAGGTACAGATTTCTCAGCACACAAAAGCACAAATTATAAAAGAAAAAAATCAGTGAATTGGACTTTACTGAATTTCAACCTTTTGATTTCAAACAAACATTATTAAGAGAATGAAAAGACCAGTCACAAAAAAGAAAAGACCAATCACAGACTAGAGAAAATATTTTCACAACAAAGATTTCATAAAAAGGCTTATATCCCAAATATATAAAATACTCTCACAATTTACTACTAAAAGAATAAAAATTTAGGGCTGGGGAGATAGCTCAGTA
>NW_004524788.1:3170537-3183835 GCF_000260255.1 Octodon degus
AAGCGGGGATTGAACTCAGGCGCTTGTGCTTGCCAGGCAAGCACTTATTCTACTGAACTATCTCCCTAGCCCCAAAAATTTAATTTTTAATGAGATTTCATTGTATATTTTATCCTGAGTTATGACTAAGAATATTTAAAAAATGATCAATACCATTGTTAGTTAAATGTTCTTTAAATTCACAATAAGATAATAACACATATAGATTACAATGGTCATAAACTTCTTTAGGGCCAAGCATGATGCTGCATACCCACAGACCCAGTTATTTAGGATGCTGAGTCAGGAGAATAACTTGATCCCTGAGCTTTGAGACCACCATGGACAACATAGTGAGGCCCTCCTTCAAAAACACGTTGGATTGTTGTTGTTTTCTTTAAATGCTTACTATCCTAAGTATTAGTGAGGGCATCGATCACCTGGAACCCTCATGACACTGGTAAAGCAGCTTCAGAAAATAGTCAGGGGATGGGGAGATAGCTTGGTGGTCTAAGCCCCTGCCTGGCAAGCACAAGGACCCGGGTTGAATCCCCAGTACCACATGTCATGCCAGCCCTGAAACCCAGGAATGGCCACCAAAACCAGGCATGCTGGCACATGCCTGTATTCCCAGAGCTGGGGAGGCTGAGACAGAGAATCACTACAAGGCTGAGCTGCATAGAGAGACCCTGAGCCAAATACATAAACAGACAAATAATGTTTTAAAAAGGAAAATGGGGGGCCGGGAAATGGCTCAGTGGAATAAATGCTTCCCTGGCAAGCACAAGTGTCTGAGTTCAATCCCAGTTACACACACAAAATAAATAAATAAATAAATAAATAAATAAATAAGTCAGTGCCTTAGAGAATTAAACATACATTTACTATTTGACACAGTGATCTCATTCCTGGGTATTTACCCAGCAGAAATGACTGCATGTCCACACAAAGACCCACAGGCAAATACTATTACAATTTTATTCAGAATAACCCAAAACTGAAAGCAACCCTGCAACTGGAGATTCAGCCACACAACGGGCTGCTATTCAACTATAATAGAAGAGATTTATTAACACATACAGCAAATCAGATGAGCCTCCAAAGCATTATGTAAGTCAAAGGAGCCAGGCAGGAGAGGTTACATTCAGTATGATTCCATCTACTGGCCATCCTAAGAGTCCCTGGTGTAGTGAAAAGCAGACCAGCCATTGCCGTGGGCCAGGGACAGAGGTGTGCATGGACTTCCAAGGAGCATGGCGGGCCTGCTGGTGCCAGTGGAAATCACCCAATACCATTGCAGTGACAATTGTATATAGTTATTACAACTCCTGAAATGGGACAATTTCAAAGTGTTCATTTTGTTTTAGGTGTGTTGTGCCCCAGTGAATCTGACCTTAAAAAAATAATAAAATAAAAACTAATGAGATTTGACACATTGAAGTGACAACAAAAATGTATTGGCTGTCTGCCATGTTCCATCAGCAAGACGCCCCAGAGTTCACGTCCCTGTATAGTGTGTGCATGCATGCATCTCGGTATGTTTACCATTTTCATGAGTTAAAAGCCCTCTACTTTGTCTGCTTTCTATAAATAGTTGTTTTAAAATTTTGTCTGGAGTTTATAGTTGCTGTCGGTTGGAGGATTAGTTTAATACAAGCTACTCCAGCGAGACCAGAGCCAGGACCACAGTGAGACACGGAAGTTGATGCTGAGAAAACATTGCTGCCTTTGGAACTATGGTGAATCACCCAGTGTAAACACACAGTCAGGTGCCACATACCAACTGTCCTGCCAACCGTGGACGGAATACATAATGCCAGGGTAGTACCCATGGAACTGAAAAATCCCTACCCCCCAGTGACTTCGTAGCCATCGCAGCATAATACATTCCTGTTGTGTTTGTGTGAGACTAATGCGAACGAGTCACTACCTTGCCAGTTTTTGAAAGTAAAACTCTTATAATTATGTATAGTATATAATACTAGATAGGCAACTATGGTACACGTGTATGCACTTGTAATACTATACTTATGGTTATTGTAGAAAGTATTCCTGCAACTTACAAGAACAAGTTTGCTACAAAACAGCATGTTACATTATGACCCCACAGCCTCGCACAGCTCACGGGTACTGCTTTTCCTGATTGCATCATGGAGCACTTGGCCTAGAATACCGAGGTTTGTACAAGTGTACTCTGTGATGCTCCTGCAATGATGACAAAATCTCCAATTAATTCTCAGATCTCCATCCATCATTAAGGGACCCAGAGTTTGTAACATATATATGTAATATATCATCCAGAATAATTTTATTATTCAGATCTCCATAGCATGTCTGCAACCCTGATCACGTACAGTGTTGTCAGGAGATAGAAAATAATGTTTTCTACTCTTTAATAAAAACATTTGTTTCTGTACTTACTTTCATTCAACAAACATGAGCTGGGCCACGGCCAATGCCACAGCCAATCCAGGACTCCTTGTTCAAACAACAAGGGGAGGAAAAGGACTGTAGCAGTCCTTAGGAAATTTCTTTTTCTTTCATGGTCTCCCTCTGGGCTTCTTCTGGCATTTTTATTTGTTATTTGATGTTGTTCCAAGCAAGGAAGCATTAGATTGTTTTCATTATGAGTATGAATTTACTGCTCATCTTTACATTGTGCCACTCTATGCCACGCCGTTTAGTACAAAAGCAAAATCTCCCAAGTTACACCATTTGTTTTAAGTGATTCATCCCAGGAGGGAGCCTTAAGTGGCCATAAGAAACTTAAAAAGGTTGAGAAGAAGAGCGAAATACACATGTATACCAAGCAAAGAGCCAGCTGCTGGAGTGTTGTGTACCTGAAGGGTACAGGGATACCAGCAGGGAGAGTATACAAGCTCACAGGTGGGGAGTTGCTGAGACACAGACACTCACATTCACTTGGGGCTCAGGGCGCTGGGTTCTTCTTCCTGCCACTGACACAGCCTGCCTTGGCCAGGGTAGGGCTGGAGGAGCTGAGTGTCCCTCATCCCCAAAGCCTGCTTCCTGGCCCTGGAGGGTCTTCAGGCCTCCATCTCACACACTCTGGGAACCATAGCGGGGATGTACCTAAGTCTTTATGGTGTGGACACACGGCCCCTGACTTGTACTTTAGTACCTCTAGTCTCTGCCCTGGGCAGAGACTGTGCCCCACTGCTGGGCATCACAGAGTATGTGTGCCTGCCAGGGAGGAAGGCAGCAGTCGTCATGGGGCAGGGAGTCAGCGGGGCGCGTAGGACAGTATCTGAGACCACATCCTGCGGAGGCCAGGAAAGCAGGACTGTTGTGAGCTGAGCCTACAAGTCCCTAGCAGATGCTCCAAGTCTGCTCATGTCATCAGACTTCACTCACCAAATGCAAATTCAGAGAGAAAATCACTAAAACTTTCAAGACAGTGATGGTGATATTGCTTATGGTGACCAGGCCCAAGGCTCTTCTTTCTCAGTCCTGGGACTGTGTGATGCTGCTGGTCAGATACTTACAAAACCACCCTAAGAGAAGCCCACCCCAGGGATGGATCAGAGACACAATTCATGCTCTCTATTTATTTACATATCCAGGCAGCAAAGATGTTTTGGATGCTCTGATATGTTCTGGGGACAGAGGCAAGGCAACTACAGAAGGTGTCCCTACATTCACCAGAACCCAGGGACCCTAGGGTCAGGGGCTGCAGCCCAGCCTTAGAAGTCTGGAGGGCTTCAGGGGAAAGTGGCCTGAGGCTGGGACCCATACAATGAGGCTGGTAGTAGATGGCAGAAGAGTAGATCAGGCAGGAATTTGTTTTGCCAATGCCTAAGGGTAGCACCAGGCTGGTGTGCGGTAGGCACCGAGTGATCACATCCCTGCTCGGAGCAATAGGCACTCTGCCAGGCCATGGGGAAGTCCAAACTGGTTTCTGACTGTAATCTCAATCTCCTATTTATCGCTGTAACATGAAACGCAGTTGCCTAATGACCCATCCGGGGAACACTGCATCTGGAAGCCTACGGTGGGCAATTACTCTTGAAGGTACAAGTAGTCCCAGCTTCCCCTCAGGTTCATTTATAACACGGGTTCTTGGCTTAAAGAGAACAGTTGGCTTCCCTCAGAAATGGCTTTGCCAGCCAGGTTTGGTCAGGAGTCCTGCTGGCCACCAGATGCCAGAGTTAGGGCCTGGATCCTGCCCCTGCCCCCCGTGGCTCGCTCTTCACTGCTCACATCAGGAGCGCAGTAGCCTGTCCCTTCTCCTTAAGTCCTACCCAAAGCCCTTACCCTACAGCCAAGGTTCCCTGCAGGACCCCACCCTCAGCACCTCAGTCCATCTTACAAGTCTCACAGATAGGAGCCAGGTGGTTGTTGTGGAGACAGGAAAGTCTCCTGTAGCCATAAATATAGCTTAGAAAACATCATGTGACAAGCAAGGTGGCTTGTCCAGGACGCCTGGGCTCCTCTTGTAACTCACTGTGGTGTTTTCCATTTTGGCCACTTGGCTCTGACATAGTCTCAGAAAATGGATTAGGTTTTAGTGTTTTATGTAGGCTATAGAACAATGTGAATGGAATAAAACAAGTTCACGTAAATTATAAAGAAAGAAAATACTTTAGCTTCAGGCCCTGTAGTTTCACACAGGCAGAAAGCCAACACTGGCCCAGACACTGCTTTTCTAGCCCCAGAACGCACTCTGATTGGACTGGCTTGGGTCACGTGCCTATTGCTTAGCCAATCACTGCAGCCAAGGGGAGGAGTTATTGATCGGTGGTTAGGATTAAAGGCAAGTCTCCTTCAAAGTTGAGTGGGTGGAATGTTGATCTCTGATTATTAAAAGGAAATCAGGGAGCTAGTTAGTTCCAAAAAAGAGGGTGGGTGAGGCAGCCAGAACACTCCCCAAAAGTCTACTGTGCTCTGCCTGCCCTTGCTTGTGATGTTCATTTCCAGTTACATGGCTGATGTCATGGAAAGAATAACTTGGGAACAAGACAAATTTGGATTCCAGTTCTGGCCTCTCTCCTTTGCTGTTCGTGGGTCTCTTGCCTATACCTCACTGAGCCCCCATCCCATAAAAATGCAAGTAAGAGCACTTGGCAAACTGCTAAGATCGGGGACATATCAAGTGCCTGAGAGGCCCAAGTGCTCCATAAATGCTAACTATCAGCCACACAAGCATCATTTTGCACCCACAAAAATACATAGGCTTGGAAAATGCTGACTCACATTTCTGAACACACTTTTCTCTCTCTCATGGACACAGCTCCTTTCCAATCCTACTCTTCCACACCCACCTACCATGGCTACCACCTGGGTACACAAAGCAGCAGAGATGTTAAGAACACACATCAAAAAAAAAAAAAAAAAATCTGGAGTGAGAAATAACTGAATTCTAGTTCACCTTTTGGAGCTCCAGTTTCTTCCTTTATAAAATAGCCAAAGCAGTAACCATCTCATAAGATTGTTAGAAACAGATGAGGTCATTCAGGCGACGAGCTTAGCAAGCAGAGCTTGATGAAGAAGAGACTTTATTATCATCTGCATCCCATCCTTTTATAATTACCCCTTAGATGACAACCTCTTACACTAGCATGTGAGCTTCTCAATGGTTGGGGCTCTGCTGGACTCACCTTCTACAACTGTTAATCCTAACATGTCAGCTTCATTGGCTGAATAGACACCTAGGAAATAATTCAGCACCCTCCTGGGTGTGTCCGGGTGGATCATGGAGGAAAAGCTTTGGGTGCCCTATTTGGTCCCTCTCCCTGCTGTTCCCCTGCTCTGCTTCCCAGTGTCGATGAGCTGAGCAGTTCTGCTCCACTGTGCCCTTTCACCCTGTTTCTGCCTTGGACCCAGCCAACTATGCACTGAATCTCCTGAAACCATGAGCTAATTTAAGTCTTTCCTCCTTTAAATTGTGTATGTCTGGCACTGTCCTCTAGGGATGGGAAAGCTGAGTGATATATCTTCATTTCAGTGTTGCCCATCCCATGCCCAACACCCATCAGAGTCTGGTTTCAAAGAGACGCTCAGAAAAGGATTATAGAACGCTTGAATGAAAGCCAGTGCTTGCTGCTAGAAAGCTGTCTGCCTTGGTGAGGAGATAAGCTGGGCCTCTCTGTGTGTTTTCTCATGTACCCGCATGCTCACCAGTTAGCTGCAGTTGCTCACTGTTCTGTGCTGAGACGCAGATGGCAGGGAGAACAGAGTAGAGGGAGAAGGAGCCAGCAGCCCTCCCTGGATGGGAACTGTGGTAAGCTGTCCTCTGTTTACACTTCTACAGCTGACTCTTGTGGGGGATTTTGAGTTCTTGAGAGACCCCCTCCCACAACTAATGCTCAGGGTGGGTGATAGGACTCACTTCTGGAGGCTCATTGTGTCCTCTTCTTATGGCCCTCTGGCACCAGTGGTCACCTCCAGCTTTCAGCTGCTGAGAGCCTAGCCTCATCTTGTCCCAGCCTTCTTGCCCCAATGGCCTGCTTCCAGTCCACAGGGAAAGCTTATATAAGCCTAAACTATTCTGCTATAGTTTAGAACTTAAGCACCCTCCCCCAAAGGCTCATATGTTAAAAGCTTGATCCCTAAAGTGGAACAGAGAGGTGGGAAAAACAAGGAGTAAGGTCTGGTGGGAGGTCTTTAGATTATTTGGGGTATGACCTTGAGGATCATAGCTTCACACGCATCCCTTGGCCATGTGGTACACATTTTGCTTTCATCCACTCCTGCCACCATGTGCTGTCTTACCACAGGCCCAAACACCATGGGGTCAAACAATCATGGGCTGGAATCTCCAAAATACACCTTTTCTCTTTACAAGTTGATTTTCTTTGGCATATGTTCCAGTAACAGAAAGCTTCCTCAACAAACTCAAGAAGTTTGGTTAACCCCAGTGGACCACCAACTTCTCTTCCATGTCTGAATTTTGAGCAGTCAGCAGGATATTCTTGTCTTGTACACCTTCCAGACAAGAGCTAGACACCACTGCAACAGCATCCCTTGACTGCAAGGCACAGAGCTGGAGTCCTCCAAGCAGCTATTGAAATTTTTCTATCGAAAAAAATGTTCTAAGGAAACAGTAAGGCTCACAGGCCCAGCTCCCCTCCCAGTCTTCATTTCCTTCCCTTTTGTGTTCTTAGTGAGAGTAAGGAACTTCAGAGTTAGCTAACCAGAGCTTGGGTAGATCATTTTACAAAAGCCCAAGGTGATCCATCTCACCACATACTTTGGGTTGGGATATTTATTGTGTCGGGAACTTCATCTAAATGTCAGTTTTATTTCTTATTATTTTAATTAATGAGTCAAATTCACTTTTCACAGTTGATAGGCTATTTCCATCCCTGAGAGATGTTCTTACCTCATTGCCTGGAGGTTCATAGGCTCTAATGCAGTTAGCCGGCCTCCCCGGGTGTTAGCTTATTTGAATTTAGAATGAGCATACAGGCTCTGAAATTCAACAGATCTACAGTTAGATTAGGGCTTCTCTACTCATCAGCTGTCTGTATTTTGGCTTGTCTTATCACACTGTACTGTCATTTCGTCATCTGTAAAGTAAGGGTGATGACAACAATGTGTGTTTAAAGTGCGGTGATGATTAACCAAAGAACCCATGTAGAATGTGGACTGGGACAGAAGAAGTGCTAGCTGCCTACACCACTGGACCTCTGCAAGCATGGCTTCCTTGCCTGCCATTCAGCAGTCTACACATACAGTGATGCCAAGGGTGAATATGAAGCCTTGGGAGTTGTCATTTGTACCACCTCATTACTCTCTGCGGGTCACTATCTAGTTCCCAGCTCTTGACACTCAATAATTTGTCTTTACCTTGTCCTTCTAGTAAAAGTGCAACTGTCAGCCCCAGCATATTTCTGTTGATAGAGAAACACTTCATCAAGTTGAACTTGTCTTTTTGAGGCTCCCAATGCCTCAGCCTGGGAAACCTCTCACTGTTCTGCAAGATTCAGGAGTCCATCCCTCCCTAGCTACCCAAGCTTAAGCCACCCTTCTCCCTCTCACTGCATGCCAGGAGCTCCTATATTGAGTGTGGCACTTCAAGCACCAAGGGCCAGAGGGACGCTAATGGTCAAGCGAGTGTTCAGGCTGCACTCTTCCTGATAAGCCTAAGAGCCAGGCTGTGCGCATAACCTCTCCCTCCCACACTTGTCCATCTTACTTATTTGGTGCCAGCCGGGCTGGGAATCCTCAGCCCACACTCCCCAGTCCCCCTGGCCAGTAAGGTCTTCTGCCTGTGGAGTCCCTTGCAGGAAAGGAGAAGTCGGAGGAAAGGAGAAGCCATTTCTTTCAGGCTTCTGAAAATGGTTCTTAGCACTAGTAGCTGCAACCACAGCCCACTGCTGAACGTAACTACAGGAGGAACTGGGGGCATTGAGGGTCTCTCAGCTGCATCTGCAGGAGAACGCCTCCAGACCCCTACTGAGCAGCAGCAATGAGGTTCTAATTGTGAGGACGAGGACCTCTCCAGCAGCTCAGTCATGCACATGGGTCCCAGCCCGTGGCATGGCAGCACTGCCACATCTTGTATGTGGCACCCTGGTTTCTTTTGCTCGTCTCTCCTTTGCTCTTCAACTTTTCCAACATCCTTGTCACCAATTCCTGTATTAAGTGGCCACTGTTCTAAATAATTAGAATAACTTCTGATTCTGGCAATTCTTGTGCTTCTGATTCTTGCTCTCCGGGGCCTTTTCTATGTTCTGCTGCTTCATCAGTCCTAACTTTCCAGTTTTCTGTCAATTCTGTGAGCTCTGCTATTTCTCCCAAAATGCTTACCTTTTCTTCAAAAGTTAACATTGTGGCTTCCCACCAAGGATCCCAATGAGCTGAAGATGTAGCTCAATGGTAGAGTACTTACCTAGCATGTATGATGTTAAAAGAAAAAAATCGGAGTCTACAGCCACTAATTGATTTCAATTTGGGGGATTTATGAATAAAGAGTATAGTAAAGATTTGTTGAGATTTTTCCGTATGTCGGGACTTTGCTGTTTTCTCACTAGTAAGATTAGAAGACAACATTACTAGTATCATTTTGCACACAGGCTGGAAACTGCAGCAAAGGGAGTCACCGGAGCACACTGCTAGGAACCAGCAGGGCCAAGGTTTGAGCCAAAGTCATCCTATGAAAGATCTCTGATTTTTAACTAATACAAACTATTGCCTGGTAACACATTAGATATGCATTTCAATTACAAGATGCATTCTAATTTCAGAGACATAAACACCCACACTGTTCTAAAATATGTATATGGATCCTAAAGCTTTTCGCTCTGGGAATTTGCTGGGGAGGAACCACTGCCAAAAGTGAGGGGTCCTTTTGGAGCCTAGAAACTAAGTTTCTTCCAAGTCAAAAATGTTCCCATAAATTCCAGTTAGACTGCCTTGAACTTCCTGCCATGTTGTCTCCTTCCCTTAGGACATTTTACCCTCAGAAATTCCTTGTAAACAGTGAGCATCTACTTGATAAGAGAGGATTCTGCCTTTGCCTTTAACATTTTCCTTGGGAACTTCCCCTGGTAACAGAGAATTCTTCACACCCTGTTCTCCCCAGGAGTTGGCATGGGAGTCAGGCTTGGTCAATCACAGTGTTCCATTTTCCTGCCTGCTGATTGGTCCACAGAAAGACATGTGACCCCAAAGCAGGCCACTCAGAGCTTTCTGGGGTTTTCTGGCAGAAATTGCTAGAGAAATTCATCTTTCCCCTCAGACTATGAAGCTAGACAGATGTTACCCCACCCATCTTAAAAAAACAACCAGAGAGAAGAACAAAGAGGTGAGACAACAATGTAACATGAGGTTCTATACCAGCTTCATCTCTGACCTTCCCTCAGATGACCTTGGAGAAGCAAATAGCATCTCTCTTTTTGGCTTGCTGCCATTTGAATTTGGTTTTTGCTGCTTGCAACGAGCCTTACTTTATATCAGGGGAAACTTACTGACATCTTAGCAAAGGTTCACCAATGGCTAAAGAGAAGGCCCCTGAGGTGATAGAACACTGGACAGAGAAGGTTGGACAGGAATTGAGACGGAAAGACACCAAAAGTGGGCTTGAGAGATATAGGGCTGGAGGTGCCTGATTTAGTCTGTTTTCTGATGTTTTAACAGAATACCACATACTCGGTATTTTACTAGAAAAGACGTATTTCTCCCAGTTTTGCTAGTGGGAGGGCCAAGGTAAAGGCACTGGCATCTGCTGAGGGCCTTCTTGCTGCATAGTAGCATGGCAGAGGACATCACATTACAAGAACAAAGAAGCACATTAACTCATGTCTGTTTCCTTTGAAGCCACCAGTGCCATTGCAGGGGATCCAAAGTGTGACCTCCTCTAAACCCAGTCACCTCCCCAAAACCCCACATCCCCAAAATATATGAATCCGAGGGTTGCATTCCCAACACATTATCTCTTAGGGAGCACATTCAAAGCACAGCAGTACGCCATAGGAGAGCGAGAGAGAGTGGACAAGAGCAAGGACCAGCAACGCAGCCTGTCCCACATGCTTTTGTTTCTGAGAGCTGCAAAGCCAAATAGCAGGAAGAGAGTCCCACAGTTGAGAGTGGCTCCTGCTCCAGCTGGCTCGACACATGCAGCACAACCTTCCTAAATATCTTCTTCTGTTTCCTGCTGAAAGTAAAGCAGGTGTGAGTTCCAAGCACCTTATCTTTGACCACATGGCCCAGAGTCCCAATACCTGGGTCCTGTATCTAGCTCAGCTATGTGCCCTGGATCCAGATAGAGAGAGAGAGAGAGAGAGAGAGAGAGAGAGAGAGAGAGAGAGATTTGTTTTTGCTATAAGGATGAAATGAAATAATACAGCAGCACATCCCAGAAGATTCTCAGAATGTGAGAGTTCTCGTAGAGCAGGGGCTGCCTAAGGAAACTGTCCTAGACACACAGAATTGGGGGGGAAAGCAGAAGAAAGCACCTTTCAACAGGCTGAGTCAGTTGGAGCCAAGAGAGACTCAATCTAACATCATGGAATCAGAACGTTTATTAACTATACCACCTTATTTACTCTTGATGCTCTGACATCTGAAGGCTCACGGAGTAGGGAGAGATTCCCCTTGGACTGGCCAATTTGCAGAGATAGCGGATGACTGTCTTCAAGTTTGCCTTTTATGTGCAAACCAAGTCATTTTATGTGCAAACCAATCCCTGTCTTAAACTCTCATGTGACACGTGACCATGCCCAGGTAGCAGACTACAGCAGGCAGTCCTGACACCCTACAGACCATGGAAACTGTTCCACGTAGCTAATCCTAAACCTGCACACATTTCTTCCCACAGAAACCACAATGAAGGCTTTGGCCCAAGCTTCCTGGTTGTTCCTCTACTTCCTGCCTGACACAGTGCTGCCCTGTTCATCCCTAGTCTTATGTTGGCTGCTTACTCTCTGAGAGTATTGGGCCTTCTGTTTTCATGACAGTCATTTCTGTGTCTGGATGTCTTACCATAGCTGACTAAAATAAGTCCCAGGTACATTTTAAAGCAGAAAACCCTAGAATAGGGGCCAGGGATATGGATCAGTGGAATAAGCGCTTCCCTGGCAAACACAAGGGTCTGAGTTCAATCCCCGGTTCTGCCAAAAAAAAAAGAAAAGAAAACCCTAGAATAAGTCCCACCTACAGTAGGACTCAGGCTCATTGCTTCCTTTCTCTGAGCCTCAGGTTGCTATGTCAAGAAAAATAGAGATGAGGACAATAGTAACTAGTTCATGTAAGAAGAATCCTGGAAACTCCAAGTGAAAGAAAATCTATGTACAGTGCATCTAATTCAGCTCCTATGAACTATTACAATATTTCTTCCTTATCCACACTTGCATAGTTTCAATTACCTGTGCAACTGTGGTCCAAAAATTATTAAACAGAAAATTGCAGGCATAAATTTCATGAGTTTAAATTGCAAGCTATTCTGAGCAATGAAATGAAATCTCACATTCTTCAGCCAAGGAGGTGAATCATTCCTTTGTCCTGTGCATCAAAACTGTATCTGCCACCCACTTGTTAGTCACTGAAGAGTCATGTTGTAGAAGAATTAACTCCATATTGAAAAATTTGTTAGCCTTAGAAGATAGAGATGTGCCAAACTCACCAGTCATGTCACAGAATGGACACATACATAACCTTTAAGCAATCTGTATTCCTGCAGGTAGATGACGGGGGATGTGGACTGCTAATGCATAGCTTAAGATGAACATCTGTACTAACAAGACACTGCTGACTGACATTGCCAGTGAAGCGGAAGCCCCAATACTATCATGGACTACTGGACTCTTTTAGGATATTTTGCTGAGTTAACACACCTATAATATTCAAATAACAAAACAAAACAAAAAAGGGGATACAGACGAATGTCCATTTGGTATCTGTGTATTCAAAATGGTTAGGATAGTTATATAGTTACATTCTCTTAATGAATAGAGGGATTTGTTCTAATAGAGTTTGTAAATAGGATATCATGTCCTCATCTTCTACAGCAAATAACCACTAGGAAGAATGTATGCAATGTGTTAATTATTGAAACTGTCCTACCAATTTGGTTTGAAACTGTCTCATCACTATTTGTTTATCAATAAAATTATGGGGGAAAAAGAAACAAACAAAAAAAGACACTGCTGAGCTACAGACATCATGGGAGGTCTGAATAGCATCAGTCAGAAGAGTTAATCCTCTTGATGCAGGTGGCCTGCAATTCAAAAGTTCTTGATCTTATTTGCATTCTGTTTTCCCTACTTCCTTAAAACTCTACTTTAGGGCTGGGGAGATAGCTCAGAGTTCTCAGTGCCTGCATGGCAAGTGCAAGGACCCAGGTTTGATCCCCAGTACCACATGTAGTGCCAGCCCAGGAACCTGGGCATACCATGCTGGCCACCAAAACAGGGCATGGTGGTACACACCTATAATCCCAGCACTGAGGAGGCTGAGAAAGGAGGATCACTATGAGTTGGAGCTGTGTAGCAATACCCTGTACTAAATTTTTAAAAAAATTAAAAAATAAAAGACTCTACTTCAATAATTCATCGCTGAAGGGCCAGCCAAATAGCTCACTGGACTAAAGCACCTGCTTAGGCACAACGCAGTGACTGGGGCTCAATCCCCAATGCTGTGCCGGCCTTGCCCCTGGGGCCCACTGAGATGGTGAATGAGACTGGGTGTCTGGGCATGGTAGCACACACCTGTAATCCTAGTGCTTAGAAGGCTGAAAACAGGAAGATCACTACAACTCCAATCTACGTAGTGGGACCCTATAGACCCTGTACTAAATACATAAAAAAATAATAATTCATCAGGGGCTGGGGAGATGGCTCAGTAGAATAAGTGCTTCCCTG
>NW_004524788.1:3184615-3193966 GCF_000260255.1 Octodon degus
CCTCTTTGAATTTTATACTTAGCAAACATACCTTTGAAAACTAGAAGTAACATTTTCTAGTTATACAAACTTGAAATATTTTAATACCTGCAGAAGTAGCATATAAGAAATAACAAAGAGCGTAATACAAAAGGCAAGAGAAGTTGCAGTATAGTCCCGGATGAATAATAAAGAGCTCTCAATTGATAGTTATGCAGGACTATATAAAATATATTAGATGAACCCTTATTTAAAGGTCATTGCAGATTTCTATGAAACAGCACCAATCTTATGTTGGGTTATACATGGGTTTTTTTTTATATATGTGTGCGTATGTGTGTGTAAAAGACAGGGAAGAAGTAATATAAAGTCAACAGAAAATGGAGATATACTTTTTAATGTTTCTAATACTAGGAGACCATATCATACAATGTCTTTTAAAAAAATTGTAAGTCAAAGATACAGTATAAATCTTAGAACAAAAATTAAGATTAAGCAATATTCAGAAAATTAAATACTAATTAATTAAAAATTTAATGTTTCCAAACAATTGAACTCAGAAAAAATTTTCATGATAGCAAAGAAGTACTAAGAGTAAAACATAAGATAAATACTGGAATGGCAAATAAATGACCAGCACTTCTAACAGTTTGAGGATAGGATATCGCACAAAGTTCTAGTGTGTTGTGGACATGCATAATGACCATGACAGTTACTGGTGGCCAGGCGTCACTTGTGGGTCTGAGCTACAGCTATTTCTTTGAAATCCACCCTGTAGACTCAGATGGAATCATGACCCATAGGGTGGAAAAGGAGTCCATTTGTAGAGTGTGCTGATGGAAATATTTTGCTGCTGAACACAAAAGAATAACTGAAAGACTACCATTGTATACCTCTTATTCTCCTGTGTTTAATTATTTGCCCTATTTGGTGGGTTCTTTCCATTCTCATTCATGCGGCTATGATCAATTTGCTCCCTCTCTAGAACATCATTTAGTAGTCTGGTCTCTGTCATCATGAAATTTTTTAGTTGTTCTTTGTCATGGAAGTATTTCACTTCTCCATTATACTTGAAAAAGAGAGTTTTGCAGGATAGATCAGTCTGGGTTGGAATTTGTTTTCTTGCAAGACTTCTGCTCCATGCTCTTCTTGACTTGATGGTCTGTGAAGAGAAATCTGCTGTTATTCTGATGTGTTTTCCTTTAAATGTGATCTGTTTCTTTTCTTTAGGGACTTTTAATATACTGTTCCTGTGCTGAATTTCTGGGATCTTGATTATTATATGTTTGGGTGTGGTTTTAATTGGGTTGATGTTATTTGGAGTTCTATATGCTTCAGTACAGGAATGTCAGATTGTTGCCCCATATTTGGGAAGTTTTCTGCTATTAATTCTGCCCATATTCTTTTTATATCATTTGTATTGACGCCTTCCTTCTCATTGATGCCTATTAGTCTCACATTATTCATCTTTCATTGTCTTGCAGGTATTGAATTATTTTTTCCTGCATCCTAGTTGTTTTTAAGAAATCTATTCTTATTTTTTCACTAGCTGCAATGGTGTCTTTAAGGTCAGAAAGTCTATTTTCACTTTCACTCAAACGGTTTTGCCAGCTTATGATTGAGGTTTTAATTTCCTATATATCACTTTAAACCTGTTTCATACATTCAATTTCCTTCCTAAATTGCTTATTCAGGGTTCCATCATTTTTATATTCTGCTCTATTTTTTATCAGTGTATTCTTTAGAAGCACTTAGTACTTCTTTGATTATAGTTATCACCACATTTTTTAGTTCAAAAATTATTTCTGATCTGATTTCTTCTATACCTTTCTGCAGTTGTTTCTTTACTTCCAACACTATTATTTCAGAGATATCAGGTGTGTGATTTCCAGTTTCCTCAGTGCTAGTGTCTTTTGCATTTGTACTAGGTGGACTCGGGGCCTGAGACTGCATTTTGTTCCTTCTCTTTGTCATTTTGTATATCACTGTCTTCTGATCTTTGGTGTAGAGCTTACATAGAGTTACTACCTTAGCACCAGGTCCGGATCTACGAAGTTCAGATTCCTCCAGGGGGGTGTTGCTTGGATCTGGCTGGGCTCTAACTGCTGTGCTCCACTTCTTCCTGCTGCAGCCGTTGGAGTGGAACCCTTTGTGTCACTCTGACAAGATGTTCTGCTCCTGAATCAGCTGGGTGGGTCTTGCCTCTAGCCTCTTTGCAGGGAGTTCTGCTGAAGGGTTCTGCATGGGGCCTGCACTCTGGGTCTATTCAGGATCCGGCGGCCCTGGGCAGTCTCACTTGCACTCCGGGCCTGGGCTCTGGGTCTATTCAGGATCCAGCGAACCTGGGCAGTCTACTCACACATGAGACCTGCGCCCTGGGTCTATTCAGGATCCGGCAGCCCAGGGCGGTCTCACTCACACGCCGGGCCTGCACTCTGGGTCTCTTAGGTAGCTTAATACCGTGTCACAGTGACATGTCAACAATCCACTTGACTTCTTCTCATCACATGGGCATTGTGTGACTGCACTAATCCCAAGAGAAAGAAAAGTGAGGTCAGGAAAGGAAAATTGTGTGTGTGTGTGTGTGTGTGTGTGTGTGTGTACAGAGAGAGCTATTTCCATAACTTTTATTTCAATATATTATTATGATTGTTCTATCTTATTACTGGCTATTATTATTACTCTTTTATTGTGCTTACTTTGTTTTTAAAACTGTATTATAAATATTTATGTATAGAAAAAACATAGTATACATATAGTATCAAACCATATATGTTTTATCTGTGATACTATCTGTGGCCTCAGGCTTTCCCTCTGAGTCTTGGGAACTCAGTCCCCCATCAGCAGGGGATGTTGAGGATGATAGGTTCCATTGGGAACCAAGAGCTGACCCAGGTAACTTCACGTTAATGCCCTGATGAGAACTCACTCTAGAGCCCATAAAAACCAGACAGTAGGCCTGAGGTGATGGCACACACCTGTAATTCCGGCTACTCTGGAAGCTAAGGTAAGAGGATCAAAAGTTTGAGGCCAGCCTGGGTAACTTAACAAGATCCTGTCTCAGAATAGAAAAGGGCTAGAGACAGAACTCAGTGGTAGAGCAAGCCTGGGTTCAGTCCCAGTACAGCAAATAAACAAAACCCCTAAAACAAAACAAAACACACACAAAAAAAATTAAAAATTAAAAAAAGGGGCTGGGGAGATGGCTCAGTAGAATAAGTGCTTGTCTGGCAAGCGCAAAGGCCTGAGTTCAATTCCCAGTTCTGCAAAAAAATAAAAAAAAATAAAGCAAAACAGAACAGAACAACTCAAACAGGGGCAACACAGCCATAGAGAAAGGTACATGGAGAGTTCCTAGCAGACAGCAAGAACCATACGACGTGGGGGTCGCAGCCCTGAACAAGGGAACTCCTATCTGTCCTCCAAGTTCCTTTGGTCTTCCTGGCTTAGCCAAGAAGAAAGACGAGCTTAAGGGAAAGAAGACAAAAAATTCAAACTCCAGAAATTTCCTCCTACAGGAGGCAACTATGTAAGAGAAACGTTAACACTTACCTTTGGAAATTCTTGCTTATTCTTTGCTGGTGCTCAAAAAAAATGATTTTACAGATTAAAACAACTAGTAGCAGTGTTGGGAAGAGGCAGAGATGAGCACCCCATGTCCTGTGGAGGCTGCACAAATTAATAAGCCTGTTTAAGTGCAACTCAGCATTGAATATCAAAAGTCCTAAAAGGGCATGCTATTCTTTGGCCAGCATTCCACTCTTAGAGTTTATCTTAAAGATTAACTCAGAGAAGTGCACTAGAGTGTATATACAAGAGTATCTATCACAGCTTTGTTTATAGCAGCAAAATTCTGGAAATGACCTAAATATTCATCATAAGGGATCATCTAAATAGAGTGTCACATCCCTACGATGGAATACCATACAAACTTCTGAGAAAGATAGTGCAAATCCACATTTTCTGACAGAGAAGAGATGCTCATGATGTATATTGAACAAAACAAAGCGAGTCACAAAACAGTGCAGATAGTGGGAATGTAGCCCTGTCAGATTGCACACATCTACAAATCTATGTGTAAATGTGCAGAGGGAGAGGTTTGAAGAAAGTATGGATCATTGTTTTTTCTAGGTAATGAGATTTGGGGGAAATTTTGCTTTTTGCTTCGTACTCATATATTGTTACAAGATATAGAGTATTGTATTCAGCAGAATCCCTAGAGCAGGGTTTCTCAGACAGGAAAATTTCTTTGTCAGGCTAAAAAATGCTTTGTGGTGAAAGGCAGTCTTATGTATTGTAGGATGTCTTGCAGCATCCCTGATTGTGACCCAAAACTGTCAGTAGCACTCCCTTTCTTCCATGGCCCCCATTGTAATAACTTCTCCAGACCCTGCCAAATGTGCCCTGGGGGCAAGCTGATCCCTGGGTGAGAGCCACTGATTTAGAGGAGAAAAGAAAACTAGATGGTAAGCCCAAGGAAGTCTCAGAAAGTAAAACAAAGAGAAATAGCCAAGGATTTCCAGGCAGTGGGCAGAGTGCAGAGGGCAAGGTGGCAAGTGGCAGGTGGCCAGGAGGCATTTAATCTCTTCCCCAGATCCAGCCTTTTCTCGAGTCCAAACTCTTGAGCAAGACTGGAATGTACTATGGCACACCATGAGGAACCCAAACCAATATAGTGGGCTCAGGTAGGGACCTAACACTGCAAGGCTCAGTAGAAACTCGGGGGGGAGCTGGCGATGTCATCCAGGCAGGGCCCTAGACTCACACATGCTGTGAGCTTGAGTCCTGAGCCTGTCAAGTTTGGGCCTCCTGACACATGTTCTGACCAGCTGACGGAGGCCTTTAGCACCGCAGCTGCTCCTTAGCACCACAGCTGTGGTGTGCAGTCAGTCGGTGTCTCCATACAAAGCAGAGCTGTCTAGACTTGGGCAGGGCTTTGTGCTCACAATGAATCTCTACAAAATAAAACTGGTTAACACATATTCAGATCACAGCTGCATCCCAGGCAGTGGTCAGAGGCCTTTTAAGTGTGTTACTTGTTCAATTCTCACAACCAGCCTGGGAGGCAAGTTATGATCACACCATGCTACAGATGGGTAAGTGAGGCACGGAGCAGTTAAAATCAATTGTCTGGGAGCCCCTAACCAGCACATCAACACTGGGTTTCAGGCTCAAGCAACCTGACTCCAGAGCCTGTGGCTTTAACCACTCCACTATTTTGTCTCTGAAGAGGCGTGGATGGGCACATGGGGTCCCAAGTCCGCAGTGACGATGTTCCTGACCGCTGTGCTGAATGGCTTCTTTTGCCAAAGGAATGTCAGTCACCACTCAATCATTGCACAAAACCTTACTATGTTGTTTCAGTAGGTGCAAAGCACCTACTGAAAGTTGGCTACTACAGCGTTGCTAGGGCTCACGGACTCTTCAGCTGTAGGCGGCATATCAGGCAAACATCATCTACAATGAGATTGTACACCAAAATAGTTCCTTGGCCCTTCTTTTCTGGTGCTTTTGACTTTTTAAAAAACAATTTGCCTTGGGCTGGGGAGATAGCTCAATAGAATAAGTGCTTGCCTGGCAAGCACAAGGGCCTGAGTTCAGTCGCCGGTTCCCAAGAAAAAGAAAAGAAAAGAAACAATTTGCTTTTCAGAGGGAGCGTTTGAAGTCTCTTTGTTTCTAGATCAGTTTGCCTTAACTTGCATATGTTTCCTTTGTCTCTCTTCTTCACAGAGTTTTGCTTCAGATTCATGCTGCTTTTCCCCCCATGCAAGAGCCTGCCTGCATCACAGTAAGTCTGTTACATTCTTGTTCAAGAAGACCCAGTTTTTTTTTTAATAAATAATTCTTTTTTTTATTATTATTTATTTATTTATTCCTTGTGTGTGTGTGTGTGTGTGTGTGTGGCCAGCTCAGCCCACCAGGGGGCGGGGCTGGCTGGCATGTGGTGCTGGGGGATTGAACCGAGGTCCCTGTGCTTTGCCAAGCTTGTTCCAAGTAGGTGCTTTAGACCACTGAGCCATCTCTCCAGCCCCAAGACCCAGTTTTATAAGTTGGCTCTGAACATGTGTTTGATCACACTGCCGTTCTCTTTCTAGGGTCACCAATTTCTCTAAGAAGGATGTTTTCTCCACTTCTGCATGTTTTATCTTATTCCACATGTATTATAATTGCTTTTCCAAAAAACTGCATTTTCTGCAGCTAGACACTGAGATCTCAGTTCTTGATTGTTCTTTGATTCCCCATTCTTTGAATTCTCCCTTTCTTATATCTGTTCATCGAGTACTTTTTTAATATTCAATTGTTTCTCTAGATGAAGTTTTCACATTCTTTTCTGCCTGGATCCTCTTAAATTCCAAGTATCGAATCTTATCTTGAAGATTTTCAGAGCAGAAACTATGGCTCCACTGTTGCTTTCTGGATAGGCAAGTGCAGGCTTACTTGGGGAGAAGCCTAGTTCACTATCAAGGAAAGGTCTATCAGCTGTATTACATTAGTACATATGGAGAAGAGAAACGGTGAGCCATATTTCCATTAGACTTCAATGGGTCAGCTAAGATATTCCAGAACTGAGGGTCAGAAGCTACAGACCCTGCTGCTGCTGCTGTGTTGCTCAGGCTGGCCTCAAGCTCATGGCCTTAACCAGTCCTTCCTTTCATAACCCTAAACAACCACTAATACACTTTTTGGTTTTACAGGTCTTTCGTTCGACTCCAGACCAGCATGTGAATGGAATCACATGATCACGTAGACTTTTGTGTCTGACTTCTTGCACTTAGTATCGTTATCTCAAGTTTTCTCCATGATATAGCTATGTATTCAAACATTTTTCTTGTAGAAAATAATAAGTTTTATATTTCAGAGCAGTTTTGGGCTCCTAGCCAGGCAGAGCAGAGAATGTATAGAAAATGTATAATTCTTCTTCTCACAAAAGTATGCGGTAGCCTGAATCACTGTTTGATTCATCCTAACTGATGAACTACATTGACACCTCAATATTACCCAAAGTCTATAGTTTACTAAGATTCTCTCTCAGTGTTATATATTTTGTAAGTTTTGACAAATATGTAACCACATGTATCCACCACTTTAGTATCAACCAGAAGTTTCAACTACCCCCAAACATCCTCTGTGTACTATTCATCCATCCTTCCCCCACTAAACCCTAACAATCACTGATCTTTTTTACTGAATCTACAGCATTGTCTATTTCATATAGTTGGGACTGTGTAGAGTGTAGCCTTTTCAGATTAGCTCTTTCATTTAGTGATATGCATTTAAGTTTCTTCCCTGGATTTCCATCTCTTGATAGCTCAATTCCATTGTCTGAATATGCACAGCAGTTTATCCACTCGCCTATGGAAGGGAATCTTGGTTGCCTCCTACTTGGGGCAGTTATGAATAAAGCTGTTATAAGGTTTTTATACAGGTTTGATAGCAGACAAATGCTTTCATTTCATTTGGATAAATACCAAGGAGCATGATTGCTGACTTGTAGGTAAGAATATGTTTAGTTCTATAAGAAACTGCCCAACTGTCATCCAAATGTGGCTGTCCCATTTTGCCTTTCCACCAGTAATAAAGATTTTTCTGTTGTCCTACATCCTTGCCAGTATTTGGTATTTTTGGTTTTGGGATTTGGGCCATTTTAATAGTTGCGGAGTCATGTCTCATTGCTCTTTTCATTCGCATTTTCCTATGTTTATTTGCAATTCAGTGGGCCCTCGAGTTATGACAAGTCTGTCATATGAACAACTTAGGTTATGACCAGGATTTTAGTTTTAACTTATAACCCAAGTCTTGAGTTATGACCCACACGCTGGTCGCTTTCGCTTCCAAATGGTCTCATATACAGAGTCAACCTTAAAGAGTTCTGGAAGGATATCACAACATCCTTTCCTATATAGGATTAGTAGGGAAATCCTGGGCCAGTGTCTCTCTAAAGACACAGAGGTCCACCTGTATTCAGGAGAAAGAGTTTGAAGGCTGTGTAGAGGAGCCTGAGCCTTTTATTAACAACTGAAGTTAGAACCAGCCCTGAGGAATGAATCCTGTTTGTAAGACAAGGATCCACAGTATCTTCTCTGGTGAGATCCTGTCTGGTGTTTTGCTTTTTAGGTTGAGTGTTGCAGTTTATATCAAGAATGTCCCCCAGACCAGTTGTGATGGTGCATGCCTGTAATCCCAGCACTTGGGAGGCAAGAGGATTGCCAAGAGTTTGAGGCCATCCTGGGCTACATAATGAGTTCAAGGCCAGCCTGAGCTGCACAGTGAGGCCCTGTCTCAAAAGAAAAAAAAAAAAAAAAAAAGAATGTCTCCCAAACGCCTCGCATGTTCTTAGGCAGTCCTTTTAAAAACATTGGCCCACAGGGACACCCTCAATTACTGTCTGTTGGGAGGTAGGTTCTGTTTGGAAGAGGCGGGTCTTGGGGACTGGAACCTGGAAGGGTGAATCCTCCTTCCCAGGTTCTCCCTTCTCTCTCTGCTTCCTAGGTGCCATGACAGGAGTAGTTTTTCTCTGCCTGGGGCCCTTCTACTATGTCGTGTTTGTTTGTGCCTTTGCCAGACACTGACTGGAACTTATGCAATGTAAGCCAAAATAAATCTCTACTCCCTGAAGTCGTAGGAGTCAGGTATTGTGCTCCTGTGATAAAAAAGCAGCTAAGAAAATTGGATTGTTTTTGTTTTTTTCAGTTTTTTTTAAATCTATTGATATAATTGTGTGATTTTTGCCTTTTTAGCTTATTGATATAAAGAATTACATTAACTCCTCTGCAAAAGTTGAAACTGTCTTATATGTCTGGGATAAATTCCATTTGGTCATGGTCTCAAATTCTTTTTATACCTTGTTGGAATTCATTTAATATTTTGTCTGTGATCTTTACATTTGTGTTCATAAAGATGTACATTAACTGTTGTTTTCTTTTGTGAAAAGTCTTTGTTTAGCTTTGATTTAAAGATAATTTTGTCGGGGCAGGGGAGATGTCTCGGTAGAATAAGTGCTTGCCTGGCAAGTGCAAGGGCCTGAGTTCAATCCTCGTTTCCACAAAAGAAAAAAAAAAAAAAAAGATAATTTTATCCTCATAGGATGAATAATGAAATTAGGAAGTATTTCCTCTCCTTCTATGATGTGAAAAAGAGTATAGACAATTAATGTAATTTCTTCCTTAAATGTTTGACAGAATTCACGAGTCCTATCCCAGGTCCGGTGAGTGTGTGGAGAGCTTCCTGCTACCCTGCGCCGGCAGGACCAGTCCCAGCCCAGGCACAGCATAGGCAGGACCCTCTTCCACCCCCTCGGGACGCCCCCCACCACTCCACCTTACCTGCCCCACCCCTCCCGCCGAGTAGGAATTTCTGCCGAGTTCCAGGAAC
>NW_004524788.1:3194066-3195484 GCF_000260255.1 Octodon degus
GCATCTTGTACAGCAATTAACCACTAAGAAGAATATATGCAGTGTATTATTTGTTGCAAAATAAAAAAAATTAAAAAAAAATGTTTGACAGAATTCACCAGTGGACCCATCTGGACATGGTGCTGTGTGTTTTCACAAGGTTATTAATTGGTGATTCAATTTCTTTAATAGACACAGGCCTACTCAGATTATCCATTTCTTCTCATGTGGGTTTTAGTGGATTACTTATTTAAATAAATCAGTCCATTTATTCTATCAAATTTGTAGGCAGAATTTTTCATAATATTCCTGTAGCTTCTTTTCAATGTCTGTAGAATTTATAGATGTGTCCTCTTCCATTTCAGGTATTAGTAACTTGTGTTTTCCTCTGTGTGCATCCGTCTCCCTCTCTCCCTCCTCATCCTGTTCCCCTCTCCCTCTCTCATTCTTAGCTTAGAAAGATAGAGGTCTATCGATTGCATTGAACTTTCAAAGAACTAAATTTTGGATTTAATTGTCTCTATTGATTTTCTACTCTCTTTTTATTTATCAATTTCATTGATTTTTACTCTCTTTTTATTATGTCACCTTACTTTGGATTAATTTGCTCTTATCTCTCATTTTCTAAATGGAAATTTAGATTATTGATTTTCAGATCTTTTTTCTTTCCTAATATATATACTTAATGTCATAAATTTTCCTCTATACCTGCCTTCACTGCATCCCACAAATTTTGATATGTTGTGTATTCTTGTTTAGTTAGTTCAAAATATATTTTTTAATTTCTCTTGAGATTTCTTCCTTGAACCATGTGTTATTTAGAAGTGTATTGTTTAATTTCCAAGTTTGGGAGGATTTTTTAGTCATCTTCCTGTTGTTGATTTACCGCTTAATTCCATTTTTCCCTGAGAATAGACATTGCATGATTTATATTCTTTTAATTTTGTTAAAGTGAATGATATGGCCCAGAATGTGTCTATTGTCTATTTTGGTGAAAGTTTCATGTGAGTTTAAGAAAAATGTGTATCCTGCAGATGTTGTGCTAAGTAGTCTTTAGATGTCAAATTATATACAGATGATTAATGGGACTACTGACTCAAGTATGTCCTTACTGATTTTATGCCTGCTGAATCCAAATATTTCTGACAGAGAGGTATTAAAGTAGGGTACAACAATAGGTTCATCTATTTGTCTTTGTAGTTGTTTTCCCCTCATTTATTTTACATGTTAGATATTTTTAGGCACACACACATTTAAGAGTCTTATGTCTTAGAGTACTGACCCCTTAGTCATTATACAATGCCCCTCTTAATCCATCATAGCCTACCTTGCTGTGATACGTACTCTGCCTGATAATTTCAAGCAGAAATCAAGCTACTCTCATTTTCTTTTAATTAATGTTGATATGATATATATTTCTCCTCCTTTTAATATATATA
>NW_004524788.1:3195584-3222507 GCF_000260255.1 Octodon degus
GGTTTTGTTGTAGACAAGATTTATTTATGTCTCATTTCTATATACTCCAACAATTTCTGTCTTTTAATTGGTTTTTACTTCTGTCTTGGGAAATTTTAAAAAATATTTTTATTAGTGTACATTTCTGATACTGCTTACATTCAGCTTGGGGATTTGATCCATAAACATAGGACAACTCAAACATTTTCATTTTCCTTTCCCCCATTTTAAATGGTTTGAAATTGTTGATGCTTAAAGTCATTACTGATAGAACTGTATATCATTTTTTAAAATTATTTTCTATTTATTGCCCTTGTTCTTTGTTCCTAGTTTAGTCTTCCACTCTTTACCTTTTGTTTATAACTGAGCATTTCATGATTCTACTATTTCTCCTTTAATGTATTAATTATACTTTTTCATTTATTTCTTTTAGTAATTGCCCTAGAGTTTGCAATACCCATTTCTACCTAGTCCAAGTCCATTTCCAAATAGCAACATAATGTCTCATGAGCAGAGTATCATAAAATAACCAAATATCCCTAAATCCTCCTTCCTTTCTTTTCCACATATGTATACATACATATGTGGTTATTATTATTTTAGAAAATAAAATTTTATTTATTAGATGAGTTAGGAATAAGAAAAATCAATTTATACTTCACCTTCACTTATTCATTCTCTAATGCTCTTTTCTTTATGTAGGTCTGAGTTCCTGACCTATATCATTTTCCTTCTGTCTGAAGAACCTTTACCATTTCTTATAACGCAGGCTTATTGGAAATAAATTACCTCAATCTTCACTTTGTCTAAGAAAGTTATTACTTTCTCATTCACTTCTTTCTTTCTTTCTTTCTTTCTTTCTTTCTTTCTTTCTTTCTTTCTTCTTTTTGGTACACACACACTTTATTTCCTTAGCTGGGGACTTTGGAATTGTACATATACAATGCTGTATAGTTGATCCCAGCGTTGTTCACACTGACTTCAAGGAGCTGTGTTCTGGTCTTCTGCGTTCAAGTTGCTCAGCCACTGCTGTTAGTTTGTTACCCTTCAGGATCAAGGTGGGTGCTTTCATAAGGAATTTTATCTTTCATCCCATTTCTGCCCATCTCTCCTTTGCATAATTCCACCTGCGCTGGAACCACCTCCCCAACGTCGCCGCGACAAATCCTCCCACACTAGTACCACATGGTCTAATCATGCCTTCCTGCCTTCTCCTCCCCGGGCTCGCAGGGCTCCGGCGCCGCTGCCATGGCCATGGGTCCCGGTTCCCACTTTCTCCTTCACTGTCGAAGAATAATTTCATAGGCTAAAAATTCTAGGTGGGTGGGGATTTTTTTTTTCTTTAAGATTTCCAATATTTCACTCGGACTCCATTCTCTTCTTGCTTGAGAGGTTTCTGAGAAGTCAGACATAGTTCTTAACTTTATGCCCAGATGTTTTTCCGCCTCTGACTTATTTCCAAACTTTTACTTTATCTGAAAATCTATGACACAAATTATTTCCTTATGACTTATCTTTTGGAATCGCAGGTTAAAGTGACCAGAGAAAAGTATTCACCACGCTCCCCACTTCTGTTAGACTCTAGTCCTTAAATTTTCCCCCAAATCCATCAAAGCTATAGCTGTCTTTTCTGCATTTTTAAATGCTTTTGGGTAAACGGAATCTCTGAGTACTGGACTTACTTCTCTGGGTTCTCATTTTTTACTAGACTTTAATCAGCTAATTTATTCACTCATTACTTTTTGAGGCTTTTAGAATGTCTACATCATGTATAGATTTTTCCACTGTCCTTGGAATTGGATGACTGGTTCCAATCGGCTGTCTCCCTATTTAGTGTTTCATGTAAGTATCACAGTAATCCTGTTGAGTCTATAGGATTCCTTAGTTTTTGTTGATGTAGAATTTGAAGCTCAAAGCAGAGAAGTAATTTGTCCCAGATTGCACAAAGAATGCAAAAGAGGATGGACTAGATATCAAGAAGCCCAATCTTTGTACAATGTCCTGCATGTGACAGGAGTCAGCAATATCTACAAGAGAGGTGTGGGTAAGAAAAGGCTCAAGAGTTACACATCCAGACCTGACCTGTCTCCAAGAAGTATCCTTCTGAGATAGTCTCTTGGAGACCCCTCAGGACCACTGCTTACAATGGGGGTGGGTAAGGTAGAAGCCTTATTAAAACTGTGCCAAGAACTCTGTCACATTCGGTACATGTCACACTCCTCCTAACCTCAATGTGCACTAAGTTCTTTCTGGAAGGAGCTTTCTACTGTATAACTGAGTACACTGCCCAGTGTCATCTGATCTAATTTTCAGAGTAGGAATTTATAATCATTAAAGAATATTTTTCATACCACAACTACTGTAGGTCACTTGATATTTATGAGTGACATATATAGTCCCCTGGTTTTAAGCCAAACCTACAAAGTAATGATCCTGACTCAGAAGAATTTCAGCCTATCCCACTTTCCTGGGTAGTAAAGCTCAGATTTAAACCTTTTATTCCACATTTTCTTGCTTTACTCTTCCCCTGCCTTCTGTTGGTAAGGAAAATTTTAATTCCAAAACAACAGATTTTGATTTCTTCTGCTGGAGTTGGAGAAAGCCTAATATATTCCCAAGGTGAACAAGTTGAGTGCTTTTTAATTAATCTGCTCCTTTTAACCTATACACAGCATTGTAGTTCTGATCCTAAATCTCTGACTTTGTTTAAAAGTCTTCTCTAATGAGCTCTGGGACTTTGGCTCCTTGCTTTTTGCTTTTTTCTTTTCTTTTGTAACAGCAGTATTTTGCATGATAATTTTGCTGTGATACCTACGTTTCTATTTCTAAGTTTTGTTGGATTTTCAGAACTTTGTCTTTCTGTATGGTTTGCTTATTGATGTGATGGTAAATTAAGAATTTTTTTCAAGAAGGCAGTAGAATAATCAACGGCAGCTTGTAACATTTTTTTTTTAAACTTTGTCCCTGAAAACTGAAGAATCACTTTTAACTGTTCCCTGTGTGATTCCAAGAAGTGAACAAGGAATATTTCTGTTGGTGAGGAGGCTTGAAAACTAAAAATAATTTCAAAAATTAAAAACCAAAAGATGCACTGTACTTCTGCATTACTTACCCAGGTGAAACAACTGAGGTTACAGTTATGAAAGCGTTGCTACTACGGAACATTGTCTGCACATGAGCGAGATGATTGCAATAACACACCTTACTCACTGGTGACAATGGCTTTTCAATAGGAATGGCTTTCCGATTCCCTTACATCTGCAACCTTGGTCCTGGCCACTGAAACTGGGTTTAGAATGACCTCCTCATTCAGTGTGATCCTTCCATTAGCATTTTATTAGCATCTATTCTAGGAAGGCCTGTGCTCAGAGACTGCCTATCTCAGGGGAAGGAGTGGCACAAGAACTATGTGCTGTAGTATGACCAGCCTCAAGGTGGTGGTAGAAAATATTGGAATAGCAATAATAAAAAACTAGCTCCTATGCTTTGGTAATTACTGTGTGTCAGACACTCACTGCTCTAAGTACATATGCATGTGCAGTCATTTAACTTTGATCCTGAAAAGTAAATTAGGAAAATATACTAGTCGTTTACCAGCTGCAAGTTATTTTACATCTTTGTACAATGTGACAGCCTGGCTGTCAGATAAAGACATGGGCTCAGAAAGTTGGGTCTACTTGTCCATTTTATACAGTCAACAAGTGCACTGCTGAACACCCAGTGCGTGTCATTCAAAGGGGCTGGAGACGTAGCCATGTTTGGAGCAGATTAATCCTTTCTCAGCCTAATCAAACTAGTCGGCAACTCAAAAGGCTCTGACTTTGACCCCTGTGTGAGCAGCTCAGCACAAAGAGGTCGCAGAAGGCTGCTCGGGAGAGTCCCTCCAGCTGGTCTCCGAAGTACAAAGGGGATTTTTCCAGATGGAAAAGCTGAGCAGGAGTGTTTTAAGCATGGGAACAATATGTGCGGCAAAGCACAGCCTGAACCTTTTTCCTGCTCATGTGGAAAAGAACACACTCTTCACCTGCCTCTTCTACTCAAGTGCTGAAGCAGCATTCTTGTTATAAGGAAGTAGGCCACATTTGCAGTCCCCCAAAGGAAACCACTGTCTCCGCTGTGACAGGGTGTGAAACAGCTGCCTCTGCTGCCTCCTACACAGCCCTGGATCCCTGGAGACCATTATTCCCAGAGCAGCTTTCTTCTTCCACAATTGGGTAAGCCATGTAGGACAATTCATTAGCAGTGTTGAGCCAGCCCAGGGTGGGGATGGGATGCCACTAGGGGAGTCTGAAGCTGCCTGCCCTGCAGCCCAGCTGATGGGTACCAGCTGGGGCATGGCTTCCCCAGGAAAAGAATGCTCAGGCAGGAAGTGCCTCATGCTGCACCTTGCTCTGGGACCCTCATTCAGGGTGTTGCGGAGACTCTGAGGATGTCTTTGGATAGGAGCAAACCTACGCCTGGGCATCAGCTCACACTGAGCACCTGTAGCCCTGAGCTCTCTTCTTCTGTGCACCTGCACCTCGGAGCTGTCAAGGAGATCACTGGGCCAAGACAGGAGATGTGTCACCAAGCACTAGATCCAGGGTAAGGATGCCAAGTCCTGTGGGAGGCACAGGAGGCAGTGGAAGCAGTGGGGATTTGGACACAGGCTGGCACAGGCAGCAGAATTGTGGGGGACCCACAGTTTCATTTTGTGTTGTCTGGTGGTGAGCTATGAGGCAAGGAAGAGCTGATTCCAACACCCAGAGACTCTTCCTCCCCACCGCTTGGCTGTAACTCAACTGACCCCAAAGGTCCCCACCAGAAAACCTCAGCTCTACTCTGCACACAGCCTGTGGCTCCACTGGGGGAGCCATTCTCTCATGCTTGCCATTTCCAAGGGAGACCGTCTAAGATGTCCCTCCCGCCCTATTAGGGGAAGGGGTGTAGGGAGACGTCTTCTGCCTATGCCACTTCCTACTCTTGGTTCTCAGCGCCTCATATGGCCCACTGGGACAACTGCACTTCCCTTCTCTCTCTACCTGCGGTGGACAGTGAATGAAACCTAAGTATAAAAAGCCCCACCCAGCGTCCTAGGTGGGCAGGGACCTTTGCTCTAGAATAACTAGGTTCTAATGAATAAGAATGGACCCCAAGCTGCTATCACATCTTGACCTAAGAGAAACAGGCAGATGTAGAATCGCTCCGAGTAAAATTTATTGGGGGACTTACAGAAGATAGTCCTGGAAAGAGAAGCCTACTTGTGGGTTGGGACAAAAGTGACTTCATCTTTGGCTGGAATACAGCAGGTTTATCTTATAAGGCCAAGGAGACAGCAAAGTTCCCATGACCCCTAGAGAGGAATGCCAGGGCCAGAGTACAGGGGACAGGACAGAGTTTTGGAGTAGAAAGAGCCAAGACTGCACAGCGGAGAGGCTGGGGGAAGCTGCATTTTCCCTGGGAGTAACGGAGAGCCTATGCAAGACTGGGAGTGAGGGAGTAAAAGCCCCTTCACCCTTTAAAAGCTTGCTGTGAGGTGGGGGTGTATCACCACAGTAGAGTACTTGCCTAGCAGGCATGAGGCGTTGGGTTCCATCCACAGCACTACAAAAAGGAAAACTAAATTTAAAAATATAAGCTCGCTGTGTGAGAAAATTTCAGACAAGCCTAAACTGAGGGACCTGCTGCAGAAAATAATGTAATTATGTGTCTCAGAAATGCCAAAGTCATGACCACAAAATGCAGTACATGGTCCAAACTTTAATTTTGGACAATAGGCAATTTGAATAAGTTCTGTAGATTATCTAATAGTTCTGTATTGGACATGTAGTTTTACGTCATCATACACTGGCCACATGAGAGAGCATTCTTGTTTATAGGAATGTTCCACTGGGGCACTTGGGAGGGAAGGGACATCGTGCCTGCAGCTACTGTTGTGCTTTAGTGAAAATATATATACAGCTGTCCCTCAGTTTCCATGAGGACACCCTCTTGGACACCAAATTCTGATGATTCTTAGGTCCTCATATAAAATGGCACAGCATCTGTGTAAATCCTCATCCACCTTCCCACATACTTTAAATCATGTCTTGATAACTTACAGTACCTAATGTAACACTATGTAAATGGCTATTAGACTATACTGTACTGTTTAGGGAATACTATAAGAAAATTTTGTACATATTCAATACAGAGACTTTTTTTTAATTTCTAGCCTGCAACTGCTTAAATTCATGAATGTGGAACCCCCAAGTACAAAAGATGAGTATATACATAGACAAAGAAGGAAAAGGTAGACATAAGGAACTGATCACAGGGTATATGGAAAGTCCTTGTACGGTTCTTGCAATTTTTATGTGGGCCTAAAATCCACATTAAAATAAAAAAATCAAGTCCGCAATGTGCAGACCTGGTGTGGAAGTACTGAGGGCAGGTGGTAGGAAGCATGGGGAGGGGCTATTGGCAGAGCAGGGGAGAGAAAGGGTGACAGTGACGTAGTGGTGGCAGTAGCAGTGGAGGTAAAAAGCAGGAGAGCTGTTAGAATCTGCCTTTTGTGTCCAATGGTTCTGTCCCTATGGATTCAAACAAGAGGAGATTTTTTTAAAATCCAAAAATAAAAATAAAGAAAATCTTTTTAAAAAACAATGTAGCATAAGCACAATTGTACCTAGCATTTACACTGTATTAGGTATGATAAATCAACTAGAGACAATTTAAAGTGTACAGAGGTGGTGGGATAGTTATATGAAAGTACTATAGCAATTTACACAAGGGATTTGGGCATCCATGGGTTTGGGGATGGGAGAGGGAGTCTGGATCCATCCCTGTGGGACACTGCATACTCTGAAAGTAGAGCCATCGAATGGCTTGGAGGCTGGAGAAGAGAGGCCCATTCCCAGGGTGGGAGAGACTGGGGAAGGGAAAGTGGAGCTGAAAGGGAGGAGCTAGCAACATGGATGTGGTATCCGAGGCTGCAGAAGGGCGTGGCCCATTCAGAGGTTCAATATGCAGAAGACGGGGACTATTTAAAAGTTTCTTTTTTAGAAAAAAAAAATTGATGGTAATGGAAATTGAACCCGGGACCTTTGCACATCCCCAGCCACTGCTCTTTTCTTAAGATAAGGTCTCAGAAGGCTGCTAAGTTTCCCAGGCTGTGCTCAAGTTTGCAATCCTTCTGCCTCATCCTCCAGTGCACAGATGTTTCTTGAGAGAAGAAAGCAGCTTCATTTTAAGCTTTAGGGCTGAGTGACTCCCAAGGTCCTTATATTAAGGCCTTCCGGGGTACCAGGCACTATGCAAAGCACTTTAGACACACTATCTTTTCTTCTCACAAAAGCCTTGTGAGGTATACGTTATTATTCTCATTTAAAACACACTGAAACTAAAGCTCAAAGAGGTAAAGCGACTTGTCCAAGGTCTCACGCTAGCTTTTGAGGCCAGTCTGCTCCTGGCTGGAGAACCTGCCTGGGAATTCCTGTGTTCTTTCACATTTTGTCCTGCTTTCCACAGGCTGAGGCCCCAAGTTGAAGGGAAACCATGCAGCTGTTTTTTCCTGACAGCTGTGATATGACTCCAAGGGAGGGAGTCAAAGGCAGCCAATTCAGCCCCTTCCAGGAAGGAGCCCCTGAATTACAGGATTCCACCCACCCATACTCCTCTGACATGCAAAATCAGACCTGGTGGTTCCCTTCATTCCCTTTTTCTCCTTCCCTGAAAACAGCTCCCAAGAGGGTGGGGCTCCGCATCCTGAGACCTTATCTGCTCCCTGGATGGGGCCCCACTTGCTCTGCCCCCACTTGCCATTGTTGTCAGCAGAAAGTGGTAAATAGCAATGGCTATGCGTCATCAAGAGCCCACTGGGGACCAGGTTTTCTCCATGCATTGATTTTTGTTTCCATAGGACCCAATAAAGTTGTCATCCCCTGCTTGTTTTCAACTCAAGGAACTTGGAATGCAGAGGGCTAAAGGAACCTGTTTGGAAGTCAAGAAACTGGCAAGTGGCTAAGCCAGGATCCAGCTGACACACTGGTACACAACAATATTTTGTTTTTGTTGTTGTTTGCAGTGCCAGGGATTGAGTCCAGGGCTTCATGCTATTAGGCGCATGTGCACGCGTACACACACACACACACACACACACACACACACACTCCATCACTGAGTAACACCTCCAACCACAGGACTTTTTGAATGGAGCCAAAACCATTGGAAAGCCTAACCACAGAACTTCGTCCTGTCTCTGAGCATTAAGGTCCTGAGCACAGGCCAAGCTGAAAGGTACAGAAGGCTTGGCTCCTCTGGATCGCACTCCTGCTTTTAACTGCCTGTTCCAGCACAGCCTCGCTCTGCCACACCTAACCCAGCCTAGCCCAAGCCAAGGGCACAGCCTGCAAGATGCCTGGCTCTGCATCCCACCTTCAATCTGCCTGTCCTCTGCACAGCCTTGGGCTGGAAGGAAGAAGTGGGCCGTAGGGGCCAGGGAAGGTGTGAGTGGCTGGGTAGGCGTGACTGAGAGCAGCTGGGCCAGAGCAGACGAATGGCTCCTCAGAGGGCTGGAAGGCTTGGCATGCTGGCTACCTTGAGCCCTGACACAGCACACCATACAGCCTAGGAATATAGGCAGCTTATGCTCTGTTCCATGGCTAGGTTCTATGGCCTGCTAACTACTGTGACAAACAGCCTCTCCTCCTGCTGCTTTAATACAATACAGGTTGTTTAGATTCTTGTTTGTCTTTGTTATACAATGACTAGAAATTTCTTTAAAAATCTGCAACAAACAATTTAAAAAGTGGGAGAGGGATAGAAAAAGTGCTAAATTTTTGAAGATGAACAATGGATGGCTAAACTGAGTTGTCATGCTATGCTCTCTACATGTTTTGTATATTTGAAATGTTCATGTTCGCACACTGTTCGAAGCTCATGTTCCTGACCCATGGCTCCCCTGGCTAGCTTTCTTCCAGTGGTTGCTCTGAGACACCAGTCTCTTCTGTCTTAGGGTTCCTCCACAATCTTGTGACTTGGAGGTCATCCTGGTGTTATCTAAAGAACAGACTGGGAAAAAGAGAACCTCCCTTGCCTGCTACTTAACACACCATTCTGATGGGGCAGGGCATCCTTTTACTCACCTTGCTTTGGTAAGAACTAGTCACATGATTAGCATGGGATACTGGGATATGTAGTTCCTTGCCAGGCAGGTACTTAACATGGCCACTACATCATGTAAGGAAAACTTGAGGTTTTGTTGGTCAGCTGATTGTCTGGCCTATACCCACTGTATATTGGCACATCAAGCACGATGCCCAAAGGCCAACCTGGTCTGCTGTGAAAAGGTAAATAAAAGGCTGATAAGGGTGAACTTGAGAGTTGTTTCTGTAAGACTTCCAAATTTGTTCCATAGTATCTATGAAACAGTCCTGACTCAGGCAGAGAAGGAAGGGGATAGAAAGGAGATATACCATCATCAGAGCTCCCTGGGCTCCTGTCTTTCAGCACACTTAACAACCCATCATAATATTAACCCTTCATATCAAAAGTAACAAAGGAATAATTTTGCAAAATCTTACCACTTGGGACAAAGGACACAATGCCAGACATCTTGCTCAGTTATTTCCTGTGATTGTGTATGAATCAACAAAATTAGCTCAACAAAAAAATTCTTAATGAAAAGGGAAGAGTGGTCAAGAAAATACCCTAGAACATGAAAGATGCCTCTAGACAAGCCCGAAGTCTGTGCTCTACCTCCCATGCCCTTCAGCAAGGTTGTTCCAAACCCCTAATCAGCCTGGCACTCGCTGCCATGCTTAGCTCTGTGTCCTAGAGAATCTGTGTCCTATCTCAACACATCATTGTCAGTGAACCCTTCTTTTCTTTAATTTTTTTTTATTTATTTGTGTGTGTGTGTGTGTGTGTGTGTGTGTGTGTGTGTGTCCAGCTCAGCCCACCAGGGGGCGGGGCTGGCTGGCATGTGGTGCTGGAGGATTGAACCACGGTGGTCCCTATGCTTTGCTAAGCTTGTTCTAAGTAGGTGCTTTAGACCACTGAGCCATCTCACCAGCCCCAACACATCATTGTCAGACACCAGCTCTCTATCGCTCCCCGCCTGCCTCCCATACGTACCCCACTGTGCCCTTCACTGTGCCTTCTCCATGCTGTCCCTTTGAGCCTCATGGCACACAAGAAACATTCCAGGGCTGGGGAGATAGCATGGCAGTCTAAATGCCTGCCTGGCAAGCGCAAGGACCCGGGTTTGTTCCCCGGTAGCACATGCCATGCTGGCCCCGGAACCCTGGGCACGCCATCCCAGCCACCAAAACTGGGAGTGGAGGTGCACACTTGTACTCCCAACACTGGAGAGGCTGAGATAGGAGAATCACTATGAATCCAAACTATGTAGTGAGACTCTGTACGAAAGAAAGAAAAAGACAGAAAGAAAGAAAGAAAGAAAGAAAGAAAGAAAGAAAGAAAGAAAGAAAGAAAGAAAGAGAGAGAAAAGAAAGATTAAAAAACAAAAAAAGGACCAGTGGGACATGGTGATGACATATCTCACAGGAAGTTCTCTGCTCCCAGACATGGGTCTTTAGGCTTCTCGCCTTGGAAGCACAGCAGCTGGCATTGAGGCAAGGTGAAGAGCTTCCCCAGAGATGACCCTTCCAATCCCATCCACCTTACAGCCTTTCAGGGCTACGAGGGTGGCATGACCCACACTGTGCACGAAGTGGACAGACCAGGATCCAAGGTGAACAAGAAGGAAGTGTGGAGGTCATGATTATCGTGGAGATACCACTTGTGGTGCTTGTAGGCATTGTGGGCTCCGTAGAAACTCCTCGAGGCCTCTCAACCTTCCAGACAGTCTTTGCAGAGCATATTAGTGATGAGTGCAAAAGGCGCTTCTGTAAGAACTGGTGTAAATCTAAGAAGAAGGCCTTCCCCAAGTACTGCAAGAAATGGCAGGATGACATGGGCAAGAAGCAGCTGGACAAGGACTTTAGCAGTATGAAGAAGTACTGCTAGGTCATCCACATAATCGCCCACACCCAGATGCGCCTGCTCCCGCTCTGGCAGAAGAAGGCCCACCTCTTGGAGATGCAGGTGAATGGGGGCACCATGACCAAGAAGCTGGGCTGGGTCCGAGAGAGGCTGGAGCAGCAGATGAAGGACAGGACGAGATGACTGATGTCATTGGGGTAACCAAGGGTAAAGGCTACAAAGGGGTCACCAGTCACTGGCACACCAAGAAGCTGCCCCACAAGACCCACCCAGGGCTGTGCAAGGTTACGTGTATTGGAGCGTGGCACCCTGCCCATGTGGTCTTCTCCGTGGCCACCCATGCTAGGCAAAAGGGCTACCATCACCGCACGGAGATAGACAAGGAGATCTATAAAATTGGTCAGGTTTACCTCATCAAGGATGGCAAGCTGATCAAGAACAATGCCTCCCCCAACTACGACCTGTCTGACAAGGGTATCAACCCTCCGGGTGGCTTTGTCCACTACAGTGAAGTGACCAATGACTTTGTCATGCTGAAAGGCTGTGTGGTGGGAACTAAGAAGCGAGTGTTCACCTTCCACAAGCCCTTGCTGGTGCAGACCAAACAGCAGGCTCTGGAGAAGATTGACCTCAAGTTCATTGACACCACCTCCAAGTTCAGCCATGGCTACTTCCAAACCATGGAGAAGAAGGCATTCATGGGACCACTCAAAAAGGACCACATTGCCAAGGAAGAAGGCATGTAACAACAGGAAGCCTCTGCTGCCGGTGGGGTCTCAATGAAAGCTGTTTTCCAGGGGGGGAAAAAGAAGGAAAGAAACATTCCAGTTGGTATTTGAGAACCTATCTGCCTGCAATGTCTCCTCCTCTGGGCTCTGAAATCCTCCTGCTCTGAGTTCTTCATCACTCAAGCTTGGTATTTGTTTCTACTCCAGCTTGAAGGTCTATCTCTCTTGCCCATCTGTGAACTCCTTAGGTGCAGACACTATGCCCCATACATTTTGATGTTTCAGGTCCCCAGCTTAAGGACTGGGCAGAACTCATTCTTTCTAAAGTGTTAATGGTTGGCTAAGAAGTAGTCAGGGTTCTCCAGAGGAACAGAATCAATAGAAAATTATGTGTACTTATGCAAGAGGACTTAGTAGGTAGGCATACAGGATCAGAAGCAACAAAGTCCACAATGGCCATCTGGATAATGGAGAGCCAGAGGATCCAGAAGCTGCTCAGCCCTAGAAAAGGAAAGCCACAGAAGAGGGAGCAAGGTTGTTTGCTAGGCCAAGGTCAAAGGCCTGGAAGCTCAAAGGAGGCTCGCCAGTGAGAGTCTGTTTTGGAGGTGGAAGAAACTGAAGGCCAGTGTTCAAAGGCAATGGAGACAACTGGAGCTCTTCAAAAGCAGGAACGCTTCCCTCTTCCCCTTTTTCATTCTGTCCAGGCCATGGACTGGTGCCACCCACATGTGAGCTGGCTTTTCTCTTTCAGTTTGTTGGCCCACTTGTCGATTACTCACAGAAAATCCAGAACTGCACTTTATGAACCTACTAGGTGTTTCTTAATCCATTCATGTTGACATATCATGATTAATGGTCAGAGGCTAGATGGAGGAATCAATGACTAAGAGGGTTGGGGGCTGGAGAAAATAATATTGTCATCTGTATGTCTCATAGGGTCATAAGCCAGTTTAAATGGTCTTTGAAAGAGGGTCACTTTCATGCCAGGGGTATGATCCACCTTCAAACCACCAATTTCACTTAACCCAACAGATCATTCTAGACCCTGGCCAAGCATCATAGGGAAGGGAAAAGACAAGGAGCTTTGTAAACGGAGAGACACTGGGTCAGAGCAGCTCTTGTTTCCCTGTAAATTTTTTTTTTTTTTTTTTGCGGAACCAGGGATTGAACTCAGACCCTTGTGCTTGCCAAGGAAGCACTTATTCCACTGAGCCATCTCCCCGGCCCCTTCCCTGTGAATCTTTTGTGAAAGTTCCACATGGATCATACTGCTGGTGGCTGCCAGTCCAGGCTCCTCCAGTGAGTTATCAGGGTCTTAAAAGGAAGGAGCTGAGGGGGCCTAGATCTAAAGTAGTCGCTAGAGCCTCAGGAGTTTGGAAGGTGATTGGATTATGCGGCATTATAGCTGACTTGCTATTAGGAGGTGGGGTCTGGCCAGATGGGTCACTGGGTATGACCTGGAAAGGTACCACTCCCTTCCTGGGTCCTTCCTTGACCCTCAGATTCCTGACTACCATGACATAAGCAGCATTCCTCCATCAGGCCCTTCCACCATGCCTCTGACCACGCAAGGATTAAAACTTCTAAAACTCGGGCCAAACCCAGACCTTCTCCTTTAAGGTGCAGATGTCAGGTACTTTGTCCCAGTGATGAGGAAGTAATTAAGACAGGAGTATTTCCTTTGTCACCTTGTCATCACAGGAGGCAGAGCAGCAGAAAGCTCAGTCTGGGTGTTTACAGATACAGGGGAAAGTGCCAGGGCAGCCTCTTCCTCTGCTGGGCAGCACCCTTGAGTCTCACAGTGCTAAACAACTAGTACCACTCTTGCACACCCACTGTGGGCCTGGCATTTCACATCCATTGTCTAACTTAATCCTGACACAACTTTTCAAAAGAAAGACTCTCATTATTCCCATTTTCAAACTATTGGTATTTATTCTTTATTAAACCATGTATGTTTCAAAAATAAAAGATTTAGGCCCAGGGGATGTGGCTCAGTGGTAAAGCACTTGCCCAACATGCACAGGGTCCTCAGTTTCATTCTCAGCAACATAAAATAAAAAACAAACATGAAAAATACATAGTGGAAAGTGTCATCCCATCCCAATTCCAATTGTCTTCCCTAAAGCATTTTTGTTAGTGTCTGCTATCCCTCCAGAGTTTATGTAAATAGCAGAACACACTGTTAAGTCTTCCTTTTCTTATGCAAAAGTGACATATGTCACACTGTTCTACATTTTACTCTCTTCACTGTACATTTGTTTGGAAGGCTTTCTCTATCAATACACAGAGAATCTCTGTCTCTGGACATACCAGAGGTGAATCTAATAGTGTCTACTGAAATATGAGGTTGTAGAATCCAAAGCCCAGACAGGGAAAGATATTGGCTCAAGGTCACACAGCAGGAGTCAGGGCTTGTCTCCAGATCCTTCCCTTCTCTTTCCTTCTTATGCCTAGAGAACCTTCCCTTGGTTCTTTGAAAGATAAAATGTAGGCATAAATTGTCCTGACTTTTTGCGAAGGGGCTCCCTTGGGTAATGAAACTGGTTCCAAGCACCCAAAAATATCTGAAGGAGGTGGTGCCCTGGGTCATAGCAGCCCACTTGAGAGACAGCTGTGAGAACAGACTGGGTGCCTCGCACAGGGCAGTGAGCACTGAGCTGAGCTGCATCAGCCATTGGTCCTGTCCACCTGTGTGCTGTGAGCATCCTGGTGTTGGAAAGTGCATGGGGCTAGTGAGTGCGGGTCGCCTGAGCAGGCCCTAGGGGGAGGCAAGGAAGACCCTGTATGGGCCCTGGAGGGGTCGGCCCAGAGACTGTGAGAGAAACAGGCAGATGACAACAATGCCTCATTAATGCCTCAATGGGATGGGCTCAGACAGCTGAGGAAGCCCAAGGGATGAGGGGTGAGTAAGGGATAGTTTCTTGGAGAAGGTGACAAAATAATTTGTTTCCAAGGTGAAAGTAGAATGGGCCAGTGAAAAAAGGGGGGGGTCCCAAGGGAGGAGGAACACTTCAGGCAGGGGATCAGCACACCCAAAGGCACAGAGGTATGGGAGGGGCAGGGAACCAAGACCACCAAGCGATGGGGCCAGATGGGGAAGTGGCTATGGTCCCAGGAGGCATGGAGGGCCACACTGAGCAGATGGCCTCCTCTCCACAGGTATGACAACCCGAGGAGCACTGGATGGGTGCCAGGTACCATGCCAAGGGTGTTGTAAGAACTAAAGATTTTCCTCTCACAGTGTCTGATTTAGGCAGTGTCACCGTCCTACTTAAGTAAGTCAGCCCTCCATGTTCCCAAGCCCTATATCTCCAGGCTCAGTCAACTATGGGTCAGGATATTTTTCAAAAACTTGCATCTATATGGAACATGCAAAAACATTTTAAAATTCTCGTTACTCCCTAAGCAATACAGTATAGCAGCTATTTACATAGTATTTATATTGCATAAAGTACTGCAAGTCATCTAGAGAGGATTTAAAGTGTTTGGGAGGATGTGTGTAGGTTCTATGCAAATGGTGCAGCATTTTATATAAAAGACTTGAGCATCTATGGGCTGTAATATTCGCAGGAAGTTCTGGAACCAGTCCCCTGCAGATAGAGAAGGACGACAGCAATTGCAAAGCCACACGAAGCTGGAAGTGGGGGGCTGAGATTTGGATCCACATAGTTGGCTCTGGAGCCAGGAGGGTGGCAGGGAGCCATGAATAATCGCAGAGAGACTGAGAAGAGTTATCAGGATGTGGGAGCCGGGAGTGGGTAGAGCTTGTGAGATTTGGGGCAACACAGACAACCAAGTGGGGGTCAGAGCAATTGGAGCTGGGGATGCTAGAGACAGAGAGTTCAACCTGCCCACAAGAGCAGAAGTCTGCCAGATTCTCGTGACACTTAGCAAGCATATGCCGGGCTGTACCTTTTCCTGAGCCCTACAGAGAGGCTGCGATCATTTCATTTGGAAGAAATGAAGGGACTGAGACTTTCAGCAAGGTCAGTGTGAAGGAGGCTGGGGACGCAGAGGCTCCAGGAGGACTGCTTTGCCATTCTGAGGAGACAGTGCATTTCCCTGATGAAGATGACCTGAGAGATGGATTTGGGGTTGGAAATGGACATCGCTGGATAGCGCCTCAGAGAAGTCAAGAGAGTACCCAAAGTGATACAGCTAGCTAGCTAGTAAGTGACAGCTGGGATCTGGGCTCCATCAAGTGTCATAGTTCGCACCCCTCCCCCAAACTCAGCTGCCTTCGAGGAATCCATCTCCATGGCTTGGAATGGCACTAAAACCCCATCCACTTACACATCCCTCGCTCACTCACTCTTCCCCCACCCAGCATCTGCCTCCCCACACTTGGCTCCAGACGAGCTGTGTGGAGTCTGATGTGCATTTCCTGCCGTGGGCTGTCCTGCCTCGGTGGCTCACTCCTTGGCCACCGTCCACACCCACCCAAACTCTATCTGTTATTCTTTCCAGATTCTGCCCCCTAGTCTTCCTCCTCCACCCCTGTTTCCCCAGAGGCTCCCAGAAGGCTCCAAGGCCACAGAGACAGAATGACATCATCTGAACGCTGGACCTCACTGGGCCCAATTACCAGGCTATAAGTGGAAACGCCCTACATTTTCCCACAGGAAAGCGCCCTCCCTCCTGTCTGACCCTGCTGCTTCTGGGGATCTTGGCAGAGTCCCCAGGCTCCTGCCTAAAGAAAACAGCTCCCTCCCCATCAACGGTCCCACTCCAGGCCCTCTTGGTTTCTTCCCACCCGGGGAACAGAACTGTGATGGATGGAATGGAGGCAGCACCGTGGGACCATCGAGAACAGCACTTCAGAGCCTGGCCCTCCTGCCTGCCTCGAGTCTAGCTCCTCCTCTTCCCATATGTGCAACACGCGCAAGTGGCCTTGGGGCTCTAAGATTCCATTATCTCACCTTTAAGCTGAGAATAACAGGTGCCACCCCATGAAGTCCTTTCAACACTCCTCTGAGGCTCCAGTACTGCTCCCATCTGAAGATGAGAAAGTTAGATATCCATCTACAACTGCAGGTCACAAGGGATGGTGCTGGTGTCTGGGTTAGAACCCAAGAGCACTAAATGCCGAGCACTGTCTGGAAGCCCACACACTCTTGAACCAGAGGTGGGGTGGGAGGACAGGACAGGCTGCTAGAGGGCCAAGGCTAAGTTAATTCATTGGGAACTCAGCTTTCCCACCTGTACAATGGGATGGCAGTCCCTACTCCAGGGCTGTCCTGAAATCCTTACTCTAGAGCCCTCCTGAAGGGAGCTGACCCTCCCAGGACCTCAACCTACTTAGGTGGCAAGCCAGCATTTTTAGCACCCACACATCTCACATACACTACTGACTAATTATTTCTCTTTTTTAAGTGGACTGGGACTTATCATTCAACTATTTTTATTGAAAATTGGTGACAGTGAATTTTCTACAGCTACCATTAAAAGAAAACCAGGCACATTTGTCATACACAGAAGGCAGTTGTAAAAATAAATGTCCCTGGGCCAGCAGGGGTGCTCTGCAGCTCCCATGTGTGCCCTGGAGGTGAGAACGGCTCTCGTGCCCCTACCTGCCTATGCAAGCACACCTGCCACCCTTGCCACCGCCTGGCCAGTGCTGGACATGAACTGCTAGCTCCTGTCTCACACCCGTGCCCACAAAGACACTGCCCTTCCTCCACCAAAGGGCAAGGCAGCCCCAGCAGTAACCTCCACTTAAATCCAGACGCCATTCCCACTGTCAGTGCTGCCTCAAAAGAGGCCTGAAGTTTACTGCTGACCATAACAAAATGTGGCATGTCGCATGGCAGGCCATGGCAACTGTCCCTGGCAACTGTCCTGGGCCCTGTGACACTGGAGCTAAACGACTGTTGAGTACCAGAAACTTACTGGGCTCCAAGACTGCTGTGGCTCCCTACTGCCTGGAGATTCACCCACCTCAGTTCTCCAGCCGCTCTCTCAGGTTAGACGGTATTCTAGGCTACCCTGCCCTAAATGCAACCTTCCTTAACTGTTCTATAGGCAAGGTACTCAAGCTCTCTGAGTCCCAGAGCCTAGGAGGGCAAGAACTGCTGTCTCCTTGGCTTGCCCTGGACCCTGACCCTGCTTCTGTGGACCCCTTTGTTCTGTGCTTCCTCTGGCAATCTTAGGGTACAATTTTCCAGGTGGTCCAAGTTTCCCCAGTGCATCCCTCTCTTTCCTGCCAAAGGGCTTGTGTGGTGCTGTGCAGCTTCTCTGAGCATTCTTCCTCTGTGTACTACCTGTGACTTCCCTTGGGCTCAGCCCTCAGCTGAGAGCCCCTCCTCCAGACCCTCTTCCCATTTCAGAAGGGCTCAGTTCCCAGTTCACCTTTATAGCTCTTGTCCCCACCCTGAGGCTCCATGTGGCCTGCGCCTGAGTCCCTCTGCTGCGCCTGTGTCCATGACACCTCCTCCAGAGCCTGCAACAGCTTGGCACCCAGGGGACGGGTGCTGTTATTAGCACTGAGCACGCCCCCTAGGGGGAGGCACTGCAGTGACCCCCACCCACGCTTGGTGCCCCCTGATGCCCTACAAGACTAGTCCTTCTCTGTTTTCCTCTCTAACACATCTGCCCATCTTCTCTCTGGGTGCACTCAGCTACCGGTTAAGTGTGCAGGGCACACTTTCATTGTCACCATGGAAACTGAGGCTGAAGGAAGGAGCGTAACTTACCCCAGCTCCTGAAGCCAAGTAGTGGCTGGGCCATGAGGACCTATGGTCCTGAGACTCAGGGCTGGTTTAGGTGCTTCTGTAATCTTCTGTGGGGGCTCCATACCCCCTAAACATGACCCCCTCTTCCTGCTCAAATCATCACCCAGACTTCTTAATTGTGTTTCCTTCACCCTAAAACTGCTGTCACCATTCTCTTTTCAGAGGAAAGAAAATGGAGGACCCACAGTTGAAACACAGCCCCCGCCACACCATACACATACAGCTCCTTATAGAGGCAGCATCTGGGTTCTCACCTAGGCAAGGAGCCCTGCTCTGCCTGGCCTACAACCAGGGCCACGTGGAACACTGCTTACGGGCAACTGGGCTGCCCCTCTAGGCGCTTGCTCCTCCTGGCCCAAGGCTCCAGCTGACCAGTGCTGCCCTTGCTGGGGCCTTGAGAGCACCCTCTACTCCTGCGGCCCGCCTCTCCAGAGCGCCCACCCCCCTCCGAGCCTTCCACTTCTCCATGGAATCTTGGAGGCTGGCAGAATTTTCCAGTACATTCCTTCATGCTGCAGGTAGGCACTCTGTTTCTGTTGCTTCTGACCAGAACTGATTGCCCACATCCTGATGCCTCTGAGGTTCAGGCTCTGTTTCACACTCCTTTAAGACTTCCCTCAGGGGCAAGGCAGCAGGACAGGTTTGGAAATTGAGCAGCACTGGAGGCCCTGGAAGGAGCAAACCCCAGCCATTCTTAATGTCTTTACAAGTTTTGTTTTACTTTTTTCCACAATAACCAAATTGTTTTATTCTTTTCTAAATAAGCTAAACAATGTATCATGAAATGGTCATTGATTTCCAAGGTTGGTTTATTTATAGCCATAGTCATTGTTCTTATTGGTATTGTTTTTTAGTACTGATGACTGAACCCAGAGTCTGCACACTGAGCTATGTCCCCAGCCTTTTTTTTTTTCTTTCATTTTGTAACTTTGAGCCAGGGTCCCACTAAGCTCTTTAGTTGTCCAGGCTGAGATCAAATTCGTGACCATCCTGCCTCAGCTTCAGAGCACAATCTCAGAGGGCACGTATCACCACTTTCTCCTCTAAGTCCTCTGTTTACAATGGCACATTTAGGAGGTATGCGGCTTCCTAGGCAGCTCCCCCACGCTGGGACATGAGCTGCCCACTCTCCAGAGAGCCCTGACAGTTCTCAGAGTCCAGGGAGAGGCGCAAAAGAATGCCTCTTTCTCCTCAACCCCAATGCAACAGAGCCATTGAAAATAAAAGCTGACTTGCAGCCTTGGAGTTTAAAAGATGTTTTTTAATGCACAAAGGTAATACTTTTTTTGCTTATCTGTATCCTGTCTCTGCATTTAGATTGAAAGATCGGTAGATAGATCATACATGGACAAATCTGCGGGTGACTGCGAGAGTGGGTTCCAACCCTGTGCACGCGTCTTGGGCTTCCCCTGGATATGTGTGTGTAGAATGGCTGTGTGGCCTAAAGGATAAGGACACTTTCTAAGACTTGACATCTACTTCTAAATAGCCCCATCTCAGTTTTCCTTCTGGAGAATCCCAGCTTGCATTCTCACAGCTCTGGTCTGATCTAGGTCATGAAGGCCTGGAATGGAATTTCTCACCAGAAAGTCCCTGGGCAGCAGGGCCTGGGCTTCCCACCAGGCTGATGCTAATGGCTCTTGGAGGGACGGGGTCTCCAGACAGAGCCTAAACTGGAGATGGGGCCGGGGGCAGGGGGCGCGCAGGGCACGAAGGGCAACTCTGAGCTGCACACTGGGCTGTGACACCCGTACTCAGAGGGAGGCCTGCAGCAGACTTCCGGTCAGATTTCTGGATGCCTCACCCACCCACCCCTAGGTAAAGAGCATGTTCCCAGCTCCCAGGCTGTGACAGGTTCCACTGTCAGCTGTATACTCTCACTGGGTCTGGGATTTCTCCTGTGACACAGAAATGACAAAGGGCACACAGGGTGAGGGACCTTGTTCTCGCTCCCCAGGCCTGGCTAGGGATCGGGGCAACTCTCTGGGCATGTGAGCTTGTCATTCTTTCCTTCCTGGATCAGGAGCTCCAGGTTCCTCCAGTGGCTTGGGAGGGAAGGACACTAGGAAATCTCAACTGAACCAGCAGAGGAGGAGACCACGGTGTGTGCAGTGCATATCTACTCGCATGGGGGCCGCAGCACTGCAGGCTCCTCCTGAGGACCTTTGCTGGGCCTCCAAGGTCTGCCCCACCCCCAGCATCACCTCCTATCACTCGCACCCTTGCACCACACCAACCTTGCAGTGCTTGGAACACGGCAGGTGTTCCAGTCTCAGGGCCTTTGCACTTGCTGCTGCCTTCACAGAGGACCCTAGAAGGCTCCCCTGATCTTTACAGGATCCCACCCCTCCTTTCACTCAGACTCAGCTCTAACATCTCCTCTTCAGAGATGCCTTCCAGGCCACCCCATGGAAAACAGCAGCTCACCCCTGCACACCATCCCAGCTCACGTTCTGTGTTCCCTCTCCCCATCTGTCTTTCTTCCTAGTGCTTACCTTTACATATAGTTGCTTAAGGTCCTATTTATTTGCTTGTTTATTGTCTATCACCTCAGAGATAAAATCTAAGTGCCAGAGGATAGAGACTTGGCTTGTGCACTGCTATATGACTAGCACCAGCACCTAGTCCAGTGCTGGCAAGCAGATGCTCAGCAAATACCTGTTTGCCTCCAGATGTGCGTGAATTCCTCTTCATTCAGCCCACTTTGGCCACTTCATAGCTGTGCCACCTGCGCCAAGTTACTGCTGCCCTCTACCTCAATTTTCTCATCCATACAATGGAGCTAATCATTCTTAAACCCAGTACAGTGCCACTACTGCTACATGACAGTCACAGAAGGCCCGGTGCCAAGCAGAACTGCACCACTTGCTGACCCTCTAGGATTGCAGATAGGTGTCGCTGTAGAGGGTCTTTGCTTAGTTTCTCTGAGGCTCAGGGAGAAAGCCAGCCAAGGGGCTGCTGTGAGGTAAGCCAACTCCCATTGCTTACCCATCACCCACCCTGCAACCAGCCAGGCTTCCTCCTTGTGTTCTCTGGGCCCATGAATAATTGATGATACGTGGGTCCTTTTCAGGGTGCCTCCTAATCCCTGGGGGAGAAGGAGCTTTTCTTTGTCTTGTTTTGATCCCCTGCGTTGGCCTCCCTCTCCACAGGTGAGTCACTGGCCTAATCCTGCAGCTGATCTGAGGCCCCCACTGGAGGCCCTTGAGGCCTGGCAGGGGTCCAAGCCTCCCATGGGTGTTGGCAGTCAGTGGGCAGACCAGGCCCCAGGAACAACGTGCCCAGACTAGCTTCGATTATTCTAGAAGCAATTCCAGCTCTCCTGCAGATGCCAGACAGAACGCTCATTCCTCCTAGGCATCCTCATGTGCTCAGTGGTGGGCCATCTGCATCCCCCGGGAGCCATGTACACTCACTGCACACAGCGGACAGAGGCCAACCACACAGGATGCTTCGCACAGCTCATCTTGCTCCTTCTACCCCTGAACAGGCAGGTTGGTCCACCTCATTCCACAGCTGAGGAGGAAGTAACCTGCCCAAGGCCACACAGCTAACAAATGGCAGGTCTAGCTGGTGTGTGTCCACATTCTTCATATGACACCAGAGAGACAACACCAAAGGAGATTCTGGGGTGGTCCACCAACCAGCCCAAGGCCCAGAACTACGTCCAAGTGCAAAGGACCCAGCCTCATCCACCCAGGACATCAAAGAGGCATCTCGGGGCTGTCCCAGCAACACACACTCCTCTCACCTCCCCGGAGGAGCATCTGCTCACCACGCTGCCCTGGAACGTGACCTTGGGTATGGTCCATCTTGCCTTTGACTGTCACCCCCAAGCTGGCCTTCCCCAGGAGTTGGCTATTAGCTGGGTCTGGGCTGTAGGACAGTGAGGCCTCCATCTTCAACCACACTCCACGGAACGTCGTGTCCTTTTCTGACCTTGCAGGCACAGGCAGAGGCTCTGTATTCCTGTGGCTCTGAGGGCACTGGGTTTGGTGTTCAGCTCCTCACTATCCTTTCCAGCCCTTGGGCTATGTAGCAGTTGGAGAAGTCAAATGACCATACTCCAAGGTTAGCCTGGGACAGTCTGACCACTGCAAAATGCTGTGGACCAGTGGTCTTACTGTGTGCCACTGGGCAAGTCCTCTGCCCAGGATGACCAGTCAGGATAGGCCCAGAGTATGCTGGCAATGCTCAGAGCTGCAGGTGTCCTTGCTCACAGAAGTGAAGACAGATGTAACTGCGGGCACCAAAGCTTCCTGGAGACCACAGAGGCATGGTTTGTCTGGTACCAGAGGCCTTATGGAGGAAGCTAGCCCATAAAATAGATGAAAGAACCCAGAAGCCCCTGGTGGAGCCACCTCTGGGCTTCTCAATTACATAAGCCTTTTCCTCTGTCACTTACCACCAGAGAATCCTAAGGGGTGCTTTGCTCAGCGTATGATCAATAAGCCACGGATCTAGCTAAAGTTTTATCCCAGAGCCTGGCCCCCCAAACTCACACATGGCAGGCCCTTTGCATACAGAGAAGACAACCCGGGGCAGGTTAAACCCACCCTGTGCCCAGGGTATAACCTGGCACATGGGAAGAAAAGAGAAGCTCCAGTAGGCACAAACCCAGCCACGGGAGATATCTAAAAGGGGCGGGGCCAGAACCCAAATCTGGATTGATCTGATATTTAATTCTACTTGTTAAAGGACAAAAATATCAACAGCTTCTTTTGAAGATTTTTATTGGCTTTGTTTTTATTCAAAATCTGGGCAACACTTCACCTTCCAAAATACAGTAAATGCCAGTGAGCTGAGTACAGGGCTGGAGGAAGTAGAAAGCACAAAAACCAAACTGGTCATTTCAAAGTTACTTGCCCAGGAAGGTGGGGACAAGGAAACAGAAGAAGAGAAAAATGCCTTGTCAACACTGGGTCACTGAGGTGACAGTTTTTTGTGTAAGGAAGGATTAAGGCAGATGGAGCTTCATTATGACAGCTGAAACTGGCCTGCTTGAGATACTTGACAGTTTCTGGCTCCTGATTTCTAGAAAAATCAGAGAATAATTTGGTTTGGGCTTGGTGATGAGGAATTTTGACATAAATGACTTCATTTTGATTTTCAGTTAAGCCCATTGGGGGCCAGCCTGGAAGTCCACCCCAAAGCATGGCTTCCTAAATGTGTACTTAACACAGAGGAAAGCTGAGTGGGTTTTCTGGCACCATTACACAGGGCGGTCTCTGTTTTCCTCCTAGAAGCTGCCCCCAGATTGCCCACCGCATCTACTTTCTTGGCTTAATTGGGACATTTCACAGCTTCCTTGTGGGGAGGGCACTGACAGCCTCTTGATGACTTTGACCAAGGTGACTTAAGGACTGAGGACCCTCATTACTGGCACCTCCACACTGAAACTTCCTGCTTCTGGGTGGGGGCATTGGAACCCAGCCCTCTTCTTGCTACAGAACTGCCTTTCCCCCTCTTCCCTTCTCCTGAACCTAACAACATAGGCCCCTGGGATGACTCTCTCTCTAGTGCCTCTGGTGGGCCACTGATCTCTCTGTATAACTACAAATACCTTGTAGGAACAGAGGTAGCATTTGAGGCATCCAAAGTAGCAGCCAAGAGCTAAAATCAAAAGGTGGCTCCTGCAGAGGAAGCCAGGCACACAGAGGGGCCCAGGAAGCACCTACAACATGGTTACGGTTTGTATCTAGGTGTCCCCAAAGCTTCATGCACGCATATGTAGGGCTTTTTGAAAGTGACTGGATTTAGGGTGAATTAGGGGGGTGATACTAGGATTAAGGGTGTGGATAATGGAAGCCCTACCTTGGTGCTAGTGGCACCAATCAGTAGGCTTATAGCCTGCATGTAGTTAAAAAGGACATAAAGAAGGAAGTCTGTTGCCGCTGCTCTCTGTCTTCTGCCTGCCACTGAGGGAGCTATTTCTCCTCTGTAAGGCCTTTCTGCCATGCCCCACCCCCACCCCGCCCCAGAGCCAGCTGACTATGGATGTGAAACTCTATTAACTGTGAGCTAAAATAAATCTTTTTTTTTTTTTGGTTGTCAGGTATTTTGTCTCAGAAAACCTAAAAGTAACTAAGGCAAACAAACGCCAAAGTGGAATTACCAACATGACTAGCTACTCCAGTCATGTGTGACAGTCCTCCACACACAGCAACAGCAGTGTGACACAGAACTCTGTGAGTACAAATCCCACCACCCACAGATGTCACTCTCCTGATTCAACCAATCTTGGATCAACACTATAAAAAAATACATCTGCATTGCACAGACTTTATTTTCTTGTCACTGTATCTTAAAGCCTGTGATATAACAGCTTTTCAAAGTGCTATAGGTTGGCTCTGGAATGTTCCTCAAAGGCCCACATACTAGAGGCATGATCCCCAGATTGATGTCAGTGGAAGACAGTGGAAACTTTAAGAGAAGGGGTCTGGTTGGAGGTCTTTAGGTCATTGAGGGTATGTCCCTAGAGCTATTGGGACCCCAAAGCCTTCTTCTCCCTATTTCTTTATTCTGCATCACAGCCATGTCAGAGCTTTGCTCCACCTACCACAAGCTCCTTCTAGGATGTGCTGCCTCACCACAGGCCCAAAGCCAACAGAGCCTTGGCTGGACCCTCGAAAACTGTGAGCCAATATAATCTTCCCCCCCTTATAAATTGATTGTCTCATGTAGGTGCTAGAGGGATTAAAAAGCTGACTAATACATATATCACTTATACTGTGGTAGGTGTTATAAGTCATCTACAGATTATTCAAAGTTCTATGTAATGAGGGCTGGGGAGACAGCTCAGTGGCATATCAGCCTGCCGAGCAAGCACAAAGTCCTGGGTTCAATCCCTGGTACCAAAAAAAAAAAAATTCTGTGCAAATACTAAAGCATTTTATACCACAGATGTGTGCACTATTGGGGGCTAGGTGTAGTCCTGGAACCCATTGCCAGAGAGGCCAAGGGCCCACTGAAAACGCACAGGAAGCTCTGTAGGGTTACAGAGGCAACTGTCAGTGATCTGTCTGCAGGAGTGGAGTTGGGATGCTCAAAGTGACATCAGTGTCATCTGTAGCATTCCATTTTCTTCCCAACTCTCACACCCAAAACTTAATTTTGAAAAATAGCAAATATGTGAACATAGTTAAATGATGATCCTGGTGTGCTGCTGTGGAAGAAGATATCCAAGGTGTTAACTGCTTGTCTCATCGCAAACTAATGAAAAAGGAAGGAGGGACAGACCTCAAGTCTGTAGAGGGAAGCACAGGGGCTCCCATCTCTACCCACCCCTCCAGAGGTAGTGACCCCCCATATCACCTAGGGCTAGGGGAGTTTCTGGAAGCCTGAGGCATCCAGTAGGAAGCATCTTCTCATGACCTGTGGCCAAAGGGAGGCACAGGAAGGTCTTGTAATTAGCATTTTCATCATATTTCTGTATTTTAACCAATCCAACATGTGGGGGAGGGGACAGAGTGAGGCTTCTAAAAGCAGAGGGTTTCGCACAGTCTGATTCTGAAAAGGAAAATGTTTTCTGGATAAATCCAACCCGAAGAGCAAACAAGTCCTTTGATAACAATCTTTAAAAGTATTACACGGGCTGGGACTATAGCTCAGTGACACAAGCATCTACCTAGCAAGTGCAAGGTCCTGAGTTCAATTCTCAGTATCAAAAATAAATAAATAAGTTAAATAACTACATATCTTCACATTTTAGTGATACAAGTAATACAGAAAAAGATTCTCTGAATAATTCAAACAATCCCAGTAAAGGTGGGACCCGTTTACTGTGCTCCCTATCCAGCCTCTCTTTGAAGGTAACCATCCTACTGCATTTGGTGAACATCCTTCCAGAACTTTCTCAAAGCCATGATAGACACACACAGACTTATCGAAATAAGAAACCTTGGTTTACCTTTTATTTATCTAAAATAAGTACTTGATGTACACGTTCTTCTGTAACTTTTTCTTCAGAATAAGTCTTAGAAATCTGAGGTAGTTTGTGTGGATCTTTTTTGTTCTTTTTAAATACTATAGAGAGCAATAGTATCGATATACCAGAAATTACTTAATGGTGCTTAGGTAAAAGAAACTCCTGTCACCTGACACAGAAAAGCAACCTCTGCACCCACTACCAACTCTGCCCATAGAAATCTCTCTGCCTCTATTTCTCCACTGGTAGCATGGTGGCATTCATCCAAGTGATGTCTGTGGGCATCAGGATAGCCTGGCGCTTTAAACCTTTGCCCTCCCCTGTGATGCCTCTGCCTTCCTCTTCACCTGACTCAGCCACAGGGCCCCTGGCCTCCTCTCAGCCAGACCCTGGCGTCCCCAGCAACCCAACTTCTTAGGCTTGCAATAAAGGAACACGCATCACCCCTGGAGCTCACAGCTGCCTTGAAGCTGTACTTCTGTCTCATTCCCATGTTCCACTATCACATCCAAGCCTGGTTTTGTCTGGAGTTGTCAGGAAATGGAAACAATGGGCCCAGCACATCTCACCAACTCTTGGAATCCCTGGGC
>NW_004524788.1:3222937-3224256 GCF_000260255.1 Octodon degus
AAAAAAAGTTTACTAGACTCGTGGTTCTGGAGGATAGAAAGTCTCATGGCATGACGCCAGCATCTGGGGTGAGCTGCATCAAAATAGGACAGAGGGCATCACATGACAAGACAGAGCAAGAGTGTGAGTTCTGGTCCCTCCTCTGCTTCTTATAAAACCCCAAGGCCATCATGGGGCTCTACCCTCATGACCTCAACTCCCAAAAGCCTTCTGCCAAACACTATGGACCTCCACATATTATTAACATATGAACTTGGGGATTAAGTTTCTACCACATGAACTTTTGAGAGACACATTCAACCCATAGCACCCCTTAAGGTGTGCTCTGCTGTTACTCCCTCTTGGCAGAAGAGGAGACTGAAGCAGGTATTCCAGATAAACACAGTTATCTATTGGCAGAGCCAAGCTGGGATTATAGAGCTGAATCACTACTCCAACTTCTTTTTATCTTACACATGAAGAATCAGCAAAGGTCTCCCAAAAACTCATGTCATGACATCCCTCATTCATAAAACATGATTTCTGTACCTTCCATGTGACACGGCATTCATGTAACTGACAAGACAGGCACAGCATCTGCCCTTAGGGGCCTTATCAAGCAGATCTGGGCAAAAAGTGCTCAGCCAAGAGATTACCAATCAATAGGTCTTCAGCAGGCAAAAGACAAATTTGATGAATTGTGGACGCCGATGCAAAGTGGAGGCCGAATTGTGGACGCCGATGCAAAGTGGAGGCCGCTGTGTCTGGGAGGGCTCTGAGCAGCGGGTGCTCCCACCCACCTCGCTTACTCTGCAGCACTCTCTGAGCATTAACTTCCCAAGATGGCCAGAAGCCACCTTCCACCTCCCCAAGCCATTTCACAACATGACTGTGAAACCTCTCAGCTCCCTGGTGAGGCCCAGGCTGCTCCGAGTGCTCCATGTGGCAGTTGCCATGGCAGCCAAATGGGATCTCACCCACTCCAACATCTTGTTCATTCCATTGGCTCTCTCTGAACTGTCTGAGGCCTCTCCGTGCCAAGCCCCCTGAGACACAGAGGAAATAAGATCCTCAGTCTAGGGAGACCCTTTAAGGAGGATCCTTGAAGAAGACCTGCACACACACTTGATCTCACACACACACACACACACACAGAGTCTTGCACACACATATGTGCTCTGGACCCTTGTGCATAAGCAAGTAGAAAGGGCTGGTGAGATAGCTCATAGGACTAGCAGGTGCAGGGACCAGGGTTTCATCCCCAGCACCACATACTGCACCAGCCCCGCTGCTGGGGTACACTGAGTCGGTGATAGAGTCCAGGTGTGTAATCCCAGCAG
>NW_004524788.1:3224411-3227411 GCF_000260255.1 Octodon degus
GAAACGACTCCCTGATGACAACCTGGAGGCATAGGGGCACGCAGTCTGGATTAGTTGTCTCTGTCACACAACTAATAACCCCCAACCCTTAGCAGCCATCCATCACCTCACATGGTTTTCAGGGCTCAGGAACTAGGAGGAGCTCCACAGGGTCTCTGGCTCCGTCTCCAATGCCACAGTTGGGCCATCAGCAAGGCCACAGTCGCCAAAGGGACAGAGGTCCCTGCTTCCAGGGAACTCTCATGCTGATGCCTGGAGGTTCCTGTCCCTGGCTACAGGGCTGCTCAGGACCCAGGCCCCCCAGAGCAAATGACCCAAGAGCAAGAGGCAGCACAGGAGTAGCAGAAGAGACTGGGGCTGAATCTTGAGTTCTGGCCTGCTGTGGGAACGCCCAGTACAACGTGAGGAGACGAGGGCATCACTGTGCATCGCTGAGCTGCAGCTTGGACTGGCCGCCACACCAGCCTGTGGTCTCCCCTCTACTAACAAAACCCCAATTTAGGGCCAGAATGTAGGTCTGCGGTAGAACACTTGTCTAGCAGGCACAAGGCTCTGACTCCAACACTTTTTTAAAAACAAACAAACAAAAAACAATGAGATGATCCAAGAAAGAAATCTGGGGAATATGATTGACTTGCATTAATCAGACAATCTCAGATTTAGTTTAGAAGGACAGATACTCTGATCGGTTCTGGTCATAGAGCCTGAGGACAAATCTGTAGGGTGTACCTTGAGAACAGCCTCTCCTTCCTACTACAAACGAGAAATGACGATTTCCTCTCTGGGTGTCATAGATTTGTCTGGAGCGATGGCAGCTGTTCTTCAACCAGGAGAGGAGTCATTGCCAACAGCTGAGAAGGCAAAAGAGGCGAGACCTGGTTGTGCCTAACTCAACTGATCACAGAACTGCCCAGACTCCAGGCTGCTTGTTACATGCAATGCTAAATTTCTCATTGCCTAAGACTCCTTCAGTTCTGCTATGTGCCATGAAAAACACACCAGTAGAAGCAGACCCCCTTGCCAGACGCTGGGAAATCAGGACAGGCCAAGAGAAGCCACAACTCTAAGTGGAGCCCTAGTGAGTGGTTAGGGACTCAGGTCCACCAGCAGGAGAAAGCACTGCAGGCCACTAGAAGAGCATGACAAAGCATTAGAGCCCTGAAAGAACAAGATCCCTTGGTGCCTGGAGCACAGGACATCTGCGAGGGAGTGGCAGAGGTAAGAGGCCACACTGCAGGACAAGCAGTGTTCTAGAGCCTGTCGGTCAGGCTCAAGTGGCTGAACTTCAGCCAGAAATGGCTGTCACAGGAGGACCACAGCTGAGCCTTGGGGGTACCCTCTGGAGCATTGTAGCTGTCATAAGGAGTGACATAGCAGGAAGGCAGGGAACCAACGCCTTCTCATGTTCAGCCTATCCCAGACCAGAAGTGTGGTTTACTGTGAAAGAATACCAGGGAGGCATCAGGGCCCAGCTAGGAGTACCAGGCCTGCCTGCTCCGAAGTCTCACACTGGGAATTTTATTTGCTAAAAAGTGTTAAAATGGGACCACATCATGCTTTAAAGTTACTCACTGGTTTCCCGTCATACTAAGAGGGAAATCTAAACTCTTACTTGGCTACTAAGTCCCTGTGTGGCCCAGTCCCTGCCCTTGTTGCCCAGTATGCTGCCGTTGCTCAGGCTTTCTCCTCTCTGCAAATGGCCACCTTTGACCCGACCACAGGGCCTTTGCATGTGCAGTTCCACCTGCCTGGCATGAGTCCTCATCTGTGGCTTTTTACTTGGCTGCCTGCTGCTCAGCCTTCAAATCATAGCACAGCTGTCCCCTTCTTGGAGATGCCTCCTCTGACCACCCCATCCAAGTCAGCCATGTTGCCTGCTGCTCTATTATGTGCTCGGGGCACTTCCACCCAGCACATATCATTTTCAGGAGATGTCTTAGATATTTGTTCATTTGCTATATATTGTCTGCCTGCCCCTGGTCATGCTTGCTACTAAATCCCCAGCTCCTAATACTGTTCTTGGTACTCTAGAGAGCACAAAGAAATATTTATTCAGCTCATACCCACATCTTTTTTCATGTGGAACATGAGGCCACCCAAGCAGATAGGGACTCACCCTCCTCAGCAGTCAAATGCCCATCCACTTTCCCATCCAGATGCCAATGTGCCTGCACCCATCCTTGGCACACTGCACCAGCAGGCATGAGGACAGAGACTGTGTCTCCTAGATCCCTGGGTGCCTGAGTCCTGTCCTGTGTGTAGATATTTAACAAGCAGTTGTGGAGACCGAAGAGGAGGAAGACAAGGAGGGAGAGGGTAGGGGTCATGCTAGGCTTTGTTCGAGTACCTATTCCAGGGATTGCCCTGGAGTCTCCACCCAGCTGCCAATCATCGGGCAGCTGGGGGTCGTGGAAATGCGGAGCCCTAAAGCGAAGCCCTTACCTTGAAAAATACGCCATCTGAACAGAGAAGCCACACAGAACGGAAGAGTACAGCCCAGGACAGAGCCCAGGGCTGAGCAGGGCTCTAGAGTCAGCCTGGCTTCCATCCAAACTCCAGCTCTGTCACTGGCTGTCTTGCCTCCTTTTTCTGTGCATTCAGATGACAACAGCCATTCTCACCTCCTGGGAGTGTAAGGATTGCTCCATGCACCGGGGTCCTCCACAGCAAGCAGCCCAGGTTGTTCTCACTGTAACCAGCACGCAGCGCAGTACCCTTATGACCACAGCCTGTTCAGATCATCCAGCAGCAAGCAGTATTCGAAGGCACCTGCAGTGCTCCTCACTGTCATCCTCCAGCACCCTCCTGGCGGGGCATGGGCACTCTCGTCACACCCACAAAGCTTACTAAAACTCTTGGCCACAAAGCACAGACTCCATGAAATGTCTCCTCCAAAGTGATGTTTCAAAAGAGAACGCTCATCTTGCGGGGACATACATTATAATCCTTGCAAGTAAAATGGAACAACGTGGAGGATTCTCTTTTAAAAGTAATCCAGCA
>NW_004524788.1:3228261-3230544 GCF_000260255.1 Octodon degus
AAAAAGAAAAGAAACACACACACACCAATACATGTTTTTATTTTCTTTCATTCAGCAGTTCAGTGCGAGAGGGAACCCTGTTCTTTCTCCAATTTCCCTGCTTCTCTTCCTCATGAGAACAGGGTTTCCAAGGCCACTCATGAGCACACAGCACAGATGCGTCCTTTATTGCCAGCCAGGCCAGCATCTCTCCCCGTGTCTTCCTGTCTCCACCCAGGCCTGGGCCCACGTGGACACGCCACACAGACAGCTTGGGGTTCCTTTGAGGCCTCTGTCTGGTTCAAACCCAACCTGCCCCATGCTAGCTGTAGAGCTTGAGCAAGTCTCTCTCCTGCTCAACCCAGGGCTCTGGCTTCACAGGGAGGGAAGTGTGTCCCTTCTGCCTCTGTGGACAGAGCAGCGGTCGGGCGTCCACCCAGCTCCTGCAACCCCTCAGATGCTGAATGAGTGGAACCTGACTTATAAAGGCTGGCGCCGAGTCATTCTCCACATCCTACACGTCGTGAGGCTTGTGGAGCAGAAGGTGGGTGACTGGCAGGATGCATGACTATGACAGTGGCAGCCCCAGCATCCCCCAGTGTGGCACTGCCACCAGACAGCTCCTCTTTCCCTGGGAGCTTACAGTGGGGTTTCCTGTGTTCCCCGGCACATTCCCTGGAAGACCCGGTCAATGGCCAGAGGCTCCAGAGGGGTCACATGTCTGACCCTTTGTTCCGTAAGGCAGCAACAGACTGAAAAATGCATTAAAGCCTGATGGGTCGGCCACACCCCCAGGACTCCGCCTCTGTCTGGCCGTCTGCCTGAGGATGCCTTCAAGAGAGGCGACAAGCCCTCTGCCGGTTAAGCCTGCCTGATTTTCAGGGACATCTCAGGGAGCACAGGAGAAAAAGAAGGCAGTGACTGCCCCCAGCTGGTGCAAATCAGGCACAGGGGACTCGAGGCTGAAGAACCTAGAGATCCCCAATCGGCACACTAGGTTTCATGAGCACCTACTATGTGCTGGGCTCTTTTCATATGCCGCCTCGTTTAAGCCTTAGAGTGACCCCACAAGGCACTGTCCTACAGAGGAGAAAACTGATCTCCAAGGAGTTGGCAGCTCCAGTCAAGGTCAGTCAGCAGCAGTACCGAAGTCTTAAAGCCCAGACCCTTTATGCCGGATGAGGAGAAGAGAGAAAAAGAGTGAAAGCATTGAGCACAGTCTCTGTCCCACATCTATAGGGTAAATGGTCGTCCCTCAAAATGTGGAAGCCCCCTACAGATGCTACGGCACACATCTGTAATCCCAGTTCTCCGGGAGACTAAGACAGGTAGATCTCAAGTTTGAGCCCAGTCTGAACAACTTAGCAACTTGGCCCTGACTCAAAATGTGAAGGGCTGGGGTTTAACCTCTAATATCATCCCAAAAAATGTGCATGACCTAATACCCACAGTGATAGCATATACAGATGGAACCTTTGGGGGTAACTAACTAGGGTTGGATGAGTGCATAAGAATGGGTCCCCGTGTTAGAAGGTTAGTGCCCTTACCAGAAGAGATACCACCAAGCGCAGACACAGCAGGGGGTGTCTGCAAAATAAGGACAGGGCATCCTTGGCAACTGCATTGGCCAGCTCCTGAACTTGAACTTCAAACCTCCAGACCATGAGGAGTAAACCTGTTTAAGCCACCCAGTCAGTGGCATCTTGTTATGGCAGACAGAGCTGGCTGCCACAGCAAGTATCATGGCTCCCCTAGGAGAGCAGCTACCCCCTACCCAGGGATGACCAAGTGCCACCTATACTGCCCTCAGGACACTGGGGGAGCCACTTCACTTAACTCACCTCCTGAATGACACATGAAGTAAATGCTGTGTGCATTCTCTATTGAGACACGAGGCACAGGGAAGGCGGGTGACCCCCGGGAGCCCTCCCCCTCAGCCCCTCGGACCAGTGTTCCCTCCGGCTGTCTACATGCCAGGGTCCAACGCCATTGCTCCTGCTCCCGCAAGTCATGCCCAGGCACCTGCCAGCCCTGCTAATGCTCCTTGGGCTTGATGCATTTCAGAAGGTGGGAGCCCATTTGCCGCTGCATGCCAGGGGCTGCAGACAAGACGAGCACAAGTTCTGCGACTTCACTTTCCTCTCCTCCTCCATCCCTGCAGGCCGTGTGCTAAACTAAGCTGTGGCCCTTAGTTCAAGCTATGGCACACCCTGCCTCCCCCTCCCCCAGCTCTTCCCGCCCCCTCCCAGCTGCTCTCCAACTGACAACCAGAGAAGCTCCAGCCCAAGAATGCCACCCGTGCTG
>NW_004524788.1:3231279-3238464 GCF_000260255.1 Octodon degus
CCACTAACCATCAGTGTGACATTAACCTGGTCATTGAAGCTCTCTGGGTCCCATCTGCCTCATCATTAAATTAGGGATAATAATAAAATTTTGTACAATAATAGTGCAAAGCACTTGGGTAGAAACTGACTTATATGGCATAACACCTCGCTTATAATACCTGGGTCACTAAACATATTAAGCATTCAGTACAAGGCTAGTAGGTGTCAGTTAGTACTTTTAATTAACTACTGATCCAGTTACAGCTATGGGAAAGGTAGTACAGCTCACTAAGTGTTTCATTTATTCCCTGATAGTTCTCAGCCCCTTGCAGACACCCAAGGCCTTATGGCTGCATCTGGCTGGTGATACGAGAGTGGAAGTGTAGGCAGAGACTTAGGACTGAAGTGAGTTTTTACCCTGCATATCTTCTTGGGGACCAGAGGACACCAGCCAGACTTCGGCTAGGGGCTCCGCAGGGCCGAGGGTAGCAGGCCTCCCCACCCATGATTCTCCCAGCTGGAGTAGTGGAGACAGCCACAGAGACATCCCCAAAGCAGCCTCGATGCATCTGAAAAACAGAACAATGAGTGAGCGGTAAGAGCAGCCGAGGACGCTGCCATCCACACAGAAGAGTGCTGCACATCTTACGGAAGGGTCCCAAGCAGAAACAGCTGGGTCTGACCCCAGAGACTGGATTCCTATTGTGGGAAGCAAGCAAGACCCTCCACCCAATGGCAGAAGCAGAGACTTCACCAGAGCTGCCTACGGCAAGGGAGTCAGCCTCCATCGTTGGCATTTGGCAGAGACTCCGAGGCAGGCAGAGCAGTGGGAAAGTTGAAGTGTGGAGAGAAGGCACGACTGCTGTGGCCCCGGCTGGAGGCTGCTCACCTGGGGAAGCTATGGGTAATGGACACACAGTGGAGAGCCCTGCTCAGGCAGTTAGGGAATGCCTTTGGAATCCTAAGGTTGGCCCTGTGTCAAAAGCAGGGACAAAAATGAGTATAATGTCATTTACTAATCAGGGACTGGCAGTTTGGGACCAGTTGTGTCAGGGGTTGTTGTTTGGCTTCCTGGGGTGTTACCAGAGATGTTCTACTACTCTAACTTGCTGGCGTGTATTGACTGGGGCTGTCTCCTGGGACGGTTGTTGCAGGCTGTATATCTGAGTTCTGTCTTCACAATCAAACTGGCCACTGACCATGTATAGTAACCTGTCACCATGAAAGAGGGGCTAGAAATGGGTTGAAGAAGGAAGAGGAAAAAGCACATGGAGAGAAGAGTTCTGTATGTCCCCAGGAATTTTTTTTTTTTTTTTTTTTTTTTTTTTTTTTTTACTTTATGTATTTTATACAGGGTTTCACTATGCAGGTTGGACTTGTAGTGATCCTTCTGTTTTCAGCCTCCCCAGTGCTGGGATTACAGGCATGCACCACCATGCCCAAACTCTGTGGCTGGCTCTGCACCCGGGGATGGGGCTGGCACAGCATGTGGTCCCGGGGATCGAACCCCAGTCCCTGCATTTGTCTAAGCAAATGCTTAGTCCACTGAGCTATCTTGTCGATCCACCCCCAGGAATTCTGATGAGTATGCTTCACTCAATGCTCCTGTCCCAGATTGTAGGTTCTATAATGAACCCACAGGGGAGTGGTTCTCCACCTTGGATACAGGTTAGAATCACCTAAATAGCTTTTGAAAATCCTGAGGCATTTTCTCTAATTCAATATTTGCACCTCTTTTCTACCACAGTGACAACTAGCTTGCAGCAACATCAGGCTATTTACTCCAGTCCAGAGTACACGCCAACAACCACACTACTGCTGCTACCAACAACTTCACCAAAAACTTTTCTAAGTCACATTCATGATTTATTTGAGGCTCTTTTCATTTTGCAAATACATCCTCTTAGAGTGGGTAGTCATAGCCCTAGAATTATTTCCACTGTGTGGTTATCACAGATTCCATTTATTCCTATTTGTATTCAAGTTTTAAGACTGCTTTTCCCATCATTTTTATTTATTTATTTTTATTTTTAATCATTTTTTGGTGGTGCTGGAGGTTGAACTCAAGGTCATGCACATGGTAGCCAACTATCATTGAGCTATACTCCCAGCCCTAATTTTTAAAAAATGTTTTGATCCAGTAAGTCATTTACATGGCTCAAACCTATTAAAAATGGCTTTTTCATCCCCATATTTTCTCCCCATCCACTATTCTCATATGCCTATTTTTTATTATTTCTAATATGTTCATCTCCACGTTCCATGTTTAGCAAAAGAGAACATAAAAGGTAGGTACTTACACTTAATATAGTTTGGAAACTACTCCATATTGGTTCATCAAAACCCTCCTTGATCTATTCTATAAAATAATGTTTAATTGTACAAATAAACATCACTCTCTTTGACATTTTTAGAAGTTGAACACTTCAAATAAAGATGAAGCTCTTTTGCTCAAGCCTCTCCAGCTTCCTGCTTGCTTCCACAGCCCTGCCAGAGACTGCTGCTTGCTAAAGGTTGGATCTAAACAGTTCTCCAAAGACCCATGTGTTAAAGACGTGGTCCTCAGCTTGTGGCCACTGAAAAGTGATGGAAACTTTTTTTTATTAGATACAGGGACTCTTCAGACTGATAGTGAGCCTCCTGTCTTAGCCACGACCCCCTCCCCGCAGAGCTGGGATTACAGGCGTGCGCCACTACACCCAGTTTCAGGGTCAACATGGCACATCCAGTATTCTGGGGCTAACACAGCATGTAGTATTGGGGATCAAACTTGGCTCCTTACACTTGCTAGACAGGCACATAGACTGTTGAGTGATCACCCCAGCCCCAAGTGGTGGAAACTTTAAAAGGTGGGGCCACAGGAGAGGTCTTAAGTCACGAGAATATGCCCAGGGGATTGTGGGACCTGGCTCTTTCTTTTCTCTTTCTCTTTCTCTTCCCAGCCATGAAATGAGCAGTTTTACTCCACCAAATGCCTCTGCCATGATGTACTGCCTTGCCACAGGCCCAAACTAATAGGGCCAGCTGATGCTACACTTCAACTTCCAAAACTGTGAATCAAAATAACCCTTTCTTCTTTTTAAGTTATTTATCACTGTTGCAGTAATGGAGAGCTGCCTAACACCGTGTTCATGCCCCAGACCTTTGCATGCACATGTGTACTCCTTTGTGCACACTTGGAGCATGCTTCACAGATGGTATCACATTATATCAGTCAACAGCCAGATTTCTTACTCAACAATGTGTAAGAATCTGGCCATATTGCTAGGGAGCATCTCCCCCATCCTACTTGGAGAAAACCTTCACACACCTTAAAATTCCACTCAAGTATCACCCTCTCTTCAAACTTGTCATAGTGCTGCAAGACTGTAGTCATCCTTCCTAGAGCTGGGATCCTGATGCCCAGGGCTTTTTTCTGTTGCTATAACATCATTCCTGATACTGGATAATTTGCAAAGGGAAGTGGTTTGTTGAGATTACAGTTCTGGAGGCCAGGTAGTCCAAGACCAGGTGGTCACATCCTGTGAGGGGCTCATCTGGTGCTTCACCATAATGTGGTGGAAAAGCTGAATGGTGAACAGACGCATGTGGAAAAGACAAGCACATGAGGCCAGGCTTGCTTGATAACAACCTAATCTCATGATAACCTGCACACTCTCACAAACTCCTTTTAAAAAAGCACTAATGGCTCTTAATCATGTCTCAGAGGCCTCAACTTCTGATATGGTCCTAAAGGCAAACAAATCTGAACATCAGTTTGGGGCAGGACCCAAACCATATTTAAACCATAGCAACATATTATGATGTTCATTAATATGTCCATGGTGTAATAGGGAATTATACAATAATATATGAAGTCTGAAAGTTACATCAAACACTGCTAGAGCAGGTACCTGGGTGAGTATGAACACTTTTGAGAGCAAAGCCCATGTCTTCACTCAACAAACATTAATTGCAGACTTCCTATCTGCTGGACCCTGAGCTCAGGCCTCAGCATAGAGTGCAGGAAAGGGCAATGCAGTCTACTGGTCCATTTTGAATGCAGTATGGAGTTGGTGATTAATGGCATGGTCTCTGTGATCAGGCTGCCTGGATATGGATCCCAGCTCCGCCACTTACAAACTGTGACCTTGTTGATCTTGTCTCTATTTAAAATGTTGGTAATTTTCTCATCATAGATTTTCTGCATTAATTTTGATTTTTAAACCATATTGCATTAACATATTATTTTTCTTGATTACTTAGGTCTTTTTCTCATTCCGTTTAAATTTAGCATCTGAGATGAACACCTCACGTGGCTCACTGTGCTGCCGCCCTTGCCTTATATAACTATTTAACTCCTTCACAGTGTTGTTGAGAAGATTAAATAAACTTGAATATGTGCAGAGCTTAGATCAGAGCTCAACTGATGCGAGGTCTTTATGATGACCATCATGCCAGACACTCAAAGGGCATCTGGTTAGTGTCAGATGATCAGGGAGTGATACATCAGCTACTGCATGCTTAGTATTCATCATCTCTTATAAAAATCTCCACATCAAGCAGAATGTTTGCATAATTCTCTAGGAAATGTATTCCTCTTCATGGCTCTCTTTGCCACATGATGATTTGTTTGGAATATAATCTCAGCATTCTTTTATGAAAGATTTAAAAGTTCTGAGCCGGGAAGTTAGCTCAGTGGACTAAGGCCTGCTCAGGCAAGCACAGGGACTGGGGTTCGATCCTTGGCACCACATGCTGCACTGGCCCGGGCCTCAGGCGTGCTGAGCCAGCCACCAAGACCAGGTGTGGTGGCACACGTCTATAATCCCAGCACTGGGGAGGCTGAGACAGGAGGATCAATATGAGTCTGAGCTGTGTATTGAAACTCTGTACCAAATACATAAAAAATATAAATAAATAAAAATTAAAAAATAAAAGTTCTTTGCTCCAACCAACTCCATTCATCTTTGCTTGTGATCACTTCTACTGCTTCCTCCTGCAAGTTCTCCATGGCTCCAGGATCCCTACCTGGAACCTGAGTTACAAATGTGTCTCAGTTCCTTGTCATTGTGGTCTTCATTGCCTGTGTTCCTCTCATGTTCAATCTACTAATTCAAAGAGGACAATTATAGAAATGGTCTTTTGAGGATGCCCCTGTCAGTGCAAATCCGTGGAGTGCTGCCCTGGTAGTCCTGCCTCCTTCCTTTCTTATGATTGTCTAACTCATAGCCATCTATCTTTAAGTCTTCATTCGATTTTGTTCCAGCCTCTTCTGGGGCTAGCATGCTTTTAAATACAGCTCAATTATTAATCTTCCTCTTACTGGACTGTTGCTTATCCTTTCTTGCTCTATAGAGTAGTCTTTCCACTCACTTGCCGTATGACTTATACTTGCTTTCTATTCTGTATAGTGTGTTCTGTGCCTCCTGGTCTGTATAATTCAAAGCAACAAATATTGATCTTCATTTCCACTTTGGACTGCCCAGTTATCTCCAGTTCCATCTCATTCATCCATTTGTAAAGCTCCTGTCTTCCCCAACTCATTTTCCTTGTGATTAACTTCACAATAAGGACCCATTGCCACAGTCAAAGTCATTATCTGCCCTGGCTCCTCTCCCAGGCAGCTTTTCTACTCTGGCCTTTGTCTTCAGATCTTCCTGCCTGTCTCAGTGCCTCCAGGAAATCTCCAACTTTATCCTTTGTTCTGCTGAGAAAAAAAAAAAAAAAATGGCCCCAAGGTGGCCAGACACTAGTAAACAAAAAAAAAACAAAAAAACAAAAAAACAAAAAACAAAAACAAAAAAACCCTTGAACTCAGAGACAGAAGTAGAAATACCAACAAATTCTTAATGGCAATATGATCATAATTATTGATGTGATTGTTTGGAGCGTCTAGCGGGGAAATACAGCTACTCCTATACCCTTGGCCAAGGAAATAGTTCTCTGTTGGTGGGGGGGGGTCCTCTTTGATCTAGCATGCAGCTTCAGGGGGATGCACAGGAAGCAGTGAGGAGGAAAGGGACACTCACCTGGCCAGCCAGATCAGCCAAACCATCCCTGGTAAACAATGAGGTAACAGATGTCACAGCCAGATCACTCTGTGATATATCAACTTGACTTTAGCAAGGATGTCCTAGCAGGTTAGTAAAGTTCTGGGTGCATCTTTGGATGATGGATGTGTGGACCAAATTGAATGGGGAAGACCCACGGTGGATATGGGTGGCAGCAATCAATAGGTTTGGAATTTGGATGGAAGAAAAAGGGAAAGAAGGGAATGTTCCTTCTTTGGAGGAGCTCTAATCTGCCCCATCAGCTTCAGACATCAGACTCCAGTCTCTTCGGCCTTGCAGCATGGAACCTTCAGCCTTCCAGTGCTGACTCTTTGCCCTTTCAACACAGACACACACTGGTGGCTCTACAGTGGGTTTTCAGGCCTTCAAATTCCCATTTCTAGTGGATTCTGTAGCTATGTAGCATGAGGACAGCCACTTAGGATTCTTCTGCCTCTACTCCCATGATGACTATGTGACTCCTCTGCTTCTGATCTTGTAAGCCTACCTAAGAGAGTGGACCCTTGACTTACTCTATGTCCAGATGTCCCCCAAAGTCTCACACAGTCATAGGGTTTTTTTCAAAGGTGGCTGAATCTATAATGGGTGATTGATTCATAGTGCAATGCTGGGATTAAGGGTACTGAAATTAAGGGGGTGATTGTTTGATCAGTGTACTGATTGGATTGACACCACCCTACTCCCAGTAGACTTGATACAATGTAAGGGACAGAAAGAGGCCGGTCTCTTTCTCTCTTTCATTGTTTTGTCTGTCTTCTGCCACCATGAACTGTTGTACCTTTGCCATGTGCAGCCCTGCCTTGGAGTCAGCCAATTGTGGACTAAAACCTCTGAAATTAATTTACTCTCTAGGGCTGATTGTAACTCAAGTTTGTTGTAAGTCAAGACTATTTTTTATAAGAAATAATGCATTTTAAACCTCCTAAATCACCCTCTAAATAAGCTTTTGACTCCGTAACCGGCTCGGCCTGTGGTGCAGTAGTCGCCATGTTGTCGGTCGCCGCCCGCTCGGGCCCGTTCGCGCCCGTCCTCTCGGCCACGTCCCGCGGGGTGGTGGGCGCGCTGAGGCCCTTGGTACAGGCTTCGGTGCCCGCCACCCCGGAGCCGCTGGTGCTGGACGTGAAGCGACCTTTCCTGTGCAGTGAGTCCCT
>NW_004524788.1:3242391-3243639 GCF_000260255.1 Octodon degus
CCTGGATCAAATGAGGATCCGCAGGCCCCGGGTCGTCTCACTCACTCGCCGGGCCTGTGCTCTGGGTCTGTTCAGGATCCTGCAGCCCTCGGTCATCTCACTCACGCCAGGCCTGCACTCTGGGTCTGTTCAACCCTTGAGATTTCTGAGCAGAGCAGTACCACAAGCAGAGCTTCTCTTTAGGAAGATAAACCTGGCTGCCAGGAAAGGGGGAGAAGATGGAAGAAACAAACAGCTCAGAAATAGTCAGAGTGGCACTTGCCTGAATTTCCAGCAATCTGGGAGGCTGAGGCAGGAGGATCACCAGTTAGAACCCAGCTTGGACAACTTAGCAACTCAGATCCTGTCTCCAATTTAAAAAAAAAAAATTTTAAGGACCAGAACTGTAACTCAATTTGAAAGCAATGGGCTGAACCCGCAGTACCACCAGAACAGAACAGCTCAGCCTCTTCCTGCCCCAGAGCTATGAGATCACTCAGCCTTCTCCCTGCCTGCCCCGAGGCTCTGTCCTAAAGCCTGAGCACTGGAATTGTGCTTGCAGTCCTTCACAGTCCATCACACCTCTGTGTGCCCAGCCGCTAAGTGCAGGGCCATGTTAATGGTGAGTGCCCTGCAATGCCAGCCGATCAGACAGCCACCTCAGAGGAAATCATCTCTTTCCCACTGCCCTGCCCGTATTCTGGAAAGAGGTCAACTCTCCCCCAGAGGCTGCTGATACAGGCAGCAAAGGAGCCAGGGTAGGCTTCTTGGCCCTGGCTGTCCGATCTCAGGACTGGGATTTGGAAGACACACAGCCTAGCAGCCAACCAGACAGCAAAGGTACAAGAAGCCCAGAACCCAAGTTGATGGACTTGGTGCATTGGGCGCCTGTCAGGAGATCATGCACCTCTCAGAAGCCCACAGTTCATCCACACCAGCCTTGGTGATGGCTGTCTTAGCTACTTCTCTGTCATCACTGAGACAAAACACCCAGCACCCAAAATTAAAGGAGGAAATGCTTATGTAGCTCATGGGTTATAGAGGTTCCAGTCCGTAGGTGGCTGGCTCCGAGGCAGAGCAGGACAGGCAGAAGAGAACAAGTTCACAGCAGTAGAAGAGAGCAAAAGCAGGCAAGGAAGGGAGAAGGCAAGCCTCTTTCTGTCCCTTATATTTTATATCCAGGCTACCAGGATTAGGGCAGTGCCAAATCAATCAATGGATTGATTTATATTTTAAAGAGAAAAAAACTTTTTTTTTTTTTTTTTTTTT
>NW_004524788.1:3243739-3247807 GCF_000260255.1 Octodon degus
AGAAATTCTCCCTGGAACAAGGAATGGGGCTTGTCCTTTGTTGAACGTCACAGCTACTTTTTGATGGGTTTGTCTGGCTTGGGCTGTTGGGAGGTTTGTCAGTAATGTCTGCATTCTACAGAATCTACCTTGTGATCATGTGCATACTTGAAGAAATAGCAAATGAGATTAAGTGGTTAGGGCTATCCAAAGGGAACTTTTATCAAGGATTGCATTATTTAATGTTAGCAGCTGGGTGCTTGTATCAAAACAGAAACCCACTAAAGTTTCTGTTAATCATTCTAGAATTGATGGGACATGAAAGTACTATTTTTATATTCAGAGACTCCATCCGGTTGTGTTCTGGTATTGGGTGGTGGCTGAGCAGGGATATGAAATGTTTAGTTGTGAGGGAGCTAACCATACACTAAAGACTGGTGTTGCCAAAAATGGCAGCAGTGCTCTTGCTACGTAATATTGATACCCATCCCAGACTGCTGCTTCCAGTCCTCATGTGAGACCTCGAGGGGCCAAACATTCCTGTATTAGAGTCTGTGTGGTGAGGGAAAATGAAGCAGAAAGCTCACAGGTTTCCTAGTGGTGGCATCACAGCTGCTTCGAGCAGAAATTGCTGTGTCTTGGGGGTTGCTTATGTCTCATGATGTTTGGAGTTTCATGATGGCATACTGTTAAATCCTAGTAATACTTAGTTTTAAATAAAGTCTTTGTTCCACAAATGGCAGGACAGTTCATATCACTTGACATTTTGCTAAGTGGATAAAGCAGACCTATGTTAGGCTTTTCACTTAGAGGAACAAAACTCAGTATTAAGGAGAAATGACAAAATAGATGAAATCTGATCTGTTAGCGTCCTGACCATGAAGAGCTGCTTTTTGCGGGGAATCACTCTTGGGACAGTATTGAGGCCCCACCCTTTTCCTTATACTTTCCGAAACTGCTATAAAATGTAATTTTTGTAAATTTTATATTTAATAGAGATAAATGGCTTTGCAAAATCTTGGACCTGAAAAAAAAATAAGCTTTTGATAATAAAAAGAGATTATATAATGTGTGTAATTTACCAAAAACACCAATAATTTTCCTAATGTAGCCACCAAAAAGTTACTTGATGTACCTAGTTTACCAGTAACAATAATTTCATACCATACTCACCATTCAGGTTGACATCTTTGGTTTGCAAGAAGGATGAAATGGAAGGTAGTTATTGCTTAGAAAAAGAGTCTTATTCCATAAGAACATCAGGAATATGGCTCCCTAGTGTCCTTTCTCTTTTGGAAGAGTCTGTAGCCCATTAGGACCTGCTTCTAGCTCACTAGATCTCAACCTTTTCAGAACTAAAGATTTGCCCAAGGTTGTCTATTTCTGTCTTTTCTTTACAATGTCCATAGTATGAGATGACATTGCTGTTAAGTGAATGTAACAGTTGACTCATTATTTGTCCAAGTGGGTCTTCTCTACAAATGTTTGTAGCTCTGTCCATTTTTTCAGGATTTCCTTTATTTCAGAAGAACTTGGCTGCAGTAGTTGTTGATACTCCCTCTCCTCCTCAGAAAACTCCTCAGCTGCCATTCTGTCTTGCTTAGCCAAAACTTGCTGAAGTTCCTCTGTAGACAGTTCCCCTGGGTCTTCCTCCACCAGTCCCTCAACATCACTGCTGTCTACCTGCAAGCTTGTGGACTCTGCCATAGTGACAAGATCAGCAACCAGAGTCAACTGAAAGCTCAGGCTCTTCTACATAGCCTTCAGGCTGCACTTTCTTCTAGGAAGATCTTAGTGTCCTCAGAGAGAGATTGTCCCAGGATTTCTCAGTGAAACTCACACAGGAAAGGATATAGTAATGTTCCTTCAAGTTCCTTGGTGTATAGCTTCTTAAAGTTAGCTGCAGGTCCGTAAGCTTCAGTAGAGGAATTGTATTAGGTGGGAGGAACTCAATTGAGAGCCATGGGGATTCTTCAGTCAATTCTTTTTCCAAATCTCATGGGTAGGCAGGAGCACTGGCCATGATGAGGAGAGCCTTGAGCGATCAACCTTTGTCCTCTAGATATTTTTTAACAGAAGGACAGAAAGCCTCCCTGATCCACTCAAGAAAACGTACTCTTGCTACCCAGGCTTTTGTGGTAGAGCTCTGCGTGACACTCTGGCCTATTCCACATGACTATTTTTTCTGAACACTCTAGGGGTCTCAGAGTGATAAAACAAGAGAAGCTTTATTTTGAGGTCACCACTCACACTAACGTGTAGCAACTAGCGTAGCTATCCTTCATAGGCTTGTGGGCCAGCATTTTCTTCTCTTCCTGGGTAATGTATGTTCTCCTAGGAACTTTCTTCCAGAAAAGGTTGGTCTCATCAGTTGAAAACTTCATGACAGCAAGCGCCATTTCTCTGTGCCATTGCTGGAAATGGTGTGTGTGATTTTTAGCAGCCCTTTCATCAGCACTGGCTGCTTCATTGTACCTAGCTATGAACCCTAGTTCGCACTTTAAAACTGCCAAATCACCCCTTACTTGCACAAAATGTTTCATCACTTGTTGATGGATTATCCTTTACAAAATATGCATTTATAGCCCTAGACGTTTTACAAATTGTAGACTCAGGCTGTCTATAACCTGTTATCTCTCTTTCATTTGTCCACACTAGTAATAGTCTTTCTACCTTGTCTAACACTGTTGATCATGACTTACTAATTTGAGTACAGTAACACCTTTAGCAGCACTAGCTTCCATATACAAATCTTTTCTCTGTAAGATTGTCAAGATGGTGGATTCAACATACTACATGTATTAGCGAAACTGGTCACATGAATGTGACTCTCATATTTCTTGAAACTTTCCTGCTTCTTTTTTTTAATGTGATTGCTTGACTTTCCCTTTCTTCCTTGGCTTCTTTTCTAGTTTTATTGGGGCCATTTTGATAGCAATAATCATAGTGATCATACAAAGCTCTGACCAAAATCACATCCACAAACACGCCCATCTGGGCTCAGACTGACACCTATGTCTACTTCTCTTGTGGGAGTCTTTGTTTACAGTTGCACAAGCAGCCAGCATTTGGGTCATAGCTCAGAGACTTTGGTCACACATTAGACCTAAAATTCCAGTCATAACCCAAGTCGTTCATATGTGAGGTCAGTCATAGCTTGAGAACCTGCAGTAAATCCTATCTGATAGTCAGGCATGGTGGAGCACCCCTGTCAACCCAGCACTCAGGAGGCTGAGGCAGGAGGATCACCACAAGATCCAGGCCAGCCTGGGCTACATAGTGAATTCAAAGCTAGCCTGAACTACATAATTAAAACCTGTCTTCAAAAAACTAAAAATAAAAATAAAAATAAAAATAAAAAAGACTGGTATCTATAATATATTAAAAACCTTTACACTCAACAACAAAAAGACAAATAACACAGTTCAAAAACATGGCAAAGGAATGAATGAACATTTCACCAAAGATGATATATAAATGGCCAACAAACACACAAAAAGATGTTCAGCATAATTAGTTACTGGAGAAGTGCAAATTAAAACCAAAATTAGTTACCATTTCATACTCATTAGAATGGCCATTAAAAAGATATCAAATGTTAGCAAAGACAGAGAAACTGGAACCCCCACACACCACTGGGGGGACTGTAAAATTATACAATCACTGTGAAAAACAGTGTGATGTTTCCTCAGTATGTTCATTATGGAGCTATCAACCAACCTAGCAAATCTACTCCTAAAGAACTGAAACAGGTTTTCAAAGACTTACGCAAATGTTCATAGTACTATTATCATAGTAGCCAAAAGGTGGAAATAACACAAATGTCCATAAACTGATGAGAGACTAAATATTCTCTATAGTATAGCCATTCAAAGGATTATCCAGGGCTGGCCAAAGAGCTCAGCGGATTAAAGAACCTGCAAGCAGACACAGGGGCCAGGGGTTCGATGCCTGGGCCTGCCATACCGACCCTGTCCCCAGGACATGTTGAGACTGCAATTGAAACTGAGCGTGGTGGCATGTGCCCGTAATCCCAGCTCTTGGGAGGCTGTAAACAGATGAATCACTACTAGTCTGATCTAGTAGTGA
>NW_004524788.1:3257789-3265712 GCF_000260255.1 Octodon degus
TACTTGCCAGGCAGGCCTTTATACCACTGAGCTATCTCCCAAGCCCCAGAATTTCAAAACAAGATAACAGGAGGCTAACAATGGTTCATACATTGCATATTATCTTTAAATTAGTTATTCAGAATACAAGATACCAGCATTTTTAATTATCCAAACAATATTATTACAAACCTTTCTTTTCAATGAACTAAGAGAAATTAGTAATAAAACTATCTTAACTGTCTTTTACTTTTTTCTGGGTTTTTTTTTGTTCTTCTTCTTCTTCTTCTTTTCTCCATTTCTCCATCCTAGTTTCTTTTGTTTTGAAGTTTTTCCCCATTTTACAGTATCCACTACACATTTTTTAGGTCTTATTTGCCCTTTTAGCTTCTCACACTAAGTGGATTGATTTAGCAATCACACACACTTAATCCTAGCATCACCCACTCTAGATTTAGCCCCCTGTGAAAAAGCCCCACCTATGACTGCATGAGGCTTTGCAGGGACATCTAGATCCAAGCCATAAAATTCTGCCCTGGGTCCTCAAAGACTCATGGACATTCCTTTACACAAAAGGCATTTAGTCCATCTCTAAGAGTTGCCACAGTCCTAACAGTTTTGGCACTGCTCAAAGTCCCAATCCCAAGTCCCTTCTGAGATTTAAGGCAAATTCTTAGCTGTGAGCCTCTGTACAAATGAAAAGAAAGTTAAACACTTCCAATATACAATGGTGCAAGATGGACATCACCATTCCAAAAGGCATAAGAAAGGGGGTACAAAGGAATGGAACCAAAAAAAGAGCAAAATCTAGCAGGGCAAACATTAAGTCCTGTAGTTCTATATGCAGCATCCAAGGTAATCTGTGGCAAAACATGAGCTCCAAAGGGATTGAGTGGCTCCACCCCTACAATACTGCCAGCAGTTGTAGCTCCCATGACTTCTCTTTTGGGCTGGCTCTGTTCCTTCCTTGCACTTTTCTTCAGATGAGCCCCCAGTTCTGGCTTCTCCAGACTTCTGGAGTCTCCACTGTACCTTGGGTTACACATTCTCAGCCTCACACACTGCCCCCTCAGAGCCGCTGCATTAGTTACTCTTCTCTCATTGCTGGGACAAATATCTGACACTCAAAATGAGGGAAGGAAAGGTTTATTCAGGTCACAGTTACTGAAGATTTCAAGACACTGAAGGAGAGGCTGGGGTGCTGCCCTGTCAAGGATGACCCTCTCCACATCTCTGAGAAACACTAAGGTGGCCATCACAGGCTAGCCAGTGTAATGGTTTGTGCCTCTCTGGCCCCACCCCTCAGGCCCCACCCTGGTCCTCTGGCCCTGCCCCTCAAGTCACTCGTTGCTCCTCTAGCCTTATCTGCCCCATAACTTATATGAGGCTTTGCGGGGACAACTAGACACAAACCCTAACAGCCACAATGCCTCACCTTCTAGGCTTTCTTCTCAAATCTGAGTGGAAGCTTTCCTAAGCCCAGAACTCTTCTATTCTGCATGCACCTAAAACCAGCTCCACATAGATGATGCCAAGGTCTGCTGCCACCTGTAGCAGTAGCAGTCTTCCCCTTTCTTCTCTGTAGGGGTTGAGTGCCTGCATCACTGAGCATTCTGAACCCAATGCCAAGGAACAGATTCTCTAGGCTGCCACCATTGTGGGACAAGGTGCTCTGAGGTTCTCTTCAGAAAGCCAGGTCTTTCGCCTGTGCAATTCTGAGGCCACGAAGGGTGGAGTCCTGCTGGTCCTTGTGATGTGCTCAGGTCATTTTTTCTGTTGTTTTCTTCTGAAATACTTGGCTTTCGCTTGCTAGTCTTTTCAGCAACCAATTTCTGTTCTGCTGCATCTTTACTGGAGCTTCCCTTCTGGCCAAGCTCACAACTTTTTGAGTCATTCTGCTGAATGTGCTTTGCTCTTGATTCTCAACATTAAATCTGACTAAAGGCCCCCAACAGCAGCCATGCCACCACCTTAACCTTAGACTGCTTTGAAATTTTTTCTGCAAGATTAATTAATTCACTGCTCTTAGTCTCAGGCAAAGTCTCAGCACACAAGCAAAATGCAGATTCTGCCAAAACACATGCATTCTAGAGTCCAACATCCAGCACAGTCCTTCTTCCCAGTAGAAACTTCCTGAGCCTGGTCTTTACCAGCAGCCTTTCCACAGGCATTCCAGTCTTCTGAGCTCTGACTAGAATCTCTCATACAGCGCAGCCATTCCAGCTCTGCAGCTAGGCAGTGTACTTTACAGGCATTCCAGCTCTATTTCTTCAGCTGGCATTTCTGAACTTTTCCTAACTCTTCCCACAGGCCATTCCCAAAGGCTCCTGAGCCACGTGGCCAGGCGCAGTCACGGCAGTGATCCTACTTTGCTGGTACAAAATTCTGTCGTATGTTTCTCTCGTGGCTGTGACAAAATACCCAACTCTCAAAGTTAAAGGAGGAAAGCTTTATTTAGCTCACAGTTTGTAGAGATTTCAGTCTGTAATCAGCTGGCTCCAAGGCAAGGTAGCGTAGCAGAGGGCAGCAGCAGTTCATGGCAGCGTAAGGTAGAAAAAGCAAGCAAGAAAAGGGGAAAACAAGACTTTTCTGTCCCTATATTGTATCCAGGATTCCAGGATTAGAGTGGTGTCAGACCCGTCTGATTTAGTAATCACTTAATCCCAGCATCACACACTCTAAATTCGGCCACCTCTGAAAAGCGCCACCTGTGACCACATGAGGCTGTGGGGAGACATCTAGATCCAAACCGTAACAGTGGCCCTCAAGCTTACAAAATTCACTCCTACAATAAGAACTCAGGAGAATCAAGTCAGCCAACCCAGAAGACTGAGCTTCCAGTCCTGGGTCTCTGTGTACCTCAATCAAGGGAAAGACCAGCCTTCCCAGGACCACTGTGGAATCCCAGGAACAGGGTGGGAAGAGGTCTCTGGGGAGGGGCAGAGGCATTGTAGGTCCACCCTGGAGGCTGCACCAATTCTGAGAACTCAGTGTGGAGCTAAGGAGCTGGAGACAGGTTCATTCATCCCATAGCACCTCTTTCACTGGCCTATGGCCTCTCTACGCTGCCCTGTGCTGGATGCCTGGTGATTTGAGACAAATAAGGCCACTCCAGTTCCTTGTGCACTCAACATTGGGTTAGGGAGCCACACAAATAAGGAACAGTGGCAGCCCAGGGGAATGGCAACTGCATATCTGGGAAGCAGTACTTCCTGGGATAAGAGACACACAAGCCAGGCTTTGAAGGGTGAGGAGGATCACCGGGGCAAGGTGAGGAAATGAACACCTTCCACCAGGCACCCAGGGAGGAAATATTTGATGCATTTTCTTCTGAAGGTTACAAGTTATTTCCATTGTTGGGACGGGAAAGAATATATTGACAGGTTGTGGTGGGGAGAGGTTGGACATGTGATCAGGAACTAAAAAAATGGTCAGGCCAAAGAAAGAGCAGACATAGTTCATGGCAGCATTAGGGTTAAAATTAAGTTAGGGAAAAAAATTAAATTAGGGACTTGGATGCAGGTTAAAAGGAGAATTAGGGCTGGGGAGATGGTTTGGTGGTCTAAGCGCGGGCCTGGCAAGCTTAAGGACACAGGTTCGATCCCCAATACTGAATACTGTGCCATCCCATCCTGGGTGGGCCAAGCCGGCCACTGAAACCGAGCATGGTGGTGCACTGTAATCCCAGCTCTAGGGAGGCTGAGACAGGAGGATCACTATGAGTCCAAGCTGTGTAGTGAGACCGTGTATCAAATCAGTAAATAAAAGAATTGAATGCAGGTTATCATTTATCCAGTAGCAAAATCGTGCTTTGCATGTAATATCTCATCTTCGGCTCAGAGCAAGCCTTCCATCTTATAGAAGAGGAGAATGAGGCACGGGTAGGTCAGGTGGCCTGCCTGAAGTCAGGTACTTGATAAGAGGCTGAGAGAGTGCTAGACACAGATTTACGATCAAATATAGCATTTGGCGTCAGCCTGGTTTCAAATACCTGCTGTATTTCAGCTTTGAGGTCTCCAGGAATCCCTCTTTCTTCATGTAGCTTCAGTTTCCCATCAATAGATAGAAAGGGCAATATCTAACTTGTAGGGCTTATGATCAAGGCTTAATTACGAAGATAACATAAAAACACCCTAACCAGGGCCAGGTTTATTACCAAATGTCAGAAATATTACTGGGACAATGATGAGTTTGGAGTCAAGTTAAATTAAGGGTTCAAGTTCCAGGTGGGATTTCTATTCTGCCAGAGTTCTTCCTCGGGTTTGGGCTCCCTCACGAACAAGACTGCACACATGCTCACAAGGCACCACAGTGGTCAGGCCTGGGCACTCTATTGACCATCTGGACTGAGATTTGTTTTAGCAAATCTCCTCAATAATAATTCTCAATTCTCTGCCCCCCCCAACAGGAACTATGTGGGTCTTTCCAGTAGGAACAGCCAACCTAAACCACATCATTAGCCCACAACTCAGTTCTTCTCCAAAAAGTATGTGGGCTATTCAGAAAAGCCCTGAGTATCTAGGAGACAAAAGGCAGATAAATGGGGGAGAGACAGCCCAGTTTAAAAATGGCCAAAGAGTTTGCATAGACATTTGAATAGACGTGTCTCCAAAGAAAACAACGTAAAACGCCAGCAAGGGTGTGACAGGAAGCTCACTGCCACTCATCATTAGAGAGCAGCAGCCCCATGGTGAGAAACCACTTCATACTCAATGGAGTGACTGGTGTTGAAGCAAATGAGCCAACAGAAAATGAGCAAAATGGAAGAAACAAATGGTGAGGATGCAGAACAACTGGAACCCTCCTGCCTCGCTGATGGGAATATGGAATGGTGCAGCCACTAGGGAAGACAGGACAGCATTTCCTCAAAAGAAAAAATTAAACACCAAATTACCATGTGATCTGGCAATTCCATTCTTAATCATGTGCTGAAAGATCTAAGAGCAAAAACTTGAGCAGGTCTCTTTGTGCAACTTCATAACAGAATATACATAGAAGTCCAAAAGTTGAAATGGTCCAAGTGACCAGTTGCAGATCAATGAGCAAAGAGAAATAAATAACACCCCACATGAAATATTACTCAGCCATAAAAGGAAGGAAATTATGACACATGGATGGACCTTGAGGACATTACAGTAAGTGAAATAAGCCAGACGTGAAGACAAAAACTGTATGCTACCACTTACTGAGTCACTGTGATAGATGAACTAATGGGAACTTGTAACACCCAAATAGACTGAGTCAGCATGGTTCTTGCTGTGAAGGGCCAACCTGCGGCTTGTTGCCAATGGCACGAAAGGAGAACTGGAGGGGAAGATGGTGTGCTGTTGATTGTCCTGGAGAAGCTTGTTGGGCTGGCTTTCCTGATGTGACCTCAACTGTTCTCATCATTAGAGGAGCTCAGATCTTCACTGTCACTGAGGATGGCTGCAGTTTTCTTCAGGAGAGCTCTGGTCCTTACTTTGGGCATTGTTTCCTGGCTCTAGGGCAGATCCCTCAGCCTGCTGGCACAGATCCTTCAGCCCATTGGTGCAGACTTTCTAGTTTCCACCGCTGTCCTCTGGGCCTTCCCAGTGTAGATCCTTGATAGAGACCTGCATGAGACATTGTTGTGGGCTCTAGGTCCCCAAGCTGGCCTTGTGGAAGACATTGCCATAGGAGTCAGGCCCTCAGCTGGATCCTTTGGGTCTCTAGTATATTGACAGATCTCTGGCACTCTTCCACATTTGACTTTTTGGGTGAATATCATAAAACATTCCTCTAAATTATGTGTCCTGTGTTAAATCCGTTCTCTTGCAAACCATGACTACAACAGTCACCTAGAGTAATCAGACTCAGAGACAAGAAGTAACAGTGTGGTTGTTGGGGGCTGGCAGGAGTTAGCATCTCATGGGTAGTTTCAGTGTAAGAAGATGAAAACGTTCTGGGGATGGACAATAGTGAGGTTTAGTGTGAATGCCCTTAAAGCCACTTACCTGTCCATTTGAAAATGATTGAAATGTTAAAATTATGTTACATATATTTTCCACAATAATGATTTTTTTAAAAGCTGAAGGGCAGGGGAGGATGGCACGGAGCATGTGCTGCAAGCAGCTGGGAAGACAGCATTGTCCTCCAAGGCCAGCCTGTCCAACAGAAGAGGAGACAGACCTGGGAAGGCTGAGGACCAGGCTCCTGGGAAACCGGGAAACTGGTGGATGCACAGATCTTCTCCCATTTCTGCATCCTGTGGTACTGCCTTATCAGAGGACTCAGCCCATGCTCCGAGGAAGAGGTGAAAGGGACAGGGAAGCCCAACCTTCACCATCCTGGACTTTTCTAAAAAAGACCTGAGGGCCTTCTGACTAGGCCTTTGTACTTGAGAAGAATGTGCCTTAGGCAAATCACTCTAGCAGGGAGAGTCCTGGTCCCAAACAGATGCTACCATCAAACTGGGTCAGAGAGCACAGTCTAGCAGAGCCCACTTATAAAGATGTGGGCAGGGCTAAGGGAAGCAAAAGGGTAATACAGTCTCCAGGGCTGGCAGCAGCAAGACTGTCACCATACTCAGTGCAAAAATGGTTGCAGGAACCTCAGAGAGGCTATCCAGGAAAGGTGGCCTTTGCTAAGGGCAGTCCTGCAGGGAGGGAGCTGGGGAGGAGGAGGGGGTACCCAAACCTCTCTTTGCTCTTGCCAGGCCTCCATTGGCCACGCCCAAGGAGAAACCAGAGGACAAGGGAGCCTGCCAGGCGCCAGGCTCAGGGCAGGATGGTACAGGCTAGCAAGGAAGTCGGAGCAGCAAATGGAGGGGTGGTGTCAAAGTGAATCAGCAGCAGATCATCCACATGCCAGGCCACGGGCACTGAGAAGTGCCCTCCCCCAGATGACTCTCAAGCTTCCTCCCGGGCTGACACCAGACTCCGGTGGGCTTGGGTGGGAGCCCTAGGCTCTTTGGGGACCCAGGAGGAATGTTTTTTGGCTTGTTGGAAGAGCCCTGTTCCTGGCTGTGAGCGCGCCCTCTCCTCTCCGTGTATTCATTCATCCATTCTGCCAGCATCTCCTGAGTTACTTTGCTCAGCCAGTGCTAAGGGGAGTAGGGTGGGAGAAATGTGGCCCCACTGCAGCCCACCTGCCTAGTACCCCTAGAGCCAGCCAGACACACAGCTGTGGATTGTGTTCTTTGTAAAACTGGATCCATCACCTCTGCCCCTCCCAGAGTTGTCCTGAAGATTGAAAGCACAGCTTTCAAAGAGCATGGGTGCACAGCCTGGTGTGGGGTCGTCCTCCACAGTGGGTGTCAGGGGCCCTGTTGGCAAGCACCCCTACCCTGGCTCAGGCTCAGCACCTTTCCATTCCCTTGATTTGCTTTCCTAGTTCACTGTCCGTGCGTTTGTTGCTGCTTTCCCCTCTTCTTCACTCCCCATCTCTCAGACTGCAAACCCCAGAGACCTGGTCTTCGGGCTCCTGGTTTTCCCTAAATCCCCACAGCTTGGGGTGGGTTCACAATGGCCAACAGTAACATGGTGGCTGGGCACTGTCAATGGCTTCCACGCCCTTAATCTTGAAGGCAGCTCCGCTTGACAAGCAGTGACACTGGACCCATTTAATATACGAAGAAACCAAGTCCAGAGAGGTTAAGCAACCAGCCCAAGGTCACAGAGTGCACACACTGGAGAGCAAGGATCAGAACCCGCCAGGGAGTCAGACTCTCCAGTTAGGCGGCTCCCTGGGTAGGCGGGCCGGCGCGGGCGCGGGCGCGAAGCCCTGGCCAGGCGACGAAAGGACGGCCTAGGAGAGCCCACCCTCTTCCCAGCGCGACGTCTCTGCACCGGGACAAAGGCCCGACAGGGTCCGGACGTGACCGGCGGGGCCCGCGTCGGGGAGGGCGCGGGGCCCTTTAAGGGGGTCGGGCTGGGGCGGCACCGGGGGCGGGCCGGGGGCGGGCCCGGGAGCCCTTCATTCCCC
>NW_004524788.1:3265812-3272236 GCF_000260255.1 Octodon degus
GTAATCCCAGCTCTTGGGAGGCTGTAAACAGATGAATCACTACTAGTCTGATCTAGTAGTGAGACCTTGAACACCCTATAGGCCCTTCCCTAAAATAAAAATAAAAAAAAAAAAATCTAGACATAACCAAAAAGAACTCTCCTATTTTGTGAAGTGTAATTTGCTTTAATTTGTGTAGACAAGAACTGTGGATTATAATATGCAATTAATATTCCAAAATATAAATTCATATCAATAAATTCAGAGATGGCACATAAAAAAACAAACAAAAAAAACAGAATGTTGGATGTGTTTACCTTTTCATTTGTACAGGGGCTCACAGCCTCAGTTTGACTTAACTCTCAGGGGAGACTTGAACCTTGGACTTTTCAGCAATCCTGAAACTATTAGGACCTTGACAACACTTAGAGATGGACTAAATGAATTTTTCATAAAGCAATATACATGAATCTTTGGGGGATCAGGGAAGAATGTTGTGGTTCAAGTCTGGATGTGCTACAAAAGTCTCATGCGGTCATGGCGGGAGAGACTTTTAGAGGTGGCTGGATCCAGAGTTTGTGATTAATTCCTGGTACAATGCTGGGATTAAGGATGTGATTGCTATGCCCTCTCTAGGGTGGGTAACACAAGGATCCTGAAGAGGTTTGTCCTCGTTTTCCTTTGTTGCTTTTGTTGTCTCCTGATGCCATCAACTGTTTCCCCTGGCCATGTGCCCCCTCTGCCTCGGAGCTGAAACCTGCTTATGAACTGAAAGCTCTACAAACTATGAGCTAAATAAACTTTTCATCCTTTAAAAAAAAAAAAAAAAGAACTCTCCTGAAGGTCTCCCCTTCCCCAGTGCTACAGTTTGAATGTGATTGTCTCCTTCAAAATTCATGTTAAGGGGCCGGGGAGATGGCTCAGTGCAATAAGCGCTTCCCTGGCAAGCGCGAGGTTCTGAGTTCAATCCCTGGTTCAAAAAAAAAAATTCATGTTAAAACTGGATTTCAAGTGTGATGGTGCTGAGAGGTGGTGGGGTCCTTAAAAGGTGACCATGTCACCAAGTAGGGTCAGTGTCTTTTTTGTAGGGCTGGTTAATTCACAGAAGTGAGTAAGCTTCCCCTGTCATGGAACTGGATCAGTTATCAAGAGAAGTTGTTATAATATGGAGCTGGCCCTTGTGCTTTGCACCTTCTGCATGCAGGCACTTGCTGCCTGCTGTCCTCATGAGCTGGAGCAGCACACAAAGTCAAGCCGACGTGGGCACCATGCCCTTGAACTTCCCAGCCCCCAGAACCATGAAGTAAACACACTTCTTTCCTCCCTAGATTTTCCAGTCTCACTCACTCTTGCCCTTGTAGAAAGCAAATGGACTAAACCACCCAGAGAGCTGGGCAGAAGTAGAACCCTAAAGATGAACATAAGGCATCAAACAGCAGCAACAAAAGAAACACATGGACTGACAAACAGACAGAGGCCACTGGCTGCACTCTGTATCTGACGTGAGCTCACTGCCTGGATCTGAATGTGGCAGCTGCCGATTTCCTGAGGGCAGCAGGAAGAGCCTGCTTCTATTCTGTCATCTCCCTCGAGCCCCCAGAGGATCGGTAGCACTTTCTCTTGTGGTGAGTTTTGGGTGGTCTCCCAAGACCCCTTTCCCCACTGAAGGCTTTTTTAACTGCTCCTTGGCATCACCTATGATCCTGCATACCCTGCTCTGCTGGGTGTGACCGGACACAGGCCCTGCCGAGACCCTCATACATGGAATGTTTTCAGAGGCCTCAAGCCTGACCACGTCCTCCACGAAGGAGGAAGGCCCTTGCCATGCTGGATTCCAGAAGTGGGGGCCATCACTCCCCCCAGTCAGTGCCCCTCCTACTAGAGCCCTGCAGGTTCTATAGCTCAGCACATATGCAGGTACATAGGCAGGTAGGATGATTACTTGTACAATTTCTCTGGGTTGACTAATACCAGAACCTGAGAAAGTACCTTGGTAGGTATTTCCAGAGGCGCCTAGTGTGTGGGGCTAAGTGGATGAAGTGGGGAAGGTCTGCCCTCAATGTGGGCAGTCACCATCCTCCTATAGGGCTCTAACAACAACAAAGACCGAAAAAGGCAAGAGTGTCTATCTACTACTTCCAGGGAAAGACTCATCTTTTAAAGATTTCAGGAAAACACTCAACCTACACCAGACCAGTAATATTACTTATTTCCAACAGCAAGAGTAGAAAACCTTATAACTCACAGGGCATCAGTTGGATTTCTAAAAGGGGGCATCATGCTTCACTAGTGAGGAATACCTAAGCTGATATTAAATGCAGCTCTAACATGGCCTAACAAAATCGACTGCATCTCAGAGCAAAGCTCAAGAGCATTTTTATGACTATAAAAATATCTAGCATCCAACAAGATAGAACTCGCCATACCCAGAATCCAGCCACATCGCACTGTCTCCACTGCTAACACCCTGGTCTGGGCCATCATCTCTCTCGTCTGGACTATTGCTAGTTTCCTAGCTCCTAGCAGTCAGGATAGGGTAGGTTATGACACAGTAACAAATAGTACCAAAAAGCTCAATCACTCAGTAAAGGTTTCACTCACACTCACATAAACCCAGCTCTGTAAGTGGGGTTCTGCTCCTCATAGTCCCTTCAGGACCTGGCTTCACAGAGCAGCCACCATCCAGGGCATTGCCAGGTACAGAACAGTGGCAGAGTTGCCTGTGGGCCCATCCGCCCACTGCTCCTGTTCACATTTCAGGAGCTAACCAAGCCACGTGACCAACTCAGAATTCTTGGGGGAGGGGAGAGGACTGCAGTCCAGCTATGAGTTCAGAACTAGAATCCACTTTCATCTCAGTAGGCAGAGTGAGCTCATGAAAACGTAAGCCAGATCGCGCTTCTTCCCCTCCATTGCCTCGGTCAAAGCCAACGTTTTACCTGGCATCTGTGAGGCCTCCATGGAGCTGGGAGTCCTCCTAACTCTCCGAATCCTACCTCTCTTTGCTTTCCTAGCTCCACACCATCCACTCCCGGCTCCTTTCTCTTCCTCAGACACACTGGCTGTGCTCCCACCTCTGAGCCTCCATACAGCTGCCTGTTCTGGAAGTTTCCTGCCCAGGGAACTTGTGTGCTCACTGCCTCGCTTCCTTCTAGTCTGCTCTCCAGAGTCCCCTGCTCAACAGGCCCACCTGCTCCACCCTATGTAAGATGGCCTCTTCCTCTCCCTGCAGCTCCCCATGCCCCTGCCCTGTTCTATGTTTATTTCTTCACAACACTAACCTATGGGCAGAGAATTTCCTTATTTATTACTTTATATTTCTTACTTATTGTCTGTCTTTCTGGCTAGAATGTGAACTCCAAGAAAAAATTCTCCTGTTGAGGTCACTGGTATCTCCCGAGCACCTCAAACAGTGCCTGGCACTTATAAGGTACCTAATAAATATTTGTCTAACTAGTGAAGCTGGCTGAGTGCCTTGCATTTCTGATCCACTTTTCCTGAGCAGCCAAGCCTGACCCATAATCTTCATAGCCAATGGTAAAACTGCATAGGTTAGCCATGCAATCAGAATCACCTGGAAACGCAGGGCACCACGCACTGGAGAACGATTAAGCAGCAAGCGTTCCTGCCCTGGTGTAGGGGGGTGTGATTGGCAGCTGTGACAGGGTGCCGCCTTGTGGCTAGTTTAAGAAGCGCACTCAGTCTGAATGGCAAGCTGCTGGGTGGCCGGTGAAATCCGCCTTCAAACATTCATAGCGTTTCTGTCTGTGCTTCCAGATTTCTGTGAACAAGACAGGAGTCACCAGGATTGACCTCTCAGAGGCTTCTGGAATATGTGCCCATTGACCTGAAATGTAATTCAAACCTTTTTTGAAAGTCATTCAAGCCAAAATCTTTTGTAAATGAACTCATTTACACATATACATTCATACACACATATATGTAACCACTCGATTATTCGTCAAATATTTTCTGAGCAGCTACTGGGGACAACTAGTGCGGGGAAGAATGGGCTGCTCTTGAGGAAAGGCAGTCATCCACGTATTTTACAGCTAGTCATGGAGAGCCTGCTGGCTCTGGGCTGGTATTGGGTAAACGACTGCTGAGATGCCGAAGATGCCCTCCAGGCACTGGCTTTCTCGTTGACAGATAAGCAGTGGTAAGGGTGGTGCAAGGAGTGCGTGTTGGGCCAGTGTGTGTAGAGCAGGTCTCAGAAGAGATGGCATGTAAGGGAAACCTGCAAGACAGAAAGACGTTGGGAGAGAAAGGCATTTCGGGAGAAGGGAGAAGCGCTGCAAAATGGCGCGCCTTTGGGGACGCGCTGGAGGAGAGCACCCCAGGGGCAGGGGGCAAGGCCAAGTCGGCCTTGCTGACCCTTAAGGCACGGGGAGGATTTTTTATTCTCAGCACATGGGAAGGCACAGAGGCATCCTAAGCAAAAGGGAAATGGGGGTGGAGAGACACGGTCTGACCTGTCTTTGTTCAAGTCCCAGTTGGCCATGGACAGAGGATAGCTCAGAGGGTACCTACTCAGTGTAGGGAAGGGGGGACAAGGTTAGGAAGGCCCGACCCCTGTCTTCCAAGGGGATCTTGCTCCACTGAAAAGAACATAGAACAGGCAGACAGACAGATCTAAGTTCAAATCCCAGTGCCACAATTCTCTGTGCTGCAACCTGGGCACCCTCCCTGAGCTTTGCTCTTCTTGCTGAAATGAGGAAAGCAGTACTCCGCTGATTTGTGAGCCACTGCTATGATCTGCATGCAGTTTGGTCACACCCCAAAGGTTCATGGGCCAAGGCTCCGCCCCTCGTGTGGCTGTGGTAAGAGGTGGAATTATAAGGGATGGGTCAAGGGATGGGGCCGGTAGGATGTGGCCAGGTAGCTGCAGGGCAGGCACCACCTCGAGAGGGATTAGTTAAGCTCTCACTAATCCCTGGTTAGTTCCCCAGGAGAGTGGTCTCATGTGATCTAGAATGTTCCTTAAGAAGCTCAGTACAGCAGTGTTCAAAGAGAAGGCTTCTGGGAAGTGAGGGGATCATTCATTCATAGCTGAATGGACCACTGGGAGGTGGTGGAACCTGTACAAGGCAGTGGGTCCCTTAGGATGTGTCCTGGGAGTCCTTAGGCTGTCCTGTGCCAGCCTCTTCCTCCTCTCCTGCCCCCTGTGTACTATGGGATGAGCTCTTTTCTCCACCCGAGCTCCTGTCACACTGCTCTCCTTCCCCACAGCCCGGAGGCAATGCAGCCGAATGATCATGACCTGGAACCTCGGGAAGCTTCAAACCAAAACAAACCCTTCCTTCTTGAGATTGTTCCTCTTGGGTATCTAGTCACAGTGAGCATGAGCTGGGTGTGGTGGCACGAGCTTTCAATGCCAACACCCTGGGAGGCTGAGGCAGGACGAGTTAGAGCCCAGTCAAGCCTGGGCAACTTATCAACTTAGTGAGACTGGGTCTCAGACGAGGACTGGGATGGGGCCGCTGAGATAGCTCAGTGATCTAAAGCGCCTGTTTAGGCAAGTGCAGGGACCACAGTTTGACCCCTGGCACCACATGCCATGCTGACCCCAGCCCTAGGGCAGGCTGCGATGGCCACAAAAAAAAAAAAAGGACTGGGGATATGTCTCAGTATGAAGGCCCTCAGTTTAAATCTCAGTACAGAAGGAATGACAGACAGACAGACAGAAAGAGACAGATGAACAGACAAAGAAAGACAGAGACAGAGGGACTCTATCCCCTAAATCTCTATGGCTCCACTGTCACCATGTGGTCTCTTCAGAACACACTCACTGGGATGCCATCTTGCCTGAGGCCCTCACCAGATGCTGAACAGATAGGACCACCAGACCTTGAACTTTCAGCCTCCAAAAGTGAGAGCTAAATAAACCTCTTTTTTTTTTTTTTTTACTTTTTTTATAAATGTATTTAGTACAAGGTCTACAGGGTCTCACTATGCAGATCAGGCTCATAGTGATTCTCCTGTTTTCAGCCTCCCAAGCACTGGGATTACAGGGGCGTGCCACCATGCCCAGACTCCATTGCCATCTCAGAACACCCCGGGAATGGGGCTGGCCTGGCACACCTGGGATTGAACCCTGGCTACTCTGCTCTGCCTAAGCAGGCGCTTTAGTCTGCTGAGCTATCTGGCCGGTCCACCCACTTTTATTTATAAAGTAGCAAGCCTCAGCATTTTGTTATAGCACTAGAAAATGGACTCATATTGGGCATAGTGGGCAGACAAATGGATGTGAATTGTGTGGTACTGCAGACAGCAGCTGGTCGGTGCTCAAGAGAAGTTACATCACAACACACTCATATCACTACATCTTTTTAAAAGACATAAAAGAATGATACAAACTGATAAACACAAAAAAGGTAGATATGAAAGCGTCCCTGGAGGGATTAGCCCACAGGGGACTTGAATGCCGACCTAAAGCATTTGAACA
>NW_004524788.1:3283871-3304345 GCF_000260255.1 Octodon degus
ACAAGCATTATGTGAGTGCGCGGCCCCCACGCCCCCAAGGCCGCCGAGCGCCGGGCCCGCAAAGTTCTGCTTCCCGCGCGGCCTCGCCTTCCTGCGCCCGGTGCGCCGCGCTGCCGGGTCCGGGCTCCTCCCCTGCCCTCCCCTCCCCCTTTGCCCCTTGTCCCCTCCGCCCCCTTCCTCCCGCCTAGCCCCCTGCTCGCTTCTCAGCCGCCCCTTCCCCTCGCTGTCTTCCCTTGCCCCCTCCCCGGGGCCCCTACCCCATTTTGCTCATCCGTGGAAAAGTCTGGCCCCAGCCGGGGTAGAAAACCGGGAGACAGAAGGGGAGAAGACACAGGCCGCCCCACCTGGTCCAGAGGCCCCCAGACCCGCGGTGCCCAGTCCCAGACACCCCTCTACGGATCACCAAGTTTGGCTGGGTCCTTCGGGCAGAACCAGTCTGAGCAAAGCATCGATCAGATCCCTGGAGTGTCCTTCTCACTCCAGTAACTTCCTTTTTAAAATGTCCCAAAGTTTCCTCCTGGCTTCTCCCTCTGTAAAATGCAAATCTTGTTGGAAGCTCTCAAAAACCTGAGAAATGGGCCAGCAGCAGCATTTTACAGATGGGCATGTGGAGGCTCCAAGGGCTGCAGGTTCTAAAAACACAGCCGCCTTCAGGCCTTCCCTCTCTCTGAAAGGTGTGCGGGGTTGGCCTGGGGACCAGCAGATGTGAAGTGGCTCTCACAGCAGCCTAAGGGGCCCTGGCCTCCAGTTCTGGTGGCCCCAGACCCACCCTCCGGGGTGTAAGGAGTGTGTCTCAAGGAGGCCGGGGAGGGCCTCCCTCCAGTGGGGAGGGGCTCTGCTGTCTTTGGCGGTGAGTGGTGGGCAGTGGCCAAGGGAGCTGGGGAAGTTAACCAGGAAGGGAAAAGAGCAAGAGGGAGGGAAAAAATCCTAACAAAGAAGTGCAGAACAATGAGTAGAAAAGGGCGTTGGCCAGCTAAATTCAGTTCCTTGGCCTCCCTGGAAGCCTCCTAGTACCTTTTTTTAAAGAGACTCCTTTTGACCAAGGGATCTCCGTGCCTTCCCTGAGTGGCCCATAGAATTCTGACAGGAGATAGCCTGAACTCCACTGTGCCCACCAGGAGAAAGGGAGTGCTGTCTGTACTGTTATTGGCAGGGCAGCCAGCTCTTTACCCCTTAGCCAGGCCGTGGGAAGCGTTTTCCTGGACCTGTGGCATCTTGAAATAAAGTTTCCCTTGATTCCAGGGCCCAAGCTGAGCTAAATTGCCCCTCCCCCCTTCATTAGCTGTTTAAAATGCTGCCAGATCTTGGCCTCTTGTTACAGCCTATTGCAGAGTGGAGTGAGTCGCCTCTGTCTGTCCATATACGGACAGTTTTCCCGACATGGCAACAGGAAGGGATTCTCAGTGCTGCCTCTGAGGGGGTCTGTGTGCTGGATGGATACAGTCACCAGAGGGGAATCTCTTCCACTCACTTGCGCCTGTTGCATATTCATGTGGTCGTGGTTCTTAAGCCCATTTGACAGATGAGACCATTAAGGCTTAGGAAGGTGAAAGTCATGTGTCAGATGTAAATCCAGGCCTACTGGGCCCCAAAAGTGTGCATGCTCCCAAACCACACTGCTTCCTGGATCGCACGCCCTCTTGGTCTCCCTGGACTAGGTCCTCTCTAAAACTGCAGTGGTTGTTTTTCTGACACAGATTTTTGAGAGTTTGACAGCTTTGAGGAGCATCCTTTAAAGCTTTCTGCCACTTTACAGGAGCCTACAGAGAAAAGCGCTTATTAAAACACTGATGGAGTTCAGATCTTGGCTGTTCAGCTTGCTAGCTGCAGAGTATGAGCCTCAGTTTCCTCAGCTGTAAAATGAGGGTGGGGGTGCTCTCTTCAGGAGTGGAGTCTGTAGCTGTTGTGTCCCTAGCCTGCTTGCCATGTGGCAGCCATGTCACTCTGGTTGGGAACATGCGCAGTCAGGTGGGGGAGGGGGATGTTGATCCAGGACTTGTTGTTCAGCGTGTGGGTTTAGTCACTCCAGTGATTCAAGGGGCTTGCTCCTAGCCGGCCTTTTTGGTTCACTGGATGAGGAGGGGCAGTGGTGGTAAGCTGAATCATCCTCAGAAACAGAATTTACTGCCAGGGGTCCAAACCCAACAGAACCAGATCACGCCACCACTCCTGTTCCAAAGCCCCTTGCCCTGACTCCACATCCCCTAGAAGGAATGGGCTTCGGGACAGCTCTGGGCAGGCCAGGACTTTGCCTGTGATTTGGTGCCCCCTGTCTGAAGCCACTGTGGAGAGTGAGTAGGGCAGCTGGTAGTCCCAGGCTCTGCCCCTTCCTGTGATGTCACCTTGAGCTGGTCGCTTTACCTGAGCACCCTGGCTTCCGTGATACATCCACCTGGGAAAAGTGTCTCAGGCTCAACACTGCTGATATTTTGGACCAGATCACTTGGTGATGGGAGGCTATCCTGTACCTTTACGCATGTTTTGCTACGTCCCTGGCCTCTACCCACTGAATGCCAATAGCACCCCTCTCACCAGTTGTAACAACCTAAAATGGAACCAGGTGTTGATTGCTACTCTTGGTATTAGTCCATTTTTTTTTCTGTATTTTTTTTTTTTTTTTTTTTTTTAGGGAAGGATCTACAGGGTGTTCAGGGTCTCACTACTAGATCAGACTCAGTGATCCACCTGTTTACAGCCTCCCAAGAGCTGGGATTACAGTTGCACACCACCACACCCAGTCTCAATCGCCATGTCAGCATGCCCTGGGGGCAGGAATGGCACAGCAGACTTGGGGATCAAACCCCTGGCCCCTGTGCCTGCTTGCAGGCGCTTTAATCTGCTGAGCTATTTGACCGGCCCTATTAGTCCATTTTCTGTAACTGTAGTCATATGCTTGAGAGTAGGTACTTTATAAAGGAAAGAGGTTCATTTAGTTTGGAAGGCTGAAAGTTCAAGAACCAGTACTCATCAGTTTGTCCTCTGGGAAGGACCCTCTTGGCTGATCACAACATGGTGAATGACAATGCAGTGGGAAAGATCACATGATGAGACAGGAAGCCAGAAAAACCAGGGAGGGGCCAGTCTTGCTCTTATATGCCATCCACTGTCAGAAATTACTAGTGACCCACCACTTCCCACTAGCCCCCACCTCTTAGAAGTCCCAATATCTCTCAGGTCACCACACTGGAGATCAGACTTCCAATACATGAACCCCTGGGGGCCAAATCCCAGCAGGGAACACCACACACCCTCTCCCCCAGTCCTGGTGCGGTAGAATATCCAGAGCCACCTGAAGAGTCCTGACCTACCCCCCCACACCCTGCCCCTCTCCCCATTTGCAGCTACCTCAGCCAGCACTGCCTGTTCTTCATTCAGTTGCTAGGGTGGGAACAGGTCCCAGGTCCTACAGGTGTCATTAAACTGTTGTCTCTCCAGCAGGATAACACCCACTTGTGCCCTAGCCTATAGGGGGTGGGGGTTGGGTGGATGTCCTCAGATGCTAACAGAGGTGATGTGTCTGTTCTGCTCCTGTATGGAGAGGGCTTCCCTGGAGCCCAAGGGTTTCTAGATAAATGGGGTGGCGCCTCCAGGTGCGATGTCGGAGGGAGTCACTTTAGCTTAAATGGAGAACGAGGAAGAGCTCGGTAGGACCTGGGGGTCTGTTGGGCTCAGCAGTCTCCTGCACTAAGCAGGGCTCCCAGAACACTCTGTGGAGCAGAATCACTGATGGGAGCCCTGCTGGAGAGCTTGCATGATGGAGAGGGCTGGCTGGGGGTAAGAAGCAGCTGTGATGGCAGCAGCCAGAGTTGCATCTGTCCCCCTAGGCCAGGCACTGGGCTCTCTCCGGTCTATAGTTGTTATAACCTCCCTTTAATGCAGGTATTTTTCTCCTTCTATGAACCCACAAATGCAGACAGAGAAGAAGACAAATGCCTGTTGCTATGCCTTCCAACTTAGTACTGTGGCTCTGCATTTGCTCTATGCATTTCAGATCCTATTTGTTTTCCTTTTTAAGAACTAAACTGTTAAGGGCCAGCCAAATAGCTCAGTGGATTAAAGCACCTGCAAGCAGGCACAGGGGCCGGGGGTTCGATCTCCAGGCCTACTGTGCCAGCTCTGCCCCTGGGCACACTGAGATGGCAATTGAGACTGGGTGTGGTGGCGTGCGCCTGTAATCCCAGCTCTTGGGAGGCTGTAAACAGGTGGATCACTATGAGTCTGATCTAGTAGTGAGACCCTGAACACCCTGTAGACACTTCCCTAAAATACAAAAACAAAAAACAAACAAAAAAAAAAAAAAAAACAACCAACCCTACTAACTCAAGCACGTGGACACAAGCCTGTGATCCTATCTACTTAGAGGGAGGAGCAGGAGGATCCTTAGTTTGAAGTCAGGCTAAATAACATAGTGAGGTCTCCATCTCAAAAAAGAAAAGAGAAGGAAGGAAGGAAGGAAACACTTATTATAGTTGCAAAACCCGCTGTATGCTCTCCACAAACACCATATCCCTCCAAACCCAGCATTCTGCATTTGATTTTTATCATCATCCTGCACTTTTTTTTTTTTTTTTTAATTTTTTGAGGAACTGGGGATTGAACTCAGACCCTTGTGCTTGCCAGGGAAGCACTTATTCTACTGAGCCATCTCTCCAGCCCCCCTCCTGCACTTTTGAAATGCTAGATATGATTGCCTTCTTCAACAGCTTTATTAAAGTTAATTTTGAGGGTACAATTACTGATTTTTTTAAGTCAGTTATAGAGCTAAGCAGCCCACACTGCAGTCCAGTGTTACAACATTGTTGTCACCCTGAAAAGCTTTGTAGTCAGTGTCCTTCCCACCCCAGCATGGGTGTCTTTTAATGTCTTTACCTTTAAACATCCCCCAAATCTTATCTCATGAAAGTCTTAAAAACTGTAAAAAACATCACACTTTTGAGATGTATGTTTGATACATGTATTTCTAGTTCATTTTAACTACAGCATAGTATTCCATTTTGGGGTACACCCCTCTTTATTCAAGCAGTTAACTTTCTTGGAGCTACTTCCTTGTATGTTCAGTGACATAGAACAGTCAGTGGGGTTCATGTATGTTCGACTTTGCATTTGCCTCTGGGGGGTCCCCTTCGCTTTGTGCCTTGCTAGCTCTGTCTTATCAGACTAGTTGGTGTCAGTCTGCTGAGTACCAGGCCATTTCCCTGCTTGATAGTGAGGTCAAATAGTTTTTTCACACCTTTATTTGAAGGATGTATTTATACTTCTGGGATATCAAGCTTTCAGGAAGTTACATTCGCATTCTCAGTTTCTCCTTGAGTAGACTGGAGTCTCATGGAAGTAGAGGCTTGAATTAGAGGTCACACAGCAAGGGGTGGCTGCCCACAGAAATGATCTAGATGCCTTTGTGTCAGGAAGAGGCAAAGAGGCTGCTTCCTTGCCAGGTGAGCATGGTGGCCCACCGATGCGCCTTGGCTTCAGTTTCCCCTTACGTGAGTGTCAGGGTCATCTTGAATTGTTCCCATCTCCATTCATTCGCCCTGACTGATGAACGGCAGGTCGTGGCAGTCTCAGCCCTTCTCCCTCCGGGGAGGACCTTGGTGAATTGTGCCTTGAGGGAATGGGGCTGTAGACCCAGTGCTGCCGGCCTTGGACCCTGCACACTGATTGCCAGGTTCTGGGAGCCTGGAGTCGCTGTGCTGAGCGGCTGAGTCTCAAAGGGTTGATTGTGCCCATGTTAAGTGGTACCCACATGCTCAGCTCCACCATGCAGAGGGCCTCTGGCTGGTGAGCTCAATATCCTGGAACAGAACCTGGATCTGCTGCCCAAATGAGCTGCATTCTTTTTTCCAGCCACCAGCTGCCTCCCTTCCCTCCTTTTCCTGGTGCCCCTACTGTGGAAACCTACAGGGCAGGGAGGGCAACAAGCTTGAGTGGAAAGGTAGATATTCAAGACAGATGTATCTAGGTTCAAGTTATGCATGGCCGTGGGCAATCACATAGCCCCCTTCTTAGTTTCTCCCTTAAAATAAGCATAGCAGCTTCTGAGGTGGTCATGCCAGTCTTTGGCCATAATTACACTCAGTCTGTCCTCCATCCCTGCTGCCTGGGAAGAGTATCAGCCACTGGCACACTTCTTGCTGACCCACTATTCCCTCCATGATGACAATGCCTGGCTTTGAATCCTCTTATGCCCCTGCACTGGCTGCCTCATGGACACACTGCGTGAGCATCTGTAAAATGGGTAGGTCACCATACTCACCTCCAAGTACGAAGTGGTTGTCTGGTTTCTCTCTGGACACTCGGTGCTGAATTGTTTGAAAGGCATTCATTGAAGGGGAGTCGTGAAAATGCTGTTGATGACAGTGCTGTGATTGAAGTCTCTGCGCCATTCCTACCTGCTGCCCAGGGCACACGCTGCAGGTGGGAGAAGCCTGTGAGCAAGCCAGAGCCATTGCTGCCTACTCCATAGGTGGGACTTTATCCTGCACTGTGTCTGTGTCACTCAAAAGCAGTGTCCCCTGGGGGCCTCAGGTGATGTTCTTAAGTGGCTGAGTTCCTGTGGGTGTCCGTCCTGGAAGCAAGCAGAAGGCTTTCTGTGTTAATGCTGTTCTTTAGGATGCTGTGCTAGGGTTTCATCAGCTGTGCAGGGTCATCCCAGTGTCCCTATCCCCGTTTCCCCATGCAGATCGTGTCAGCCTACTTCCCTTCCATTCTGGGCTCCTGCAGATGTTTCAAGAGGTGAAGCTATCACATCTTCAAATCATTTGTCACTGTAGTTCAGACTTGTATCTGGGCTTCTGGCAAGCAGAGAAAGTACATTAGACGGCTTGGGTTCAGATCCTTGCTTCCTACCAACTATATGGCCTTAGACGGATTAACTACCTTCTCTGTGCTTGAGTGTCCTCATCTATAAAATGGGATAATAATAGCACCAGTTTCATAGATCTAAAGTAAGGCTTAAATGGGCCTGGTCTCTAGTCTGGGTTTAAAAACAGGAAGCTATATTAGTAATATCCAAGTACAGTGTTGTTTATGATAGTAAAACGTTGGTAACCATTTAAACAGCCAACAGAAGAGAACATAATAAGGGCTGATGAGATAGCTCAGCGGACCAAGCGCCTGCGTAGGCAAGCTCAGGGACAGGGCTTCGATCAGCACCACATGCCACACTGGTCCCACCCCCGAGCATGCTGAGCCGCCTCCTGAGACCTGTAAGTCCAGCACTGGGGAGGCTGAAAACCAGATCACTGTGAGTCTGAGCCGTATAGTGAGACCCTATTAACAAATACATTTGTTTAAAAAAAAAAAAAAAAAGGAAAAGAATTCTATAAATCAGAAGAGAACATAATAAATACAGTGCATTGTGCCCACATGCTAGAATCCTGTCCAGCTGGTTAGCGTGTGGCGTCTTCAGTTGTGGCTCTGGCTGGAGGCTGGTTCCCACCCGAGCACCAGTGAAGGGTAGAAATGTGTGGCTCCAAGGGTCTAGAAATAGAGCTGAAAAAATATAGGTTGCTTTTTTTTTGTCTGTCTGTGCTTTTTTTGTTTTCCAAATGTGCTGCAGCGAACACATAGTCCTGTTTTTAGTAAAAATTAAAAAACACAGCAAATGTTCATTTCAAAAAAGAAGTAGTGCCAAGCTGTGGTGAGCCCGCAGGTTCCCACATCCTGCTGCCCGCCCACCTCTCTAGGCCCTCCTGAAGGATCCTTGCCACATGCCCCAGAGGCCCGTCCCTGGAGGCCCTTGGAGGCAGGGCGCCTGCCTGGGAGACTCCTTTCCCAATCGCGCCTCGGAGGGAGGTCCCTGGATGTGGCTTCCAGCCTCAGCTGAAGCTGTGGAAAGTGATGAGTTTGAAATACCATGAGGGAAAGCCAGGGCAGCGTTTTCCTTTCAGAGTCGTAATGCTCCCCCCTCAGCTGGGCCAGCCCAGGCCTTTCCCACAGTGCCTGCAGCTGGTGGGGTGAGCTGGTGGGGCGGGCGGAATTGCAGTCTTCATTCAGGCAGGCCAGCTCAGTACCCTGAGATCACACGCCAGAAAGGCCGTGTAGGTTCGGAGTGCACCCCGCACCCCACTCCCCAGTGCATTTCATGCACTCGCTCGTCACCACTCATAAACACACAAGTCAGCGAGCTGTGCAGTTAGCACCTGCAGAAGAGGACCAGCGCACCCACGCCGTTCAGTTGGATTTCTCATCCGTGAAGCTCATATCCTGGTTGCAAATTACGCGTCCTTTTTTCCTGAGAGGAAAAGTGAATGGGAGGGCCAGTCTTGCTCTGCATGACTCAGGTGTCCCCTGCCCAGAGTGGGTGTCTGCAGCTGCAGGAAGAGGGAGCTGCCCGCACCTGAGCAGCCGGTTAATCTGCTGGGTCCCAGCAGTGAGGTGACAAAGGAAAACCTTCCTCAGAAAACCGTATGGTTTCTGCAGTCCAGAGCTGGGTTCTTCTCTGGTTCTGCCCTTTGTTTTCTGTGTGCTCTCAACCTTCACCTCTGGAAAGAGGTGGCTTGTTGGAGTGATTCAGTGAGCTTTTATGCAGAATGTGTAAGGGCAGGCACTACTGGGACAATTGTCCTTGGAGTTTGCTAGCCTGGGATGATGCCTCAAAACCTAGGGTCCCTTTCTCCAGACCCTTTCCTGGAGCCCTTGGCAGTACAGACAGTCCTATCCAGGGTGAAGCTGGCATCCCTAGCCCCCTGGTACAAAATGAGAACCAGCTTCTGGGATAGACCCAGGGGCTCAGTGCTGCCACAGTGCCATTGTGCAAGCTTCCACCCCCACACAGACACCTACTGTCTTCTAGGAACATGCAGACCCCAGCTTTGCGCTAAGCTACGCTTCCCGAGCCTTGCTTCCAAGCTGCAGGGCGTTCTCCCCCTTATTTATCGGCCCAAGTGCATACCTACAGACAGCCAGAGTTACATGGCCTTCAGGTGATAAAGGGAGAAGGGTCTGGAAGTGGATAGGGTATGGTTGAATACCTGCTTCTGTATCACTGCCCCTAGGCCATCCCAGGACTGAGGGATGCAAATAAAAACAGTTTAGCAAATAAAAACACAGAGCACCTAGCGCAACTTGAATTACAGCTAAACATGCAATATCTGGAGCATACTTACACTCAATAGTGATTCATCATTTATCTGAAGTTTAAATTTCACTGGACAAGGGCTGGCCAGATAGCTCAGTGGAGTAAAGCACCTGCTTAGGCAGACACAGGGGCTGGGGGATTTGATCCCTGGCCTGCCTTGCCAGCCCTGCCCCCAGAGCACTCTGAGACCATGATTGAGACTGGGCATGGTGGTGTGTGCTTATAATCTCAGTGCTTGGGAGGCTGAAAACAGGAGGATCACTACAATCCGATCTCCTTAGTGAGACCCTGTAGAGCCAATACTACATACATAAAATTTAAAAAGAGAAAGAAAAAAATTTCACTGGGCATGTTGTACCTTCTCCAGTGCTACTAGAACCACCACTTTGGAAACATAACCATCAAGGAGAAACCTTCCTACATTGTGGCACCTGCAGCATCGCTTGAGAATTTATGGTTTGGAAGCACAGGGAGGAGGTCTCTATACACAAAGTAGAAGAGAGCAAGGTCCTGAGAAAGAGAAACAAGCACACAGGTCACTGGGGGCCTGGTCAGAGGCCTGTGTCCTTGGCTTCCAGGAGACTTGGATTGGAGAAGGAAGATGGCAGCATGACCCCAAAGCCTGGGAGGGATGTTGCCAGCAGATAAGGGTAAAAGAACCTCAGGCAGAGAGAACAGGCAAGCAGAGAAGCAGATGTGACATTTTGAAAAGCAGGAGATACTTGAGTGATGGAGAAGAAGCTTGGTGGATGAGAGGAGGCAGGAAAGACCTGGGGGTTCCTGACTGGCCTGAAAGCCACAGACAGCTAAAAGTATGATTCTTCCTTCAGAAGGCCATGGCCCCAGCCCAGTACTTGTGGACTGGAGCCAGCAGAAGCGGCCCAAGTTGGCAGCCACAGAACCAACACAGGCCCAAGGTGGCCATAGAACCAACAGAGGTGGCCCAAGATGGTGGCCTCCAAGAGTTGAGAGGAACCAGTACTCAGAGTGCGCAGGAGAATGGAGAGAGCAGAGCACTCAGGAACTTGGGAGCACCTGCTCAGATGGAGACCTGTGTGGGGATGGCAGAAGTTAGGAGGGGCTGCAGGGGGATGGGAAAGCCTGTTGGAATTCAGAAATTTGAGGAGAGGGAAGAGGCTTGTTTTCTTCTCAATATTTAATGATGTCTTATTATTATAGAATAGCTGTCATTGTTCCTTAGTGTTTCCCAAGCGTGCGGGGGTCTTCATGCTTTATGTCACTGAATCAGAGCAGCAGCTCTGAGATGAGGAGTTAAGATCCGGGCATTTTAGTTACAAGTGACAGAAGCAAACCTGGGCACCTCAGAAAATGTATTGGCAAGATGGGTCTGGTAGCACTAAGGCAAAAAGCCTACAACTCCATCTTGGAAAGTGGGCAGTGGAGCTGTCCACCATGTGGGCATCACCAGAGACAGATACCTACTCCGTGCATTTTACCTTGTGGCCACTCAAGTCCAGTTCTGTGAAGAAAGCATCAGATTGGCCCATCCAGATTACCTGACCATCTGCCAGGTGGGGGTGGAATATCCTGGTTGACAGCCCCACTGGCAGAGAATGACGAGAGGTAAAAGTAGATTCCAAGCACTGTTGTTGGCAGGAGGAGACCTGGAGCCAGGGAAGGTGTGCACAACAGGTGTCTGCCACATGGGTGTGTACTACACAATTTCACAAATGTGGAAACTGAGGCTTAGAGAGTGAAGTAATGCCCTGGACCACACTTGTCCCTGCTCCCTGTCACTGACAATGAGTAACAGTGCAGCAACCTCCCTCGCTTCACTTCACGCTCAGGGAGCATTGACGTGAAGCACACAAGGATAGTGTGTCAGGTTCTGCTTCATTAAGACCTCCGCCTGCGGTGCTGGCAGAGTAAGCTAGAACCCATGCAGTGGTGTCACCATTTCCTCCTCTCTGGCCAAGGTGTGAATCAGCAGCTTGTGGCCTTGGGCCACCCCTGGCTTCCAGTCAGTTCCACAGATTTGAGTTTATTGTCTTTTTCTGGGCCAGCCCTGGCTCAGGGCCAGAGAGAGGCTGTGATGACCAGGGATGGTGTTGTCCTATGAGAGGTCACTCTCTGTTTGAGGTGCGTCACTCATAGGGCTGGGATGAGACTGTGAAGACAGGGCCAAGGGCCAGAGCAGAGCTTCCCATCCTCCGCTGGGACAGAGAGGTACACTCTGGGCTGGGGTCAGGAGGCGAGGGGAGCTCTGAGACTGGGGAGGCCACGTAGCAGAGCACTTCCTAATGTGGCTTCTTAAACTTGGAAGGGGGCAATTTACACTTGAATTTTCAAAAACAGGCCAAGGAGATGGCTCAGTGGAATAAGTGCTTCCCTGGCAAGCAGAAGGGCCTGAGTTCAATCCCTGGTTTCACCAAAAATACAAAACAAAAAAAAGTTAGATTGAATTTTCAAAAACCACCAACTAAAATTTAGCACTTTTGTCTACTATGAATGAAGGCAATGGCCTTCCTTGGTATTAGTAATGCAAGTGACTTTGTCCCCTGTTGAAACTCAGTGACATTTTCATTTTATTCTGCAGTTCATAAGAATAGTTCTCTCTGCTTCAAAATTATGGTGCCATTTGACCTATCAGTAGGGTTTTGTTGTTGTTATTTTATTGTTTTAATACAAGTATAAATATATTCACAGTTTTGTATTTTGAAACATTTTAGTAACTATTATCCCATTTAATTTGTTTTACTTGGAATCCTGTGTGTTTTAATTTTAAATCGTTCAAAGAGGGACCCAAGGGGATACAAAGGAAGGACCATTTTGTATCTGTATGTACAAAATAGTTAGGATAGATATACAGCTACTTTCTCTTAATTCAATGAGAAGAAAGATTTGTACTAATAGTATTTAGACAGGATATCATGTCTGCATCTTGTACTATGAATCACCACTAAGAAGACAACAATATGCAATGTATTAACTATTGAAACTGTCCTATTAATCGGTTTTGAAACTGTCTCATTGCTGTTGCTCAATAAAATTAATAAAAACAAAAACAGGGACCCATTAAATTTCACTAGATTAATGAAGGGACCCATGGTTCAAAAAAAAAAAAGGTGAAAGATTCCAAGGTAGACATTTCAGAGGTTGGACTTGGAAGCCAGATGGTGTGGCTTTGACATGGCTCTTCTGGGTGCTAGCTGTATGACCTTGACTAAGTGGCTTAACTCTTCTGTGAAAGCAGGGTCAGGATAAGTATGGTGGATTAGCCCCATTAAAGGTTGAGTGCAGTTTCTGGCATATAGGAATGCTGAATAGATGGTTTTCCATCATCATTATTTGGACCATCATCATTCTCATCCTCATCATCCTCATCCTCTTTTATCTGACTAGTGACATACATTTTTAATAAGCACACAAATGATCTGACACAAGCAGTCTAGAATGACATTTAAAAAAATCCTTCCAACTTGCCCAACACAGACCCCTTAAAATTAAAAGATTTACATGTGGGGTATTTATCAGAGTGATTTTAACAGAGTAGCCTAAAGGCTTTATCAGTGGAGGTGCGGACGAATGAATGACGTAAGGCCTTACGGTGCACCTTTAAGGATCCTTTAGAAATGGTTTGTCCCAACAGTGTTTAATGAAATGAGCCATGTGATGCAAGTGGAAAAATACACATGAAGATGCTGTGGGTCCGTGGGTTTGGAACCCTTGGATTCCACGCACCGTAGATCAAAAGCATTTGGGGAAAAGTTGCCTTGTCACTGATGCAGCCTATCTAGGTAGGCCAGTCATGGTGGGGTCTGCTGGATACGTGGAGACTTTTTCTTGTCATTTCCTTAACACTACAGTATGACAGTTGCTCCCTTGTAAAGAATTTGCATCATATGAAATAGTTGAAGTCATCTAGAGAGTATTTAAAGTGTGGGGAGCATGTACATAGGCTCTATGCAAGTACTACTCATTTTGTAGAAAGCATTCATGGATTTTGATGTCTGAAGAGTTTCCTAGAACAAATCCCTTGAGGGTACTGGGGAATGACTATGTATAGTGGGGTCTTAATCTTGAAAACTAATCTCTGTGTATAGAAAAAGGACCAGGGAAGAAATATGACCCATACAGCACCACTGGCGATGGAAACATGGGCATTTCTGAAGACTTCTGACTCAGCTGAGTGCTAGCTAGCTGGGTTGAACAAGTGACTGAACTTCCCTGTGCCTTACTGTCCTCCACCTTAGAACGGAGGCAGCAGTGCAGTGCGATTTCATAGGCTAGCAAAGGTAGAGGGCATTCAGCACATTCTAGACCCTTGAATTTTGTTAGTGATTACATTACACTAAGTCATATGTATTTTTGTTTATTTTCTAAAGTTTCCCCAGAGGACAGTATAGTAAAAGATAGCATAAGCATTCTTCTTTTAAGTTAGTTCTGCAGGAATGAGGCGGTATAAAAGCAAGTCTGGTTCCTCACCAGTTGGCTTCTTGTCTCACTACACCACTTTCCTCTCAAAAATGCTCCTGCCATAATTTGATACCCTCATCTGAGCCAGCGCCATGCTATTTAGATTTTGTCAGGCTCTAATTAGAACTGAAGGATTATTCTCTGCTAAATTTGGAGCCCAGTGAGGCAGAAGAGGCCAGGGGTACCTATAGAATCTGGTCTTTGATAGTCATATACATTTCCTACAGGGAAGAAGGCTTTTTGGCTTAACAGTTGGAAACAAAAGTGAGTCCCTTTTCTTTTTGTTTCTTTTCTTTTCTTTTCTTTTCTTTCTTTCTTTCTTTCTTTCTTTCTTTCTTTTTTTTGTATTTTAGGGAAGGGTCTACAGAGTGTTCAGGGTCTCACTACTAGATCAGACTGGTCGCGATCCACCTGTTTACAGCCTCACAAGAGCTGGGCAGGCCCGTGCCACCACACCCAGCCTCAATTGCCGTCTCAGCGCACCCCAGGGGCAGTGCCAGCACAGCAGGCCCAGGGATGGAACCCCCAGCCCCTGCACCTGCTTGCAGGCGCTTTAATCCACTGAGCTATTTGGCCAGCCCTAGTCCCTTTTCTTTATACAATATAGGAAGTGCTCACTTCATGTGAATCCATGTTGTTTTCCTGATTTGTTTGTTTTTCTGAAAAGGGAGCCACTAAGAAACTTAAAAGAAGAGTGAAAATAGGTGAGTTGGATCCTGTAGGTATTGATCAGTTTTTCATTGTTACAACAAAATATCTTGGGTTGGGTAACTTATGAAGAAAGGTTTATTTCACACATAGTTGAGGAGACTGAAAAAACCTAAATAGCATGGCACTGGCTCTGATGAGGGTATCAAATTATGGCAGGAGCATTTTTGAGAGGAAAGTGCATAGTGAGACAAGAAGCTAACAGGAGAGGAACCAGACTTGCTTTTATACTGCCTCATTCCTGCAGAACTAACCAGAACCCTAGCACTGCATTACAGAAACATCCCCACCCAGGAGAGCAGAGGGGCAGAAGGTAGGTGGGGAGGCTGCTGTCTGCCCTGGGAGTGGGTGCCTGGGCCTGAGCTGAGGCTGTGTGATCTAGAGGAGGAAGATGGTACAGAGCCAGAGCAGAGGCACCTGTCAGTACTTCTTGTTCCCCAGCATCTTCACAGCCTCCAGGACCTGCATCTCCTCCCCCGGGACACCTACTACAACTTAGTCTTTCCTGAGCCCCTTTGGCCTCCTTGTTTTAGAAGGCTTGTAAGATCTCCTGTTCCCTGACGTATAGGATGTCTGTGCACATTTCTTCACCTCAGAATCCCTGACCCATTCAGGTAGAGAGGGGAGGGAGCAGGAATAACAACCACCCTTTATGTAGTACCGACTGTGTGCCTGGCACTGTGCTGAGAGCTAGGCATACATGGAATCGCCTTGCCATCTCTGCATGAGATGGGCAGCACTATGATCACCCCCAGCATGTAGAAGGAATCAAAGCAGAGGTAGATCTTGCCCCAGGATGCACAACTAGGAGGTCATAGTGCCAGGTTTGGCCTCACATGGTGTGAGGCTAGTCAGGGTCAAAATCTGGCTTCTGAGCAAGCCCCCCCCCCCCCCCCCGCCATGTGTGCTGAGCCGCCAAGTTTGAAAGCCATTGTTGGCAGTGAGCATGGTTGGTTCTGTCGCTGGCCTTTCAACTCTTTTTCACCCGTGTATTAATCTTACACTCTCCTGGTTCAGTGCATACATCCATCACCTCCAACGTGTGTGTAGAATCCTCTCTAATGTTTTGAAATATGCAGTTAATTGTTGTCAACCTGTTAATCTTCCTGTGCTGTAGAACATTAGAAGTTATTCTCCCATCCAGCCATACCCCAGTACCTGATAACTTCCCTTTCGCCATCCCTTCTTCCCCAACCCCCTTCCCAGACTCTGATAACCATTACTCTAATCCACACTTCTATGAGATTAACTTTTTTTAGCTTTCACTTTAAGTAAGTACATGCAGCATTTGTCTTCTGTGTCTGACTTACTTAACCTCATATCCTTTCCCAGTTCCATCCATGTTGCCATAAGTGACACCATTTCTTTCTTTTGATGGCTGAACATGATCTTTTTGTGTGGACATGCCACCTTTTCTTTATCCATTCGTCCATTGTGGACCTCAAGGTTGTTTCCATTTCTTGGCTGTTGTGAAGAGTGTTATATGTCTGTGTAACAAAAGATCCGTTTCCCTTTGGTATATGCTCAGGAGCAGGATTGCTAGATCAGATCGAAGTTCCATTTCTGGATTTCTGAGACATCGCCATACTGTTTTCCATAATGGCTGTACTAATGACATTCCCACCAACAGTGTCTGAGAGTTCTCCTTTTCTGCACCTTGCCAGCATTTTTTTTTAGTATTTTTCAATTTTTGGCAGCATTCTAGGAGGAGATGATTTCTCCTTATGGTTTTGAACTCTGTCATTCTTAGAGGAAGTGGGTACAGTTACCATGGTCCACTCCCCCCTTTGTCACCATGGGTATTGAAGCCAGAGTTGCAATTCTGGCACCCACCCTAACCAGCTTTGTACCTGTGGGCAAGTGACCTACCCTCTCTGAACACTTTTTTTTTGTCTGCTGGTGAAATAATCCAGATAATAGGGTCCACTCCATATGATTCCTAAGAGCAGAATGCTGAGGATTTAGCAAGTGAGTGCTCTTTAGGTATTGTTCCCCAGCTAGAGAATTCCAGCTCATCCCTGAGAACAGTTGTTTCATCCTGGAACCTCCCCAACCTTCACTAGCAGAGTTATCCCTCACATGCTGTAAAAGTGCTTGGGTGACCTGTTGTCTCTGAGCAAATCCTGCTGCTGTCCTTGTTGAGCACACACTGTGTATGCTTGACCCTGTCCTGGTCTTTTGGGTGTGAACCGAGACCAATCTAACCACATATCCTGTGCGTCTCCTTCCATGGCACACGGCCCGCATTCAGTCTCCAGCTCATGCCTCTAGGTAAGCCAGTCACCACCACTGAGCCCCTAGAACCAGTAACATGCCATAAAGCCAGTACTTAGTGTAGGCACTGTCAGCCCAGTGTGTGTAGCTCATTCTGGATTTGCTCATTGTTTGGAGCGCATGTGGAATTGTCTCTTTTGGTCTTACCCGGGTGCTTGTTGATGACTGCTTTCTAGTCTTACTGTCTGTGTGCCCTGCACGTGATGGGTGCTATCATTGGCTGCTCTTGTTATGGGAACCCTGTCCAGGCAAAGGGCTGCCGTGATGTCCTTCGCCTAGCTCGTTTCCCACATTGCCCTGGCATCACAGAGATCCCAGCAAAGCCTTAAGTGCCTGCCCTGGAGATTTTCCTAGAAAGCCAGCCTGCAGGTTGGTCTCAGCTGAGCCCAGACTCCAGCTGCCAGCACCTCTGCTTGCCATTGGAAAGTTCCCCGTGCTGCCACGGGCCAGATGTGTGCGAGTTGGCGGCCAGAGGCGCACGCCTAGATCAGCCACTGTTTCCACCAGTGCAATCTCTGGAGGTGTGGAGGTGCTCAGCGTGGCCAGCTTTGGACTCCCTGGAGCAGCGACAGCACTGTGTGTGCACATGTGAGTGCCCAGAGTGGCTGCCGATCCAGTTCCTCACCGAATGCCGAGTACTGTCCTGACTTCCCTTTCAGCGCTTCTCACATTGTGAGATTTGGATTGGCCCAACGAAGACAGTTAGTGAGTGCACCTCCAGTGGCTCATCTCTGCAACTCGTGATGGCTCCAAAAGCTGTCAGTGACAGGGCAGTGTGCCAAGCTCCCATCAGGCACGAGCTCCTCAACCCTCAACCAGTGCCTTTAAGTGGGTGCTTTATCACGCCACTTAACAGATGAGGAAATCAAGGCTCAGAGCTACACAGTGACAAATTCAGCAGGTTCAAGCTGTAGAGCTGAGATTTGTATCCAGATGCTGTAAAGCCAGTATCTTGTTCTTTTAAATGTCATTAAGGAGTGATTACTTATTTATTTGTGTGTGTGTGTGTGTGTGTGTGTGTGTGTGTGTGGCCAGCTCAGCCCACCAGGGGGCGGGCTGGCTGGCATGTGGTGCTGGGGGATTGAACAGCAGTCCCTGTGCTTTGCTAAGCTTGTTCTAAGTAGGTGCTTCAGACCACTGAGCCATCTCACCAGCCCCAAGGAGTGATTATTTTTAATTTTTTTATTTTTATGTGCCTGCAGTAAGATTTCCTTTTTTAGTATAGTGATGCTTGGGTTCTTGTAGAGATCACCACAAGCAGGGTACAGAACAATTCCAGCGCTGCCGAGGCCCCTCAGGCCATCCTGCCTCTTAAATGCAGTGGAATGAGGTTTTTTCAGTATGAAACTTAGATTGGTCTTTTCTCCATTAGTGGCTCAGAGAAGTCCTGGGTGGACTACGGACCTCTCGTCCATCCATGCCTACATTTTCCTTTGACAAAGCCGGCTCTGTTTCTGGTACCCTTGGCAGCTGTGCTGTTCATTCAGCCATTTCAAGAGCATTGTTGCTCTCCAGACACAGCCTAGAGTGAGGTCGCCTTGACGTTTGAATGTGTGACCCTGTTTTTAGCTTCTTGTCTGTCAGTTCTCAAGAGTCCATTGTTGCCAGGCACTGGGGGCTGAGGGCAGGGGTGCAGGTGAATAAGACAAACCTGGCCTTGCCCCTGGAGGGTTCTCAAGAGAGTGGGGGAGGCAGGCATGCAAATAGGCCAGTGCCCCCTCAGGAGTGTGTGCTGATGGGGGTCAGCCCTAGCAGCTGTAGGAACCCAGAGAATGGTAGCTAGACCTAGATTTGGATGAGGCCTCCTCAGGGAGGTGACCTCAGAGTTGACACTAAAGAAATGAAGAGCTAAGTGGAAGGACAGAGAGGCTTTCCCACCGGAGGCAGTGGCCAGTGCAAATGTTCAAAGGCAAAGAGAGCCAGCCATCCTGGAGCAAGAGGAAGGGACAGATGACAGAGGCCCCCTAAATTGCACTGTGTGTCCTGCCTCCCTCAGTCATGGCTGTGTCCCATGTCTGCAGCCTTTGGAAAGGAGCAGTGGGCACTGAATGAATAAACAAATGAGTTGGAGTGTGATGCGTGAGAGAGCTAATCAGATTTTCCTTTTAAAGACAACACTCCTCTCTCCCACCTCCTTCCTGGCTTCCTGGTCCAGCACACCAGGACACAGGGCTGGTCAGAATCCTCAGCCCCACCATCCTGCTTGTCTTTGCCACTGCCACGTGGATGAAGAGCAGTCAGACCACAGCCCTGAATCCAGCGTGTCTTTTATGCGAGACACCACAAGTGCTTGTATTTGGGCCCCATTCCAAGCATTCACTTGATTGAAAAAAAGGAAAACTTGGCAGCCAACCATCCCCAGTGTGTCACTTGCTACGGCGCCCGAGCTTGGTGATTCTTGCTGCTGACTTGAGGATAGGAAAGCTCTGGCCCGCAGCCAAGAAAGCCACATCCTGGCTTTGGGGATTTGGGAAGAAAAGGGTCTCCAGAGGTTGAAGGGGCTGGGGTCAGATCTCATGTCACCTACTTTCCAGCTCCGAAACTTGAGCACTGTGTGGATCTCTTCTGTCCCACCTGTGGATAACCCCACCTTGCCAACAGTAATCTATAGGGATTACAGGCGGTGTGTGTCATATGCCTGGTTGGTGACCATGCCGAGCCTGCAGAATGCAGCACAGAGTGAGAATCATAGCCTGTCTCACCTGGGTCCTTCCCACTATGCCGTCCTGGGCTTCCTCGCTAGCACTTCTCACCAGGAGTAAATTTAAGATGCTTTTATTTAAAAGAGAAGTCCCCACTTCTCAGCACTTCTGGTGGCAAGGCTGCTGTGGGGTGTTGGGAAATCAGACAAACTGCAGGGTGTTGCAATTCCAAGAGCTTGGAGGCGCTGACCTACATAGGCCAGATGTTGGGCAGACAGCTGGTGAGAGTCGACAGATCGGGACCAAAGGGGCTCGTGGTCCTCACGAGGGCTTGGAATCATGTTTCCCGTTAGTTAAGCAGGGGGAGCCCATCCACCCGCCTCTGCTCACTCCTCCGCTCTTGCCTGCCTACCCCTCCTTCCTCCTCCCTTCCCTTCTTCCTTCTCCTCCTTTTTCCTTCCCTCCCCTCCCCACTGCACCCCTCTCCTCTCTTTGTTACCTCTCAAACTTCTGAGGATTGTGCCTGTCTGCTTGAGCCTGGTGGGAAGGGTAGGAGATTGCCAAAGGGGGGGTGCATTTGGAGCTCCACGAGTTATTAATGGCCAGGCTCTGCGCAGGATCTGTCAACTTAGAAACCTGCACAGTATTGGAGATGCAGACTGGGCCCACCTTTCACATATGCTTTGGTCTGTGGATGTCTGGACACCCTCAGACATACAAAAGGCTATTCTTGGGATGGTTTGTCTAGATCTTTGTTGCAATTAATTCTTTGACTTATACATGATAGTTATACATATTTATGGGATACAGTGTAATGTAACTATACCTGTTAGGTTGGGGAGATAGCTTAAGCGGCATAAGCGCTTGCCTGGCAAACATAAGGTCCCAAGTTCGATCCCCAGCCCCACATGCTGTGCCACCCTGGAACCAGGTATGGTGGTACACACCTATAATCCCAGTGCTGGGGAGGCTGAGACAGGAAGATCACTATGAGTTTGTAGCCTGGGGGCTACACTAGTGCAACATAAGTACCTGCGTTTGATCCCCAATACCACATACCATAATCCCAGCATTGGGAAGGCCAAGACAGGAGACTCACTATGAGTCCGAGCTGCATAAACAGACTCTATACAAAAAAAAGTGTACATGGGGCTGGTGAGATGGCTCAGTGGTCTAAAGCACCTACTTAGAATAAGCTTAGCATGACATTGCCAATTAAACAGAAGACCCAATGCTATCATGGGCTTCTGTACTCTTTTAGAATATTTTGCTGAGTTTACACACCTATAATATTCAACAACGGAACTTAAAAAAAATTGGGGTATAACTATGAA
>NW_004524788.1:3304745-3340597 GCF_000260255.1 Octodon degus
AAAGTGTACATAATGTGTTAGGATCAAATCAGAGTAATTAGCATATCTATCACCTTAAACACCTATTTCCTTGTGATGAGAACATTCAAAAACCTTTCTTCTAGTTTTTTGAAAACATAGTTCCTTATGTCAACCATGACCACCACGCTGTGCAATAAAAAACCAAAACTTACTCCTCCTTTCAGACTGCAGTCTGTGCTGATTTCGCTCCTCCCTGCCCCCTACCCACCCAGTCTCTGCTAAGCACCTTTCTACTCTTTGCCTATCTTATTTCACTTAATGTAGCGCTTCAGGGCTGCGCATGCTTTTGTACTTAAGCTAGCTTTGGCTGTGCAGGGAAACAGCATTAGTTATCCTGCTGCAGAAGCTGTGTCCTGTGGGCAAAAGCCATCACGCTGCAGTGCGCTACACAGACACACTGGGCCTCCTCCCTCCATAGAAAGGGATGTCCCTTTTCTCAGGTGTGAGCAGCAATATCATAAGGGCAGGCCAGCCTCCCCATCACCACCCTGTCCTCAGAACCTCCCCAGGAAAGTCCTGGCCTCTGGTCCCAGCTGTCCTCCCTACTAATTGTGACTGTGAACCAGTTCTGTCCTTCTCTGTCCTCACATCCTTAAGGGTAAAATAAAGGGCAGTATAGGTAGAGCAAGGTTTTCATGTCTTTTAATGTCTTAGGACCTCTGTTGTGTGCTTGAAGCAAGTAAGGCAGAGCTGAGACCAGCAGAGCAGCCAGGCTCTGTCTACAGGTCCTGCTGATGGCTGCATGGTGTTTGACTATGGGACTTAGCACATATATAGGAGCTACTTTTAAGTGGCAGTGTGCTGTGAAAGAGAGTGGCCAGCCCAGTGCCTCGCGCACTTGCCTCTGTAGGACTCTGGAGTTTCTTGGAGGCCAGTTTGACAGCTGATCCAGGTCACTTCCGAGAGCTGTCCAGATTTACAGTTCTCTGGGCAGATTATTGTGCAAGAGGCTCAAAAGGGCACAGGGAACTACATGAAAATCCAGACACTGTTATAGACATGGAAAGAATCCACGGCGGAAGGTATGACCCCAAGCTTCTCAGCCCCCAGGGTTTTCTATTGTAGGAAGGGATTAATCAGAATGAGGAATACCAGGTGTGTAGCACACATGTCAGTGTTTCACTCCCCACCCTATGACAGACATTGCTAATGGATCACAGAACTCCACATTGCTGATGTTCCTTTCTCTAGCCATGCCCCCTTATCCTGGCTCATTCAGTGTTTTCTGTAGTCTTTCAGGTCATCCCAGACCTGGCAGCATTGTACAGCCAAGGAAGGGCTTCTGATTTGTATGGTGCTATAGTTGATTGAACTATAAACTGCAAGACTCCAGATACAAGGAGAATGCAGACCTGTCCTCCCTTTGTCCTGTGGCACCAGCACAGTTGTTTATAAATCCACACACTCCCTGCACTGTGTATTCCTAACTCAATATTCTTCACATTGACTTGCTTTTTTTTTTTTTTTTACTTAAATACCCTTTAAGTGGAAACTTTAGCCATCTACTGTAAATGGAAAGCCAAGAGTACTTGCTAGAAATAGAAAGAAATGAAATTCAAAGGAAAAAGAAAACCAGTGTATGTTAAATTCTTCCTGGCAAGGGAGCCCTGTGCTGAGGTCTTAGGCCCTTCTCTGTGGGAGGAGCCCAACAAGTGTTGAAGGGAGTGGCAAGAAACACAGCACAACACTGGCCAACGCCTCCTCCAAGTGTGGTAACTGTGGTATGGCCAGTGCAAGCAGCCCCACCCCTTCTAACTGATGTCACCTGGGTCCCCAGCCAACCCTAGAAACTCCACCAAATAGATGTGCAAACTATAGCAAGATTGGTGCCTCAGAGCTTTTATTAGCAAGGCAAAAACACCTTCAAGTGTTGTCCAGGTCATGTGATGAGAACCCTGAGATTGCAGTGCTTGAGAGGCCAGCCAACAGCTGGTCCACATCATCCTGCCCTGGGGATGGCCTGTGCATGGGGCTCTGGGGCCTCTCCAAAAGTTGCAGCTGTGTGCAGGGGTGCAGGCCAGCGAGGCTGCAGGGACAAAGTATGTCAGATCACCCAGGGGCTGGGGAGTCTTGCAGGAGCAGCTTGGCTGTTTCTGTCCTGCCATTTGGTGTGTCTCTGGCCAGTCCCTCTGGTCTCTACAAGGCCCCTGTGGGTTTTGCTAGCCCTGTTCTGTATTGAGGGAAACACTCACCCTTTGTCTCTGACACTTGGAAATGGAGCCTGACCTACGAGGGCCTCCAGGCACTGGGACCTCTCCTGCCCCTTGACCTGACATTGGACTTACCAAGGGAGGCAAAAGTGAAGGAGAAAGGGACACCTGGAGAACATTTCCCCTCAGCTCCCAGCCATTGGTAGAGTTTCTGGCCCCATCGATTCCATTTCTGGGTCTTTATCATAGCCTGTGAGGTAGAAAGGATCGGAGTCCGTATACCACTCTTCAAAGAGCACAGTGTTTCCATGAGGCAAGGGACTTGCCCTGACACATAGTTCAGATCAGGGCAGAGATCCCCATCTGCCAACTCCCCACCATGTCCCCCTCCCACCTCCAAGTGGGGGTCCCTGTGACATCAGATGCCCATACCTACCACATGCTCCGCATGGCTGGACCAGAGTAACAGAGTCGGTGCTGGCCTGGGGCCCAAGAAGCCGGTAGCCCTCAGCTACTCTAGGATCTTGTTTTCTGGTTAGAAAATACAAGATGGTTCCAGATTTATGAGAGTCTACATTTAAACTGTGCTTTGATTTTTTTTCCCCCCCACTGGGGCCAGTGCCCCTGGTGGTGGGGCTAACATGGCATGTGGTGCCAGGGATCAAACCAAGGTCCCTATGCTTGTAAGCTTGCCTAAAGCAGGCACTTTACACTGTTGAGCTATCTCACCAGCCCACTGTGCTTTGAATTTTGAATGTGGATCTTTTCCCAGGCTAGTCCAGCACTGGGTACAGTCGGGGCCATAGCTCCACCTCAGCCCTGTGGTTACCAGGGGAAATAGGCAGTGCCCTATGGGGCATGGTGTTGTTAAGCTAGTGGCAGGGTAAGTTAGGTGGAGGCAAGGCATTTTTGACTTAGGATGCATTTTTTCCACTCTGATGGGTTTATTGTGATGTAAGCCATCATAAGCGGGGGAGCTTTCCATATAGTTCAAAATCTGGAAATATAGGAAGTACTAAAAGCAAGATTTTAGCAGTCCTTCATGTTCCTATAAACCCAAAGTAAACCATTGGCACATATATATGTAGATACACAAATACACATTTCTGTATCATGCAGTCAATCCTCATTATTTGTGGGTTCCATATTTGTGAATTCACATAGTTGCTAAAATTTGATTGTAGCCCCAGATCAATCTTTGCAACACCTTGGTGGGCATTCGCAGGGGTGGGTTTGTGCTGTGTGGTGAAAATGTGAGCCCCTGACTGGGCATGCCCCGCTGGGCTTGAAGTGTCGCTCAGCCCGTGTCAGTTTTCACACTCTAAACAAGTATCCTTTCCTGGTCTGTTTATGATTTCTTTTTTATATTGTCTTGCTTCTTACTTGTGATTTCATGGTTTAAAATGACCCCTTACACTGTGCTGTCTGGTGTCCGAGGAGGCTGTGCTAAGTGTTGCTGTGTGTGTTAGATAATCTTGGATCAGGCATGAGTCATTGTACTGCGGGTCATGGTTTCAGTGTTAATGAATTTATGATATATTTTTTAAAATTGTCTTTAAAAGAAACACATCAAGCCAGGCATGGTGGTACACACCTGTAATCCCAGCTACTGGGGAAGTTGAGGCAGGAAGATGACAAGCTCTAAGTTAGCCTGGGCAGCTTAACAAGACCCTTTCTTAAAATGAAAAAATTAAATTAAATTACATTTTTAAACAATGAAAAAATAGAAAGTGATGGAGGTGCAACTCAGTACTCCCTGGGCTTAATCCCCAGTACTGAAAGAAAAAAAAAAGTCATGCATTACATAAGTATCTATTGATCAGTCACATGATGTAAATGAAAAGGCCTTCAAGGGCCTTAACCCGTGGTAAATCAGTGCTGGTTAAGTATTTGCTAAACCAGTGTTCTTGGTGCTATAGAATGTAACCACCGCCATTAATCTAGTGTATGCATGTGTGCATGTATGGGTACATTTTTATGTGCTACATATAATTATATGCACTTATCCCTGTTATCTCTGAGACAGTGGCTTCAAGACCCCCACAAGTATCAAAATTCAGATGCATAAAGTTGCATAGCATTATACATCTTTTCGTATACTGGCTGGTGGTGTTTTCTCACCACCTTAAGGGAAGTAAAGCCATCACCTATGGCTAGCCTCAGCGGCCAGGGTTCGATCCCCAGTGTGCTGTGCCAGCCCCACCCCCAGGGCATGCTGAGTCGGGCGATTGAAACTGGACGTGGTGGTGCGTGCCTGTAATCCCAGCTGTTTGGAAGGCTGAACACAGGCGGATCACTGTGAGTCCAATCTACGTAGTGAAATCCTGTAATCCCTTACTGAAATATAGAAAATAAATAAATAAATCACCTGTGGCTTGTAATACCTCATACAGTGTAAATTCTATATAAATAGTTGTTGTACCGTATTGTTTAGGGAATAATAAAGCCTTATGTGTCTAATATACACATTATTTTTTAATTATTCCATCAGTGAATGTGGAACCCACATATACAGAGAGCCAACTATAAGTTTTGAGATTGAGATAACATTGTTTTAGCACCCAAACTCCTCTCTATCAGAATTGTTTTGGTTGCCCAAAAATGCTTGTCGTACCAAAAGGGGAATTAAGTGGAAGGCCCCAGTCCATGTTGTGCGTCAGAGGGGCTATAGGCTGCCCGGGAAGCAGGAACTAACCGGGGCACGGGCCAGAGGCAGGCAGGGCTCCCTGCACTTCCGATTGTCGCAGCTCCCTCCTGCAGACCACTCACTTATCACCACAGCCCTGAGCAGGATCGTGGTCCTCCTTGCCTCTGTTGCCCGTCCTTACTGCAGTGGTGGTGAGGATTGGGCTGAGGATGAGGATGGTGAGATGGTGACAGTGAAGAGGACAGTGAGCAGAGCTTCTCTATGGAGCATTTGCCGTATCTGAGCACTGAGATATGCAGTCTGTGTGTCTCTTAATCTTCACCTTGGCTCAGCTTACTGCTATTATAATTCCCACTTCTTATTGATAGGAAACTGAGTCACAGAGCAGTTCAGCTGCTTTTCTAAGATGACACAGCCAGCTGAGCTGTAAACAGAATAAGTCCAGCCTGTTGTGATCACTGGACTCCGTGATCTCCCAGAACAGTCAGAGATTGTGCATTTCAGCTCAGGAACACTTAGGAGATAAGGCAGCCCCCCTACTCCTACCCCCAGTAAGGTAACCGCAGCCAGGGGCATGAGCAGAATTGCCTGATGCAGCAGGGCCAGCAGGGGCAGAGACAACCTGGGTTAGAGACCTCATTCTGCACTCTGTAGCTTCATGACTCTAGACCAGTGACTACTTCTGGGCCTTTATCTCCCAGTCGTAAACGGCAAGAAGTGCTAGCCTGACCTATTGGCTTGTGGGGAGTATTGGGGAGGGACTAAATCCCTTGCCTTCTGCCCCAGCCCCCTGGCCATGGTTCCCCCAACTACCTCTCACCCTGCTCTGGCTGGTGGTGTTTTCTCACCACCTTAAAAGAAGTAAAGAAAGCCAGGACTTGATGAGGCTGGAGTTGTGATTGGGTTGGGAAGTCTGGGCTGGGGCAAGCCACACAGGCCTGCTGAGAAGTTGAGTAAGAGGAGCAGTAAATCGTGGGAGCCGGAAGTGCTTTGTGGCCTTCAAACCCCAGTTGTGGTCTCTGTGCTTCCTCATTCCCAGAAAGAGGAAATCCCAGCTGCTTCCTAGGACTCTGTGCTCCAGATGTGGGTGTGCAGGTGTGTGTGTTGGGGGGGTGGTTGTAGTGAAGCAAGTCAGCAGGTAGGGGATGGGTAACAGAAGCAAAGTGACCCGCAGACCTGGCTGGGGTCCTTCCCTACACAGCTCAGGCCCTGCCCAGAACGTGCATCCCTGTGGCGGAGGCCTCAGCCTCCTGATAGCTCCTTTTCATCCCCATTCATTCATTAAGCATCTGTTTCCGCTGTGCTCAGTACTGGGCCCTGACACCAGGAACGAGCAAGGTCTCTGCTCTGGTGAACCTTAAAGCCCACTAGGCAAGCTGTCACTGTAGCAGCTATGGTACAGTGTGATTAGCTTTGTGACAGGAAATTGGCTGCCAAGGAGATACACAGCCAGGCAGCGCAGCCTGCTATTGCGGGAAGAGGCAGTAACAGGACTCTCCGGAGGAAACAGCGTTTGAGCTGGGCCTTGCTACTTCATGCACAGAACATCCCACGTTCTGGGTTTGTCTGGTTTTCCCTAATATTATTTAGCTTGTTCTCCTCTCACCTGTATTTCCTGCAAATTAGAAATCAGTCACTGAGTTTGGGAGTCCAGTTAAATGTTTTTGGCAACAATGCTGACAAGATTTTGTAGACTTTCTATGTATCACCTTGAGGGCCTCCCAAGATCTGCTTGTCCCTCTGTGGGTGACACTAGGTTTGATCACCTTGTTACAATTCTGCAAGGTTACACATCTCCCTTTGGTGGGAAAGTAATCACGGGTCATGCTCTGACATTGACTGTCCCGCTGTGCTTTGACATTTTACCCAGTGGTTCAACAACCACTGAACATCTTTCCAGAGTAGCTCTGCCATTGACCTTTCCCACCAGCAGTGTGAGAATCCAGTTGCTGCATGTTCTCCTCAGTGCTTGTTATTTTCTACATTTTAAAAATTTTTTGTCATGTTAATAGATGCATAGTTGTATTAGTCAGCTTTCCATACTGTGACAGAAATGCCTGAGATAAGCAACTTCTGAGGAGGAAAGCCTTATTTTGGCTCATAGCTTTGGGAGTTTCAGTCCATGGTTGGTTGGTGCCATTGCTTTTGAGCCTGTGGAGAGGGAGCACATCATGGTAGGAGTGGATGGAGGAAGAAACTGCTCAGTTTGTGGCCCTGCGAGGAAAAGAGACGAGGGCTCAAGGTCCCAACAGCCCCCTCCAGGACATACCCCGAATGATCTGACTTCCTCCTAATAGGCCCCATTTCCTAAAGCAGTGATGGCAAACCTTTTACAACTTCCAATAGTAACAGACAGCTGACTGTGGCATGCATGCCCTAGGCACTGCCAGTGTCCTGGTGCTTCCACCTCCTGGCAGTAGCGCCACAGACTGGCAGCTGAGCCCTCTGAAGGTCACTTACCACACCATAGGAGTAATGGCATCTCTTCAAGGTATCAGTTCACACTTCTCTGGTAGCTAAGCATGTTGACCACCTATTCATAAGTTTCTTTGCCACCCATGTGCCCTCTTTAAGGAAATATTTGTTCAGGTCTTTTGTCTATCCTGTAATCAGGCTAGTAATTTTATTACTGTTGAATTTTGAGACTTCTAAAATATATTCCCCAGAGAAATCCTTCCTCACTTGTGTTGCATATGTTTTGAGGGCTGTGTCATTGGAGAAAGTTTTAGGATCATTTCTAGGAAACATAAGGTAGGATATATAAATCTCTACAAGAAATATGCTTTTTTAAAAAATGTTTATTTTTTATACATTGTGATAACATATACATAATGTGAAATTTACCATTTTGACTTTTTTATTTGTTTAATTTTTTTTTTTTTTTTTTTTGGCAGAACCGGGGATTGAACTCAGGCCCTTGCACTTGCCAGGCAAGCACTTATTCTACTGAGCCACCTCTCTGACCCTTTGACTTTTTTTTTTTAAAGCAGATAGTTCAGTAGTATTGAGTACATTCACTTTGTTGTACAACCACCATCCATCTCCAACCTTGTATTAGTTATAGTTCTTTAGAAGAATAAATCAATAAAATGTGTGTATAGCTGTGTGGGAGATTTATTGGTTAGGCTCATAGGATGTCCAGAGGTGGAAAAAGGCCTCAGTGCCTGTTTGCAAGGTCAGAGGCAGGAGAGTCCAAGTGGCCATCTGCACCCTAGAGAGTGGGATCATGCAGCATCTGTCCTTTTACAACTGGCTTATTTCACTGATCCAGCCGCTAGCTGTTCAGCATCCAAAGACAGAAGGGAGAGAACAAGAGTGATCAAGACTGCAGGGCCAGGTGTGGTGTGCACGCCTGTAATCCCTGTGCTTGGGAGACTGAGGCAGGAGAATCACTGTATGCTTAAGGCCAGCCAGGGCTATATAGTGAGTGAAGACCAGCCTGAACTACATGACAAGACCCTGTCGTAATAAAAGAATACAGGGCCAGCCCAGAGTCAAAGGCCTGGAAGCTCACTGAAAGGTTGTCCGTGTAAATCTGCACTGGAAGGCTGAAGAAGCTGGAAATCTGGACCCTGCTGTCCACATGTAGAGGCCAAGATTGGAGCTCTTTGGAATAGGCACACTTCCTTCTTTCCCTTTTTTATTCCATCCAGGCTGCAAGCCCATTGGTCAGTGCCACCCAGTGCGATGTGAGTATTCTCCATCACTTCGCTGGCGGACATGGCAGTCACCCACAGACGTAGCCAGAACTGTGCCTCAGTAATCTGCTAGGTGTTTTTAAGCCATTCAAGTAGACATATCCTGATAATAGTCACAAGCGCATCAAACAAGCCCTCCTAGCAACCACCATTCTCCTTTCTCCCCATGAGTTTGACTTCTCCAGGTCCCTCATATAATCATACAGCATCTGTCCTTTTACAACTGGCTTATTTCACTTAGTGTAGTGTCCTCGAGTTTCATACTGATGTCATAGCATGTCAGAATTTCCTTATTTTAAAGGTTGAGTAATAGTCCGTTGTGTGTTGCACACGTTTTCTTTCTCTGTGTGTCTCAGTTCATTTTGTGCTGCTGTGGAAAGCTATCAAGCTGGTTATAGTGAAGAGAAATGTATTGGCTCATAATTCTCAAAGCTAGGAAGTACCTGATCACAGGGTATCCAGTGAGAGCCCTCTGGGTCTGTCATCCCAAGATGAAAAGCATTACATGGCAGAAGGGCTAAGAGAAGATGAGGGAGAGACAAAGGGGGGAGCCTTTCATAAGAAACTCACTCCATGATAATGGTATTATTCCACGCACTCCTGAAATGACCTACCCACTTTCATGATAATGACATTATTCTGTTCATGAGGGCAGAGCCTTCGTAGGCCCCTCTCCTTAGGCCTCGCCTTCCAGCACTGTTGCCCTGGGGATTAAGTTGTCAGCACATGCTTTGGGGGAACAAATTCAAACCCTAGCACCTTGCATTTATGGTGAACACTTGCGTGTCACCACCTCATCGCTGCTGTTGACACTGCTGCTCAAGAAGTTGGCTTTTGACTCCCTAATACCAAGCCACAGGTGTTACCTGGGTTTGGAGTATAATCTCAAAGCCAGGTCAGGGGTGTCAATTTTTGTGTGGTTGCAGGTAGTAGAAGCTAACTCTTAAGTGTTTCAAGAAAGAAAGCAACTGTGTTTTCATGAGCTTTCCATTACTACAGTAAAACTGTCTGCAGCAACTAACTTACTAAAGAAGAATGGTTCATTTGGCCCAGAGTTTAGGAGGGTCATATCCAGTATCAGGTGGTCCATTGGTTTGGGCCTCTGGCAAAGGTGCCAGGTGGTAGTGGCAGGACTGTGTGTTAGAGCAAACCATCACATCCTGAGCCTGAAAGCAATGAGAGACAGAGAGACCAGAATCCCACAGTCTTTGTCAAGGGCACATTCCCAAAGGACTCACCTACTCAGTTACACCCAAACCCTAGTGAACTGTTTTGGCCCATGTAGCAAACTGTCTGGGTGTAGGCTGGTAATAGTGTATCAGATGCTGTCCCCAGGACTCAGCCTTCCTCTCTCCTTGTTCTGCTGTCTTCTGGGTGCCAGCTACTTGCTGTGGCATAATTCTTGGTGTCAAGATGTCCTAGCTGGCCATCACAGTAGGGAGAGTCTCTTCCTTCTAGAAGTCTTTCAATCAAAAGTTTCGAATTGGGTCACATCGGCCTGGCCTGAGTGAATTCCCCATTTGTCACTGAGCTCTTTGTGGCTGCACACTGGTGCTGTAGACTGGCCCTGCACATGTGTCCAGCTTATCACAGAGACTGGGGAGGAGAGAGATGACTCTCCAGAGAAGTCAGGTGCTGTCCCAGAGGAAGGGAAAGGCTCCTGACCAGCAGTAATGTGGCTACCCACTCTGAGGAAGAATCTGAGGAAGAAAACACTGAACTCCTGATTCATGCCAGGCACTGGGCAGGCTCTGTAATTGTTAGGTACTTAATCCTCACGGAAGATGACTCCCCATTCCACAGAAAAAAGCACTGCAGCCACGATGGGTGGTGTCTTGAGAGTATTTGTACCCACAGCACAGAGCCGGCATCAACACCCAATGTGTATTCCATCTTTCTGGCCCTAAACCCAGAACTGAGGTCATTCCCACTAAAAAGTTAGGTCCAAACCTAAAAATGGAGGCGTCAGATTTGGTTCCAAGGTTGATGCCAATAAACCAATTAGTTTTTCAGTGGATTTCTTGTACTATATGTACAGAACTTGAAACATCAAAAACAAAAAGCTAAAAATTAATTGTGTAACAGGATTTTGTTACCATTTATGGGAGAATGCGCGCTCTCTCTCTCTCTCTCTCTCTCTCTCTCTCTCTTCTTTTTGAGACAGGGTCTCATTAAGCAGTTCAGGCTGGCTTTGAGCTCACTTTGTAGCCCATGATAATCTCCAACTCACAACAGTCCTCCTGCCTCAGCCTCCTTGCTGGGATTACAGGCGTGTATGCCACCACGCCCAGCTCAGTGACTTTGTTTTTGTGTTTTTAAAAAGCACACAATACTTTTTTTTATGTAAATAACAGAAAACTATTTAATATACAAAGTACTTTTAGGATAACTATGCATATGCCCAAAATACTAAACAATAAGGAATTTGTTATAATTTTAAAATCATTAGTGTAAGCAATTGTATAGAAAAAACAAACTTTAATTTCTCTTATTATTCTTGAAATTAACTACCTTTATCAACATACAAAGTGCATTCTTGAAATTAACTTTCAATTTCTGTCAAATTACAAAATAAATTTTATTATAATGTATCTACATATTATTTAATATTATTTTTCAGTTAAATTTGTTTCATATGTTGGTTTTCATGAATCAACCCAATCTATATACGCCTCAATTTTTTTTCATAATTTTATTGAGAAACAAATAGCAATGAGAGAGTTTCAAATCAAATTGGAGGGACAGTTTCAATAATTAACACATTGCATACATTCTTCCTAGTGTTAATTGCTATACAAGATGCGGACTTGATATCCTATTTACAAACACCATTAGAACAAATCACTCTATTCATCAAGAGAATGTACCTATATGTCTATCCTAACCACTTTGAATACACAGACACAAAATGGACATTCATCTGTATCCCCTTTTTTGTTAAGTTCCGTTATTTGAATATTATAGGTGTGTAAACTCAGCAAAATATTCTAAAAGAGTCCAGTAGCCCATAATAGTATTGGGTCTTCTGCTTGACTGGCAATGTCAGAAATTGTTGACCTGAGTCCCCTACAGCTCAACATAACAGCATGGCTTTACTTCTTATATTTCCTTTTTATACTTTTCTGCTGGATGGTTAAGACCAAGGTAAAGCAGGACCTATGCAACAAGAGTTGTAGCTTTTGGGTCTGATAAGGTCAGAAGCACTCAATACTTGATGGTCTCCCCCCCCCCCCAGTTTTTAATCCTCATTGGCAGTGTCCTTGACAGTCTTCCAAATTCTTCTTGAACATTCCCATGGATGGGAACCTTTGATATGATACTTTCCCTTTCTAGGCCTCAGTTTAACCCTTCTAGTAGGAGGACATTTAGCCTAGGTGAATTCTGGAGTTTCTTTCAGCTTTTAATTTCTTGCTGGAGTTGCGAAAAACCCTTGCTTTTGTCCCTGCTCCTCCCCAAACCATTTTCCACATAGCAGCTGAAGGAGATATATATGGATTTTTTAAAAATACACAGTTGGATGGAGATTCACACATTTGATCATGGCACATTTATACATGGACTGAATTAACATACTGTACTCCATAAATATGTACCATTGAAATCACAATGGCATACAAATGCAATCAGCCCTCTGTATCCTCGAGGTTCCCCATCCTGATTCAATCATCTACAGGATAAAATGTTTTTGTAAAACTGCAGAAAGTTCCAAAATGCAAAACTTGCCACATATCGAATACTATGCTAGGGGCCTGCCCTTTAGCTCAGTTCTTTAAGTGGCTGCTTCAACAAAGCAGTCAGGCTCAGGTTGCTGCGGTTCGATCCCCACAAGGCAAGCCAGCCAAACCTGCCCTGAAGGCATTCTGAGAAAAAAAAAAAATCCTTCTGAATACTATGCTAAATCTATGCAGATGTGAAATTGTGTTAGGTATTACAAGTATTCTAGCGATGACGTAGGTGTGCAGGAGGATGTCTGTAGGTTCCATGCAAATACAGTGCCATTTTATGTAAAGGACTTGAGCAACTGCAGATTTTGATATCCATAGGGTTCCTGGAACTGGCAGCTCATAAATATGTGGTATATTAGTACATTAGATCCGTTCACATGCTTCCTTCCACTCATTAAAACTCTGCAGTAGAACCGCAGCCCCACTACTCTCTGTGGCCTGGAAGGCCCTTGTCTTCCAGCTGTGGTCCCCTTAGCCTCCCTGCTCCTCCCCCAGCTCTGCCTGGTCACGATTCTGTCCTGTGTTCCCATGGGCTCAGGATACCCCAGCCTCTCGGCCTTGGTTCCCACTGTTCCTCCTGCCTGCAGTGTTCTTTCCAAGCCCTCCTGAGACCAGCTCCTTGTCCTTCATTTCTCAGTTCAAAGGTCTTCCCATAGTGCCCCATGTCAGCAGCACTTGGAGGCCTCTCTAGCCCTCATTGTAATTTATAATTAATTGACCTACATATCAGAGGAGGATTGGTTCCAAGACCCCTAAAGACACCAAAATCCACAGATGCTTGAGCCCCTTGCATAATATGATGTATTCTCATAGAACCTATTCGTATCCTCCCATATTCTTTAAATAATGTCTGGATTAATTATAATATCTAATGCAATGTAAATACTATGCAAATGATTGTTAAATCTCTAAGGAACAATGACAAAGGGAATAATGATAAGGAATAATTACAAGGGACAAAAGTTGAGGTTATAGAAGGCTGATTGCATTTATATGCTGTTGTGATTTTAGAGTTGACTATAGGTGCATCCATGGTTGGCCTAACTAAGTGGCTCCTGTCCACAGCAGTGTAGCATTTTCCATCTCTGGAGGTGGGGACCCTGGGTACACAGAGTGGACATACATGTCTGCTGGTTTGCTGGCATGTTATGTATCTTCCCACTCTTCAAGGCTGGAGTCTGAATCTTTTTTTTTTCCAAGAACAAGGATTGAACTCAGGACCCTGTGCTTGCCAGGCAAGCGCTTATTCTACTGAGCTGTCTCCCTGGGCCCCGGAGTCTGAGTCTTGTTCCTAGTTGTATCCCAGCACCTAGCAGAGACCTGACACATAAGAAGTGTTTAATAAATGTGAAGCAAATGAACAAATGAGTAGGAGCCACCCAACCCTCCTGCTGGAGACTTGATGAGGGAGAGTGGAAAGCTGCCCAGGAGATTGGGAGACTCCTTTAAGCACACTTCTCATGAGGGCTGGCCAGATGGCTCAGCAAACTAAAGTGACTGTTTAGGCACGCTCAGCAACCGGGGTTCGATCCCAGGCATGCTGTAGCGGCCCCAACCCTGGAGCATGCTGAGCCACCAAATAAGACTACACATGGTGGTGTGTACCTGTGGCCTGTAATCCCAGCACTTGGGAGGCTGAAAACAGGAGTATCACTACGAGTCCATGCTGTAGTGGGATCCTGTAGACCCTGTACTAAATACATAAATGCATTTTTAAAAAAGGAACACTTCTCGTGAACTTACAAGTGCAGCTTTCCTTTTATCAGGAACTCATCTCTCTAAAGTGATAGCCACCCCCTGCCTCCTGCAGGGGGCATTGGCCTTTTCTACAGCTGTGCCAGTTGCCTAGGAATGGTGGACAAAGACCAAGGAAAGGGCCAGCCAGGCTGCCCGCATCCAAGGTGTAAAATCAGCCCTGTTTCTGTGCGCAGGACGGGAAGCATTAGGGAATCTGAGTGCAGAGCTCTTGGATTTGTTGATTGTTTCCTGTCTGCCTGGAGAGGAACTCAGGGCTTTGCCTCTTATCACCAGCTTTACAGATAAGGAAGCTGGGACTGCAGAGGTGGGAAATGGTGAGTGGAGAGTTCTCAGCTCCACAGCTGAAGTTCCTTCCTTTCTGCCTGCTTCTTTGAGATAAAATCATGTTGGGTTTAGAGTGGTCATGACGTGAGCATCTTAGCCTGGCATTTCAGGCTGCCTCCCATCTTATCCTGACTTAACCTTTCAGTTTGCATCTCTTCTTACCTAGAGAGTGTCCATGGTATTCATACTAGACTCTGGCTCCGGCATCCTGAAGCTATTCTCTTTCTTTCTTTTTGGGGGGTGAGGTGGGGAGGTGTCTTGGTATATAACCCAGACAGCCCTCAAACTCCGTGGAGCTCAGACTGGCTTCAGATTCACAATCCACCTGCCTCGGCCTTCTGAGTGCTGGGGTGACAGGCCTTCACCTCCACATTTGGTTCCTTTTTCTGTTTTGAATGTAGGAACCTTATAAGAATTCATTTGAAAAGAGACCCTGCCTAAAACACTTCCAGGCACAGTGCCCCTCCCCCATCATTCCTCAGCTGGGGCTTGTTTCTCAGTCCCTACAGTCACCCCCCATCACCTCTCCATCCAGTTTCTCTTTTTTCCTCTCCACCTGTCTAAGTCAGACTTGTCTGACAAGGTACACTGTGGTGACTCCAGGTTTCAGAGACCACTCTTTTGCCCCATCCCCGTATCAGTCTAGACTAGGTGACGTGTATCAGAGACCCAACTTAAACTGGGCTCAGAGATAACTCCAGAGCTTGGATGTGCCTCACAGTATCATTATACACAGGATAGTTCCCTGGTAGTTGAGCTACAAGCAGAACTGGATAGAAAAGGCAGACTGTTTCTTCAGCAGTCTGCTGATGGTGTTGGTTTTAGGTAGGTGCCTCACACATGGACCCAGCCCAACAACTTCAGAGTCACAAAGCTTGCCTTTCCTGAGAATTAGAGCAGAAGTCTCAGAACTGACTCCCTGTTGGTTCTGACTAGTCCAGCTCAGGTGATATGGTCACTTCCCCCCCACCCCCGGAAGTGCTGGGAATTGAATATAGAGCCTTTCACTTGCTAGAACAGTGCTCTACGTCTGAGCCACAGCCCCAACTCCACACCTCTGTTTCTAAGGGGCTGGACTAAAGTAGAAAAGTAGTTTCCCTGGAAGAAAGCTGAGGTGTTCCAGTTCAAAGAGGGGTGAAAACAATAGCTATCCACAGCCCACATGTTAGTCATCTTCATTGCTGGGTCTTTTTGGCTCAGAAGTTTTTGCTTCTTGTGGGTCCCAGAAATAAAAGAACCCCATTTTACTTGATTTTGTAGTACTCTAACAGGGTACTCTAGGGTAACTGGTAAAGAACAAAGATTTATTTCTTATCATTTTGTAGACTAGAAGTCCAAGATCCAGGGGCTGGCATCTGGCAAGGGTCTTTTTACTACATAATCCATTGCAGAAGGCAGACAGGCAGGAGAGAGGATAGTGGGCCAAACTTGCTTTTATAATGAACCTATTGTCATGTTAGGGAATCCACTCTGTTCACGAGTGCAGAGCCCCATGACCTAATCACCTTCTAAGGTCCTGCCTGCTAGCACTGTTGCATTGGGGCTGAATCTCTAACTCATGGACTTCAGGGGACACATTCAAACCACAGCAGCCACCTTGGTGGTAACACCTGTCTCCTGTGTCCCTCCCTGCAGGTCTACATCATCCGTGTCACGTGGTCCAGTGGCACCACCGAGGCCATTTACCGGCGCTACAGCAAGTTCTTCGACCTGCAGGTAAGGAGTGTGAGCTCTGGTGAGCTGCAAGTTGGGAAAGAGTTGAATTGCACTCACTTTCCACTAAGACATTAGAGTCTGGACTTCTTATTTCCTCAACTTAAAAATTATATCCATTACCTTGGAACATACTTTGTTGTTTTATGCTTTGATATTTAATGTTTTCCAAATAAGAGAAAAGGATTTTCCAAAAGGGAGAATAATATGGAAATCTTTTCCATATGGCTTTGGAGTATAATTTTGAACTTGAATTTTAAAGAGTAGCGTTTGCTGGTGAGCTGCATTTGCTGCGTTTATCAGCACTTCCTCGACTCCCTCCCTCCCTGTCCCCACAGCCAGGCCTTTGCCCTCCCCGCTTCTCACATGGAATGTTACCCTGTACCCTTCTAATGCACTTACTGACTCGGTGAGTCTGTCTTGCCTTCAGGACTCTCATCTTCTGGGAAGCCTAGTAGTCTGACTGTTCGCTGGCCAATAAGAGCCACTTAGTCTGTTCCCCTGTAGCCCTGTGAGTTTCCCTATAATGAAGTTGTCCGTGTATCTGTCTCCCCTTCTAGAACCATGCCCACATCTTCATCCTCTGTCTCCTTGATAACTTATTCAAGACCTACCATGCAGTATGCGTCCACTTGGCGTTTGGTGGGTGGGCAGATGATTGAATGCATAAATGAGTGCGTGAACACGGTGTGTGTCACCAGTCTCGTAGTGGGCCAGGCAGTACATGGACAGCCCAGGGGAAGCCCACTCACCCCACAGGGCAACAAGGCTAATTCCTGGGCCAGTGGATTTATCTTACTGTTACCAAAGGCAAGTGGCTCAAAGCAGGTAGAAGTCATATCCTCTCAGGATATGCTGCAGCGAAGGGCTTTAGGAAATCCCTGCCTCAGAGATGAGGGCAGCTTGCCCAGACTGCTGAACTCTGTGCGCATACCTGCCATGCTGCGAGGGGCCACATCTTCTCAGGCTAGTGTAAATCTCCATCCTGAGATTACTGCCTTTCTTCCTGCTGTTTCAGTCAAGATATCTCTGTCACAAATGACAGAAGCAACCCAATCTTACTTAAGATGTAACTGAAAGTCCCAGGAGAAGAAGCCTTCTGGGCTTCAGGCATAGCTTGCTCTAGGGTTATCGCAGTATTCCCTGTCTGGAATACTCCCATCTTCCTCTCATCTCACATTCTCACTTTTCGTGGTGTTGTGTTATCTTCAGATCCTACCTGACTGCAGGATGGCTATAGCACCTCTGGGCTCACACTTAGGACAAACAACCAAGAGCCACTTCAAAGTCCCAGCAAAGTGATTATTGTATGTCGTGGGCCCATCTCATGCCAATCAATGTGAGAGTAGTTTGTCAGCCACTGAGCTTTCCTGGATACATTAGTCACTTGCTTTCCCATCACCAGGACAAAATAACCAACTCCTCCTTTAAAGGAAAAGAAGTTCAGATTATCTCACAGTTCACTGGGTTCAGTCCCTGGTTGATCACCTCTAATACAAAAATAGCAAGGTAGAAGAGCCTGATGCAGAAAAGTTGCCCCCATGGTATCCAGCAGACAGAAAGAGAAGGGAGAAACCAGGGACAGGAATGCACCCTTCCAGGCCTCTCCCCAAGTGGCCCACCTCCTAGTAGGCTCCACCTCCTAAGAGCGTATTCAGCCATTGACATCATCAATGGTGAGTCCACTGATGAACATAGCCCCCTAGTCACCCTCCACACACGATACTTTGTGGGAACATTTCAAATCTAAACTGCAGCATTGAGTCCCTGCTTCACCTCTCAAGGGGTGGGGACCAAAACCTGGAGCAAGGTAGCTTCCCAAGCAGCTGGGCTCAGAAGCAAAGCAGGGGTTTCTTGTGTAACATCCTGTTTCCTCACAGCTTCTCCCAGAAGGTTGGATGATAGTACCAAAGGCATACTTGGTCGTATGGACCTAGTCTGTTCCTGAAAATATCAATCAAAATTTTCAGAGCCCATGTCCCATTATTGTGCAGGAGGAACAGAAATAATAATATGTTCCTAATGGCTTTCTCCAGTATCACCAAAACAATCTCAAACACCTTCATAACAAACTGCCAAGAGTTGCTACAGCATGTAAAGCAATTAAGATACCAGTCACCTAATTACTTAAAACATAATAAACTCATTTGTAATGCTTTGTGTTCAATAGTATGTAACCATATCAAACAGTATCATACACAAATTATAATTTTCTTCTGCTCTGCTGCAAACATGAGCTGAATATAAATGAAGAGGCTATATGTTTAAGATGTCATCTGAAATGAACAGGGCAGGAACAGACCCTGGAGCCAGGGAAGAACCAATTCTTGGGGGAAATGAAGGGAAAGGCATCATGCCCAGCACCTTCCAATACCGTGAGAGTGATAGAGGAATGCTGAAGGGCAGCTACATCAATTGACCCTGACACAGAGCTGGCTTACGCACATTCTTTCAGGCTGGTCTTCAGTTTTGAGAGCAAATGTTAGGTGAGCGTTTTTGTAAGTTGCTACACTGACCTTGCAGGTAGTGGGTGTCTGACTAGGGAGGGCTACCTGGAGATGTACTCCACGGGCCTTCTGCCCAACATATACAGATCCCTCCTTGAGGGAACGGCAGGGCTTATTTACATCTGTAAATCAAAATCTTGCTCAGCTAGTTTGTGCTTGAAGACAAGGGTGGAGCTGGATTTATGAGAAGAGGCAGGCACATGTCCTAGAATCCAGAGCAAAAACTGCAGCCAGCCTTGTAAGGACTAGAATTGGCTGGCAACTCTTGGCCATCTGTCATTGTAGCCTCAGAATCTTCCATCAAGCCTGCTCTGTTTTCCTGCCAACCTCTCTGGATCAGGCTCTTCACTCTGCTGTCACATTGTCCACATTGGCCAAGAGCATGCCCTGTTAGCGCTTGAAGTGGCTTTCCTGTTGTCAGCAATCTGGAGCTTCTGGGTGCCAGTTCCAGGCCTAGGACAGGCTCTGTGTTCCCAAGGGTCCTAGATCACAGTCCATCCCAGAGCCTGAGCCTGTCAGCTGTGGTGCGGGAGGTTGGGCCATAGGTACAGGCTCATTGGAGGAAGGGCCCTCGGAGGAGGGTGTGGGAAGGGAGGCCAAGAACCACGTAGGTAACCATGACATTCTTCTGACATTCTGAAACCCTTGGCTACCCTGTGTTATCTTCTCCAACACAACCTAAGGCTGAGGACAGACCCAGGTTCCAACCACAGCTTTGCCTTTTACTTTCTCAGCTTGGTGTCACCTCTGTTTATTTCTGAGTCTCAGTTTCCTCATCTGCACAGTGGTGAAAGTGCTTGCCTCCTGTGTTTGTTGTGACTTTTAAATGAGATATGCCTGACTCAGTAAGCACCTTAGCTATCCTTTTTCCCTATGCACAGATGTGAGTAGTTGCTCCAGGTGACATCCTGTAGGATGCTTAGGCCTGATAGGTTTTAACGGTGTCACAGCAGAGAAACATGCAGAAGGAAAAGGGAAAGGGGCTTTATTATAAAGGAAAAGGGACTTCATTATCTTAGAGGACACAGAGAGTATTTGGGAAGATAAGGAATTCTCTGGATTGGAACAAAAGGAGGCTGAGGCTTTTATGGCCTTTGCCAGGGGTGGGGCTTGGGGGGGAAGTTTAGATAGACCTGAGGAGCTGACTGGGGCCTTCCCTGAGGTGGGGGGAAAGGTGAAAGGAAACTGCATCCTGGGCTGAGTTGGAGAAGAAGTGGGGAGGTGGTCTCTGGGAAGATAAGCTGTTGTTTTAAGGGCTTCAGCCATATTAGATGACCACCATCATAATTCAGCAATTCTTACTAGGGCCATAACCTATCAAGGCCAGAGTTTGATCCTTGGTCTTCCAGACCCAAAGCCTGTGCTCCCTCTGCTCTCCAGTCCTGACTCAACTTTATTTCTACCAGAACTTAAAAAGAAGGTTCTCTTCTCCAATGGCTCAGCATAATTGGGAACAGTTGGGGGTCTGCTATCATGTAAGCAGCTGCCTCAAGCAGGGCGTCTCTCCTAGAACAATGTCCAAAGGTGGGGCTTCAGCTGGCTCTGAGGAGTCCCAGCTGCATGGCTCGGGTGGGAAAGTCATGAAATTCTAGAGGGTCTGCTCCTCCTGGAAGTGGCCTTCACCCACCCCACGCCCACACCAGACAGGAAGAGATGAGGGAAGAACCACCACAGTCCAGTGCAGCCATTCCTTAGGACCAGGCCAGGAGGCCAGCAGCCTGCCTGGGCCTTGACACCCTTGAGTTAGATGACTTCATGACTCCCCTGTCCTCTCCCTCCTGTCTGGCCTGTCGCCTTAGGCTTTTTCACAAGTAACTTGGCTCACAGAGTGTGGGAAGGGCTGAGGCTGCATAGAGGGGCTGGGCCAGTGTGGTGTAATGGAAAAAACTAAGGGCTTAAGTAAGGAGACCTGGGACCCAGCCATGTGCCGGCTGTGTGGCCTTGGTCACATCCCTTAACCCCTCTCTGCCTGAATGCCTTCATCAGTGATATGGGGTAAGCACAGTGAAAACAGCTGGCATTTCGGGAGCAGTGAATGCAGGCCCTGCGTGCTAAATGCCTAAACATAGTCTTATTTAATCCTCATGATGAGCTTATCAGAATTACACAGATGAGGGCCAGGGAGATGGCTCAGTAGAATAAGTGCTTGCCTGGCAAGCACAAGGGCTTGAGTTCAATCCCTGGTTCCGCAAAAAAAAAAAAAAAAAAAAGAATTATACAGATGAAGAAACTCAGGCTCAGAGAGGTTCAATCATTTTCCCCAAGCCACACAGCTAGAGAGTATCAGCTGGGCAGGTGACACTAGAATCCAGGATCTTAGCCACTTCACTGTCTGTTGCTTCCCTCTCTACTGGCAATTTGACAAGGTTCTGGGGAGTTAAAGATTATCTTCAGAAGAAGGGAATTCGGCAATAGCAGATTTGTTGCCGGAGTCTAGGAGAAAACTATTTCTAGGTATCGAGTATCTTTTGGGGGTGTAAGAATATTCTAGAATTAGATAGTTGTTATAATTGCATGACCTTGTAAGCATACTAAAAACCACTGACTGGGCACTTCAGAAGGATAAATTTTCAGGTGTGTGAAGTAAATATCAATTTATTTTTTAACCAAGGCGATGACGTATACCAGAGCAGGTCTACTCTAAGCACAGAGTAAATGTCAGGATTAGTGATGGACCATGGCTGCTAGGAGGAATTGGCTTCCATCTGAAAGGAGGAGGTGATTCCAATCTATTAAGATCCTGAGCTTTGGTATCAGGCAAAGCTGGGCTTCGATCCAAACTCTGCCACTTCCTGGCAGTGAGATCTTGTTTTAGTCAGGCCCATTTTAGGTGCAGAAACCCAATCAGAACAGATTATTTAAAAAGCACATTAATTAGCTGAATGCAACTGCACAGTGCAAGGGTACTTGGCTGCAGATGTGGCTCTATCAGGGGCCACCATGTCAAGGAGGCTTCGTCTCTCTCCATTTTTTGGTTGACTTTGTGTCCAGACCCTGTAATGGCCAGTGTGGTGGCAGCCACAGCTCCAGGCTGCATCCAACAGATCAGCACAGTTACTTGGAAGACACAGAAAACACCCAGAATCAGCATCCTGCTGATGAACACAGAGGGTGGTAGAGTCCCCAGAGGACTTCAGGGAAAATGCCTGGAGGTGGCAAAAACCCCTAAATGGCCCCTGTGCTGGCCAGGATGATTAGGCAGAGAAGTCTACAGAGAAGCCCTTGGGGTGATCAGAGCACAGCCAGGCTTCTTTGTGGGTGAACAGTGTCCATCAGCAGCAAGAAGGTCCCCTTGAGAAGGATTCCCCTTCTCGCCTGGTTCCTTCCTGGCTTGTCTTAGGAGAGGCAGACCCTGAGGGTCAGACTGCACTGCCTGCTGGCGTTGGTCTCTTATGTCTTACTCACACAGAGGTACAGGGATGGAATGGAGCCCTGTGCTTAGAACAGGAACACCTGCTGGCAGATCCCAGCCCTTTCTTTCCCCAGCTGCCTGGCCTTGGCTAGATCACTCGGCCTCTGAGTCTCCTCTTAGCCATCAACCTAGCCCATGCTGGAGGGCTATTATAAGGTGGCAGAGAGAGAAATGCTTGTGCGGTTGTGGGATAAGAAACCCTTCTCTGGGGAGAACATAAGGTTGTATAAACACTGTGGGAACCACTATGAAGATACCTCAGAAAGCCAAGAACTAAAGCTTCCATTCAACCCAGCTATGTACCCATTCTGAGCATCTTCCCCAAAGAGTTAAAGGCATCATACTATAGTGACACATGCACACCCACATCTGCGCAGCATAAGTCACACTAGCCAGATCTTGAGAATGGCCTATCTCTCTGTCGGCTGATGACGGAATAACGAAAATGTGGCGTTTGTGCACAGTGGAGCACTACTCAGGCACAGAGGGGGCTAGGTTTGTGTCACTCGTGGGAAAATGGGTACACTTGGAGCCACAATGCTATGTGGAATAAATCAGGCACAGAGGTTAGATATTACATGGTTTCTGTCATGAGAAACCCAAAATATGCACAATTTAAGGATCAAAGTAGGGAATCGGTGCTAGGAAAGCAGAGAGGTCAATGTTTTATAAATGGGAAAAGGATTTGGAGATGGGGGAGAAGAGAAAGTTTAAAATCCTCAAAATGGACTAAGATTCAATAGGTATATGTCAACTCCCAAACATGAATGTATTGATTATATGCTGCAAGCATATTTAAAAATTTCTTAAGCCAGGTGTGGTGGTGTGTGCCCGTAATCCCAGCCTTGGGGAGGCTGAGGCAGGAAGATTTCTGTAAGTTTGAGGCCAACCTGGGCTACCAAGTAGGTTCAAAAAACCAGGTGTGGTGGTGCATGTCTGTAATCTCAGTGCTGGGGAGGCTGAGACAGGAGGATCACTACAAGCCCAAACTATGTAGTGAGACCCTGTACCAAATACATTTTTTTTAAAGTAGATTCACTGCTTGTCATGACATGCCAGTTGCTGCAATGCTGTCTCTTGGGTAGATGGTTGTTCAAAAAGAAGGCGGTGGTGAATGAAGGCAGGAGACAGGAAAAGGAATATTGTGGGACTGTCCGGCTTCAAGGTTGTAAATGGTTAGCTTTTTGGACTTATGTGTAAACATAAGAAGTATATAAATCTTTATGCCTATTTTTAAAATATTTTCTAATTTTTACATTTTTTATCATATTCTGTATGGACTTAAAGTTCAACATATCAATACTTGATGAAAAATACCTGTTCCATGTTATACCTAAAATGTTTGATATTCAGACAGATAGTGAGGTTAAGCTTAACAGCCTAAGTTGTATGGTAATAACAATAAGCTTGTCTTCTGGATGGTTAACAACCTAAGTTTGCAGACCAAATTAGAGAAAAAGGACGGCTGCAAGGAAAGCCAACTTTTTGGCCCTAGCCTTCCAAGGTCATTTAAGACTCAGGACATATGAGAACTTGTACTGTTACATCATGTAACTCGGTAGTGTCCCAAATTTTCTGATCAAGGAGATTATGGGACCAAAGAGGAAAGTGATCGATGATGTAGAGTATGCCTAAGGAGAGTCACATGGAGAGAAAACATTCTCTCAGGCTTTCACAGAGAACACATTGGCCAAGCAATGGCCATGACTCATCCACATGGCTGACACTGACAAAGATTCTACAATCTGAGGTACAGGATCTCAGGATAAATCCTGAGGGGATTTCACTGACCTTATCAGACCCAAAAGCTACAACTCTTGTTGCATAGGTCCTGCTTTACCTTGGTCTTAACCATCCAGCAGAAAAGTATAAAAAGGAAATATAAGAAGTAAAGCCATGCTGTTATGTTGAGCTGTAGGGGACTCAGGTCAACAATTTCTGACGTTGCCAGTCCTATTATGGACTCCTGGACTCTTTTAGAATATTTTGCTGAGTTTACACACCTATAATATTCAAATAACAGAACTTAACAAAAAAAGGGGATACAGATGAATGTCTATTTTGTATCTGTGTATTCCAAGTGGTTAGGATAGATATATAGTTACATTCTCTTAATGAATAGAGGGATTTGTTCTAATGGTGTTTGTCAATAGGATATCATGTCCGCATCTTGTACAGCAGTTAACCACTAGGAAGAATGTATGCAATGTGTTAATTATTGAAACTGTCCTACCAATTTGATTTGAAACTCTCTCATTGCTATTTGTTTCTCAATAAAATTATGAAAAAAAAAAAGAAAAAGTAGATTCAAGGCCAGCCTGAACTGCATAGTAAAGCCTTGTCTAAAAAAAAAAACAGAAAAGAAAGTGGCCAAGAGAGCTGGCATCCATGTAGACTGTAGGGGTGACCCAAATGCCTGCAGAGCCTTGGGGGAGGCCTGGTGATGGCACGGTTTGAGAGAAATAACATCAGCTACTTTGCCAATGTGCCAAAGCCCTGATTTGAATGTTATCACCTTTAATTCTCAATTCTGAGTGTGAAGTCACTATTGTGTCCACTTCGCAGATGGATCACTGATGTTCCGAGAAGCAATCATGAACCCAGATCGTAACAGGCCTTGAATTCAAGCCAGATGTAGCTAAGCACAATAGCTGTGCTGCTGGTCACTGCCCCTCCCTGCCTCTTGGGCCCGGCATGCCTTTGGATCTGTCTGTTCAGAGACTGCCTTCTCTTCAGGCCAGCCGATTCTGCAGAGGTTTTCCTAAGCAGGACATGAGTCCATTGCTAACAGGCGTCAGACATGTGAGGGCTTCACCTTATCCTGTGCCATCTGACCTTCGCCCTCTGAGTTTTCCCAAGTGATTCACGTTAAGGTCATGGCCATGACTGGGGCCAGGACCTCCCTCCTTATAGAACACACAGTTAGACAGTGGCTGACTTGGCCCCAGGCTGGCACAGAGAGCCAGCATGAATCTGCTTCCTGTAAGCTCTTGATGTTTGGGGACAAACATATGTTACTCCAGGTAGCGATAAATCAGGGTTCTCAGAGAGAGAGACCCGTCTGGCAGCCAGGACCCTCAGCTTGGGTTTACTTCGTGGCAGAGCTGAAATCTGAGCAGGGACTGAGTAAAGAATTGGCCCTCTACCCAGCAGAGGTGCAGGTGTTCAGCTGGGTTTCCTGCAAAGCTCCTGGGGGCGGGGGGTGCGGTACACAACCAGCTGAGTCATGCTGCTGGCTAGAGCTCCCTGGGGACAGGCACTAGGCACATCCATAAGCAGAAACACTCCCTACCGGGAAGTCCATGGGTGGGAACCTGGAGGCCTTCCCTACCCCCATCCCCACTTGCCTGCCCCACTGCTGGAGCCACAGAGGCTTTGGGCACCACTATGCTTAGGTGCATCAAATCACAGTGCAGGCTGCGCCCGTATATCTATGCCCCCTTCTCTTCAGAGACAGAAGAGCTGTCCCACAGCATTCCACCAATATAACATGTCTCCAGTTTCACTGCCACCCAGCCCTGTTGCAAATTTGACAGGCCCAGGGACCCTTTTTGGAGAACTGTCTGCCTAAAACCACTACCACCCACACCACCCACACATGCCACCCCTCATGTTGGCTTCTTTCTGGGACAGTTACAGAGGGAGGCAGAACCAGAGTTCTCATTCCCTTAGCAGGCCTGCCCAGTTGGCAGAATGACCCAGTAGGATCGGAGCCAACATCTGGCCTAAGATTCTGCCAGCCACATGTGTCCAGCCTGCCTTTCCTCCCTGCTCAGGCACTCTTCCCTAGATGCTGTCTTCTGAAACTGGAGTACACCTTTGGCGTGCCGGGCGCACATCTGTAAACTGTTTTTGCCCTCCCTCTAAAAAGTTGCCACCTTTCCAATGGAGTGTAGCTGACAAAATACAGGCATGACCCTTTTCCTTACAGTGAACAGTTCCTTATTTCTAAAATCAAAAGAGGCGAGATTATTGCAGGCAGTTGTGTCCGAACCCAACTCCAGGCCTTATTGCTGCTCCCGCAACAGTTGTCTCCGCTCCTAGACAGTGACTGACCAGACCACTTTTCTCACTGGTTTGTTGATTCATTCATTCATTCATTCCCTCACTCATTCACTCATTCCTCACACAGTACACAGCAGCTGCCTCCCATATTCCAGGGAGGAGATAGAAGGGTTAGGAAGAGGGGTAAGGGAGTCAAACTAAGAGAATGGAGGAGAGGACACAGGGGAGTGGGAGACTAGAGAGAAGTGGACAGAGGGGCTGACAGTGGACTCTGTGTGGCATGCCCATCAGTATGCCAGGTACACAGACACAGAGACAAGCTACTTGAGGGGATGAATCCTCAAGGGCAACAAGGTGCCTGTGGAGACGCTGGCCAGTAGCTACTGACTGGTTTGATCCGGGCCCAAAAGCCCCTGCTCAGGGAGCACCTGACTTCCCACAAGCTGCACTTGCTGGGCCCCCAGCCTCTCTCTACTTCCTGTTCCGGCTCCTCCTGGACTTGGGGCTTTTGTGATGTTGAAGGAGTAAACCCTTCCCAAGTCCAGCTTCAATGGCTTCTGCTAACGGGAACCACGTGTGGCCTCCATGCCAGCTCCTGTGGTGTTTGCCTTGGACAGCATGGCTGCGTTCCCTCTGCCGCAGGCTGGGGTCTGGAAACTGCTGATGGAGTGTTTGCTGGTCCCCTGGAGGCTTGTGATGTGGCAGCTTGTGGTACCTCCCTCTTCCCTCCTGCCCCCAAAGCTGATTCATCTGCCTCCTGATTCCTTGCTCTGAGCATGACTTCTTGGATATTTGGGACAGGAACAGGCATGGTGAGTTTTCTTGTTACCAAGGATAAAATCTGTGATTGGACTTTTTCAGGGGGTGCCTCCAGCCCTGGAGCTATGATAATTTGGGGCTGAGTGTCCATGTAAGAGTCCCTAAAGACCTTCGATAGCAAGTGTAACAATTGTCTAGTCAAAATCACTTGTGCCCTGTGAACCTGGACACACTAAGTCCAAAAACACAAAAGCTCTCAGGCCTCTGAACTATCGACTTTTAACACTCAGAACCCGTCCTTGCACCTGCGATCTCATAGAGTGCAGTTGACATTCATAGGGTGATAAAGCAAAACTGGCTTGTTGTAGCCCACCCCTCTGCTGTCCAGCATGTTACCCACTAGTCATGTAAACTGCTTAAATCTAAATTAAAGAAAATTTTAATATTCAGTTCCTCAATTGCTGATACAAACTGATTTTCAAATACTTAGTAGCCACTTGGGGCTAGTAGCCACCATATTACACAGCGCTGACAGAACATGTCCACCTGTGTGGCAGCCCCATGTTACAGTGATAGAGTGACTGAGATATTAATGTAGGCGGAGGGAAGGTCTACTTGGGCTCATGGGTTCAGAGGTCTCAGTCCACAGTGACCCAGCCACATTGCCTTGGGCCTGCGGCATCATAGGGCATCAGGGTGGGGGCATGCGTAGAAGAGGCCCATTCATCTCGCAGTGGGCGGGATGCAAAGAAAGACAGGAAGGTACCGAAGTCCCTGCAAAGCACACCCCAAGGTGCTTTCTCCTGTGAGGTTCCATCTCTTAAATTGTCCACCACCTTCTAGGAGTGCTGTAGGCTGGCAACCAAATGCAGTTTCAACACTGCTTCACAGCCAGTATTACTCAGCTTTTAAAAGGCAGAAAATCCTGACACTGGCTACAATATGAATGGATCCTGAGGACATTATGCTAAATGAAATTATCCAGTCACAAAAGGACAAATGTTGTGCGATTCCACTTACGAGAACTATTTAGAATAATCAAATTCATGGAGACAAGGTAGAATGGGGGTAGCAGAAGAGCTGAAATGAAATACTGTCATTTCTTAGGGACAGAGTTCCCGTCTTAGACGGTGGAGGAGCACTTGAGGCAGATGGCGGTGCTGTTTGCACAGTGATGTGGATGTGCTTAATGCGGCTGACCTGCACCCTTAAATATGGTTGGAATGATACATTTTATCTTGTAATGTTTAACAGTTGTTTGTTTGGTTTTTTTTTCTTTCAACTTCGTAGATTATTAAAACATAACCCCAAGTTAACTTTCAAAATAACAGAGAACACAAGGAAGGGAGATTTCTTTCAAAATGTGTCCTCAAAGAATTTGCATACCTCATTCATTGACCTGCCCCTGTAGAGCATAGTCCCCTCTCCACAGGCAGCCCTGCTAGCCCCATGACAGGTGTCCCGCCAAGGACATACCTGGCATGAGGAAGCACCAAGGTTTTGCCCCAGGACTGCTAGTCCGCAGGGGTGATATCTCTAGTTAGATATAAACCCAGGTATGTTATCTCCAATAAATAAGTAGCACCAACAGACCTTCAGCTCTTGGGGCCACATTTGGGTGGAAGCACACGAGAACAAAAGGTGGGAGGGTGACTGCCTAAGCCAAGCAGTGGCCACTGGGACTGCAGTGCCGGTGGGGACTGTTGGCTGATGAGAGCGTCTAGATAGGGTTTTGAAAGGAGCCCAAGAGAGTGGAGGAATCATGCTAGTGTGGATGGGTGGTTTTGTGCTATGTGAGTATGTGCTTGCATGCACATGCGTGTGTGTGTGTGTGTGTGTGTGCATGTGTTATTGTAATTGAATAACAATTCAACTGGAATTGAACTCAGGGCCTTCACACTGAGCCACATCCTTAGCCTTTTTTATTTTGAGATAGGGCCTTGTTAAATCAGTAAGTTGCCCAGGCTAGGCTTGAACTTGGCAGTCCTCCTGCCTCAGCCCCACAGAGCGTGAGGGTTATATGCATGCACCACGATGTCCAACCCTGGTGCTTTCTTTAAAAAAAAAAAATCCTTCAGTGGTATTTCAGCACTGTCTTAAAAATAAAATTGGTAAGGGAAAAGGCGGATAGTGTTAGACAAAACCGATAAGTCTCTGAAGCACTCTGCAGCTGAGCCTGATTAATTGCTTTTGAAAAGAAAGCTTAGTGTTTCCGTGTGCACGGGATATTAAACTTGCCTCATCCCAGGCTGCTTTTTCACATTCACATGACACTCAGAAGCCACCTAAAGAGTGATCCCAGGGTAGCAGAACTGGATTCAGATGAAGGTGTTTGACACACCACTGCTTTGCTATATGACTTTCAGGCATGTTCTCTGCCCTCTGTTCCAATTAGGACAGTGGATGGAGTATTTCTTCCCTACCACAGAAGACATCTGTAACTTGGGAGCTATACCATTTATTTCACAGGGTTGCTGGCATGCTGTACAATGTCAGTAGAGATTACTAATTATTATTTTATACTAGTTATGTGTATATGATTCATTGAGTTGCCTAGCAACCATCTCCTCAAGCTGCTTCTCAAAAAGTTCTCTCCATTGCAGTCATCGGTTTGGGCCAGTATTTTTGTTTTTTAATTAATAAACTTTTTTTTAGGTTCACGGCAAATGACTAACACTGAGTCTTCCCACATTCCCCTTTCCTGCATGCACACAGAGCCTCCCCTACTATGAACATCTAGTTCTGCCAGTTTTTATCAAGTATTAACAATCCACTGGTTTTGAAGCGCTCTTGGGTTCTAAAAAGGATGCCTCCCTTTTCAAGAGTAAATCTTGAGTGGCTTTGCCAATCTCTAAAGGACAGTGGGTGGAGTATTTCTCCCCTACCACATAGGACAGATCAGGGATCAGTGACTAAAAACCACAAATACAGCTATGGATAATGAGTCGGGGTGTAACTCCACGATAGAGGGCTTGCCTCACACATGCAGTGCCTGGATTTAGTTCCCAGCACTGTAGAAAAAAGCAAAACAAAAAAGCCATAGATAAAATGCTGAGCCCAAGCTTTGGGGCAAACCTGAGAGCCCAGCAGCTCTTCAGGATACCAGCCAAGCTGAGGCTGCCCACCTCCTGGGGGCATTGGACAAAACAACACAGAGGACACAGGGGGCACCAGCCTGGAAAAGTGACGCTCTCACTGACTTCCCAGCATGGTGGTGGGGGGCAGGGCAGGACGGATGATGTGATAGCAAAGTACTACATGAGCTTCCCTCTCTGTCCCAACCACATTGCTGGCTCCAGGCCCCTAGGCAGATTGCTTCACTTCCCTGGCCTGGGCTTTCCTGGATACCATTGTCCATGCTCAGGGGTGTTCTGAGGATTTCACCAGGGAAGGTTTCTAAAGAATCTAGTGCACGCCTGGCATGCAATAGGTGCTCAGCAGGCACATTTCTGTCCTCCTCCCCGTGGGAAGCTGCTGCCCCTTCCAAATGCCTCCCCAGTACTCTTCTCATTTCTCCTGGACTTTCCCTAGCTTCTTTCATTCTAATAGAGGGGACAGATCTAGAGCCGGGTAGCTGTCCTAGAGGTACAGTCGTGGCAGGCTTTTCACATGCCAGCCATTACTGCAGGAGGGGTCAGGACTCCCTCTCCATCAGCTTTAGCTCCTTGACCATATACTCACCAGCATGGGTCACAGTGTGCTGCTGTAACACGGAGCCTCACTATGCATCAAAGGCATCTGTGTCTCTGGCGACACAGCCACACCACCAGAGGTTTCTGGGTGTTCTGACCCCCGCCCACTGTAGAGCCTCCACTGACAGAGAATCCATTGTCTAGAGCATGACCAGCTCCACCCATAGCGGAGAGAAGTAGAGAATGTCAACCATGAACTGGTCGTAAATCATCACCCTGATGTGACCCATGTCTCCTGATCACATGGAATTGGCCCTCCTCAAGATGAGGAGAGTGTAAGTCTGCCCTTTGCTAAAAAGCACTAAGAATATTTAATAGTAACATTCGTGACTATCACAGCCCAGCTTTAATCCATAGAATGATGCTGTAAGTTGCTATCTTTATGGCAGACTTAAAGATGAGGCCCTGAAAAGTTGTATCACTCCCCTAGAAGCACTCTAGGAGTAAGCAGCAGATTTGGTCATTTGGAATACAATGGAGACGTTTCACATTGATTCTTTAAAATGTCAGAGACACAGTTATGGTGTTATTAAATAAATCATGCCCCCATTCGTTCTGTACTCATTCCTCTGCCCCAGCAGCCTAACCCAGCTCTTGTGGTGCCTCCTTGGTGTCATCTTGGAATTTCAGTGTATTTTGCAGGCTCTTCTGGAGACTGAATCCTTTCATCACTGTGCCCTCTGCATCCAGCCCACAAAGCTGTCTGCTGAACCACTCTGGGGACTTCTTAGTGGTCTGGGGTAGAATGCTGTCTTGGGGGCATCTTGATGGTTATTCCCTAACACAACCTGACAGTATTTAGGAAGAAGGGTGATCTACTGTTGTGAAATTCTGATGGCTCCAAAGGCGTTCTTCACACTTCAGGTCCCATGGGTGGAAACTCCCAGGAAAACCACAAAAGGCCTTGGGCAACTCTTAGCTTTCGTAGTGTGGCAGCTGTTGATGTAAGAGATTATCTTCATGGGGCCTGGTATCCATCTGAAATTGCCTTTCCTGTTGCTTCTGCTTTTTGAAAAAGTGGACTACAAGTAAACTTTGTATAAGTCAAGTCACATAGTTCCCATTATTTCTTGAAAATCTCAGAGATGCAGTTGTTGCATTATAAAAAGTGTTTGCTTTTGGTATTTTCTCCCCATTTAGATGCAAATGTTGGACAAATTCCCCATGGAAGGAGGACAGAAAGACCCTAAACAGCGGATTATTCCCTTTCTGCCAGGTAGGTGACATGCATGCTCTCAAACAGGAATGCTAGGAACTGCAAAGCAGCTCCCAGATCTCGCAAGACAGCTCAGGAGCTCACGTCCCTCATCAGGGAGCATTGCGCCCTGACCAGAATTCCAGTCATGGGGATCAAACACTAAGAGTGTGGGATTTGGAGTTAGATGCCACACCATTACTGGGTGTGTAGCCTACTGCAAGAACCATCACCTCCCAGATGCTCGGCTTCTCCCATCTCTCAAATGGAAATCACCAGAGCTTACCGGTTTTTGAAGTGAGCCGCTTCTGTTAGTGTAGCTACTGTATTAGTTTTCCTCCATCATAAATTATCACCAACTTAATAACATACACATAAAACAGCACCCATTTATTCCCTCACCATCCTGTGGGTCACAGTCCCACACAGGCTCAGGGCCTCACAAGGCCAAAGTCAAAGCGTCAACTGGGCTGAGCTCTTGCCAGGAAGCTCTAAGAAAGAAACCACTTTCATCCCCACTCAGCATGTGGCAGGACTCAGTTCCTTGCAGCCCCCAGCCTGAGATCTCCCATCTACTCACTGGCTGTCAGCGGAGGGCCCTCTCTGTGCCTGGAAGTTGCCTGCATTCTTTATCCCATGATACCTTCATCTTTGAGCCTACAAGTGGAGCACTGGATTTTTCTTAGGCTTCTCATCCCTCTTACTTGCCCCTCTGCTACCAGTCAGAGAGGGCAGTCTACTTATAAGGGCCCATGCAGTTACCTGGCTAATCCAGGATAATACTCCTCTGTTAAAGAGAATGTAAAGCATAAAATATCTCATAACATACACAGACTCTGGGCATTAGGATGAGACATTGTTGGGGGTCATTATAGAAATTCTACTTCCCTGCCTACTAGAGCTCCCAAAGACTTTCTGAGTACTAGGTGTCACACTGGTGGCTATAGAGAATTTAGTGCAATTTTGGCTGGTCTCAAATCAGCCAGTATCCTACTCACCCCCCAAAAAACAACTTCCTTACTGAAGAATGGTATGAAGGCAGCAGTTGGCAAAAAGAGGATTATCTGAGCCAGTGTTCTTGCTTCAGGTCCTAGGAGCTCCTGTTTATTATTGGCTGTCTGCTATAGGTCAGTTGCTGGGTGGGCTAAGTGCTTCATGTTCATTACCTGCTTCAGTCCTCAAGGACTAACCCTGCAGGGCAGGCATTCCTGGGACTGTTTCACAGATGAGGAAACTGAGGCTTAGAGAAGCATCTGCACAGATGGCAGAACTGGATTCAAGTACAGATATTGTGGGCGTTGAAAGACCTGGGTTCTAAGCTCAGTCCTCCCATTCATCAGCTCTTTAAAGGACAATACATTGGGTTTTATGTCTTCATTGCTCAACCGTAGATAATAACGGTCCTTAAATGATGGCACTGTTGTCTTATTGAAATGCCTGGCAGCTAGCTAAGGGTCACCAAACACTCACTATACTGTTTTTATATAATCAGCAAGTTGTTAGTCACCCTAAGTCACAGATGTTTCCAGCTAGAGGGTCCCTTTGGCCCCTTTTCCTTTGTCAGGCACCGGAACAGTCCAAGGGCCACGTGAGTCCCCAAGTCCAAGATACCAGTGGGTTCTTCCAGGTGTCATCACGCTTGCACAGGCTCAGAGAAAGGGCAGATATGTCTACCAGGCCCCATCCTCGGGGAGGATCCTTGTCCTAAACGTGGGCAGCTACGCTGTGGGAAAGAAGACAACCACACTGGAAATAGGTGCCTCCTAGAGAAAGCCCTAGGTGCCGGCTGTGACAGCCAGCTGCTATCAGGACTCCAAAGCACAAGCAGGCTGTGGGGTTGAACAGGCCAACTCCGTGACTTCAAGCAGGTGACAACCGCATCGGAGCCTCAGTTTCTGCCTCAGTATGGCAGTGACCCTTGCTTCACATAGAGGCTCATAGAAGTATGTCCCCAGAACAAGGCCATTCTCAGCAAAGGCAGCAATAGGGTCCCAGGACACTCCTCTGAGATTTCTTGGTTTCTTGGAGTCATCTTTAATGATCAAGAATTTAAGTGATATTCAAGTTTAACTGGGGTCTCGATGTAGGCTTTTCTTCAAGAAAGGAACGGAAAGCAGTATGTAAGCTTTATTTTTCTGGATGAAAGGCAAAACCACCTCTGGAAAAACTCAGAATAGAGAACTCAAGCCCGACCCTCTCCCAAACTCTTAAAAGCTTTCAGGGTTACGTAATCTTTTTCCACCCAAGAATTAATAGAGAACACTGTTCCCCCAGCACTGGCCCCTTTGTCCCTGCCCATTGGTCCTCCCTTGCAGCTTGGAGGGGACCTTTGGGCCCCAGAGCCCCTGCCTTACCCCTTCTGCACCCACCTCGCGCTTTTCCGGAGGCCAAGCCTCCCTCTCCTAAGGTTTGCTGTCCAGACTGCAGCATCAGCAGAACAAAGGAAAGGCTCTTGTGAGCGCGGGGGCGGGGGAGGGGCCTGGCCTGCGCAATTTTCCATCCCAGCAGGAGCTGGGGGAGCCAACTTGGCAAAGGATGCAGCTTGAAAAATAAGAATTACAGTTTGGCCTCCCTCCACCATGGAAAACAAAAGCGGACCCATTCCCACCAAGCTTCGCCGCCCTCGGCACCCTTTCCATCCCGGGAAGGCAGCAGGTGTGCCCTGCTTACCCACAGAACTGCTTCCCAGCAGACGCAGACACGGCCCCTGTCCCCCAGCTCAGGAGGTGCTGGCTCTGGCCCGAGCACATCTCCCATCCTGCTGTGGGAAATGGCCCTTAGCCCGCTAGGGGCTGGGTTCCAGAAGGCTGGGGTCAAAGAAGGAATTGATGTGCTCTTAATTAGAGTGTCATCAAAAGTGTTTTGGGGGGAAAAGTAATTATTCTTTTCTGAGCCCCACCAAAGGTCTAGCCTCTGTGATGATGACTGCTGAGACAGAGGGGCCGCGCGCCTATCTTACATTTTCCCATTTAGATGCATTTCCCAGGGCTGCTCCAGCAGCCCGCCCTTCTCCAGCTCCCTTTGCTGGCCAGGAACCAGTCCTGCCCCCCCCCAAAAAAAAGCCCCATCCCACCAGGGCACCCAGGAAGAAGAATGACACATTTGTCCCTTGTCACCTCCCAAGAACACTCCTCTCTGGGCTCTCGCAGGTCAACCACTGGATGAATAAGCGTTGGGCTCTTTAGCTGGGTGGTGGCTTCGGAACAGGCTTGCCTTTTGCCAGGGGCCAGCAGGAGCCCCATGCTGGATGTAAATATTTTGAGCCTGCTCACCGCCTGCCTTCCAGGAAGAAGCCTGCACACCCAATCTCTCCCTTCCCCCAAACTGCTGAAGGGGACATTGTTTGGAAATGGAACCAAACTATTTTAGTTAGGGAGTCCTTTGACACCTGGAGAAATAAGTGAGAGAACAGGAAGCATTTGCAGCATAGGACTGTTCTTTAGGCACAGGACGCTGCTAGGGGTTGCGAGGAGCCCCCACCCATGAGGGCCAGCAGAGATGGGAATTTGGGTGTCACACAGGTGAAGTGGGAAAGCTTTACCTGTTTTGTCAGGATTTGGACCAAGGATGTGAAAAATCTTGTGGGGTGGAGGGACAGTCCCCCCAGGGAAGCGTTGGCCACCAGAACATCCGCAGGGTGTCCTGCCCACTGCATGAGGGAGTAAAGGACAGAAGACAGTCTGGCTGCTGGGGAAACCAAGTTTAAACACCTTCCACCTTCGCTGAAAAATTTGGTTGGGATTTTGTTTGTTTTTGTTTTTTATTCTACATAACATGAAAATTTTCTAATTCTAGAAACAATACATGTTTATAATAGAAGCTTTGGTGGTGACAGTACAAAGAAAAGTCAAATTGTCTGTTTCCCATCCCTCTGAAGACAAGCGCTTTGAACCCTTTGATGCACGTCCCATAGATTTTCTTTTCGGACAAGTGTAGACACTCTGAAAGGCACCGAGTTGTGGAAGAGCAGGGAAGTTTAGGGGAACATGAGGTGGAAGGAAGATGGATGAGGAACGTAATCTAAACTGCCAGGTTAGGGCACACCTGAGTGTGTTCTGTTCTGCTCGCCCGGCCTGAGGAACCTCAGGGCTGCAGAGGCCCTGCCCACACCAGGCCCTCACAAGGAAGGAGCCTCTTATGTCACCAAACCTCCTCTCTGGATCCACACACAGAAGGACAGATGCTGCTTGCGCTCACTTACTTAGCTGTAGAGCTAACTAGTGGACCCCAGATGTAGAACAGTGGC
>NW_004524788.1:3342352-3349105 GCF_000260255.1 Octodon degus
TGGTTTGATCCCCAGAACTCAAGCCAGCCAAACCTGCCCTGAAGGCATTCTGAGTCAGCCCCCCACAAAAAAAAATCCTAAATGTTTTTTGCTTCTATTACTGCTCTTTCTCTTTTGTCTTATTATTGTGACATACAAATTTCTCCCTGGTACTAAGAAATCTTTTTGAGCTTACTTTTAATAACTGCATAGGATTGCATTGTATGTGACCATTCCAGGAGTTATTCCACCTGCCCCTGCTATTGGGTGGCAACATCTGGCTTCTCATCCCTTGAATATCTGAAACAAGAAGACTGCCTTTTGGTTATATTTAAGTTGACTGGAGGCTCTGATCAAACAGAACCTTATGTCTTTTTAGTTTCTCATGCTTTTAGTATTTATTTCTCCACCTTACACACCAAGTATGTAAGGAATGGTAATAGGTGCCTTAAAATGGAGCAATGAATGATTTCTGTCTTTGATCAGGAACAAAGCAAATATGTTCACCCTCACCACCTCTGCTTCGTGTTGTACTGAAAGGGCACCAGTGTGAGCACCTCAGAAAACAAGAATAAGAAGCACCAGATTAGGAGGGAGAGCATAGAGCTGCCCTAGTTAACAGATGTCCTCACTGTGTCTGCTCAAAGTCATAAGCCACACTCATAGGCACACACAAGCACACACAGGTACAGGCACACACAGGCATGCACACACACACTCTTGAACCAGTAAAGGAATTTAATGGAATCATAGGATGAACAATTGACAGAAACCAGTCAGGATTCTATATTTGAAGACGGAGTGCTGCAGACATGAAATTAAGAAAACAATTTCAGTCACTATTGCATCAAAAAGAAAATGCCTAGAAATAATCTTAGCAATAGAAGTTCAGGATTTGTGCACTGAAACTGCAAAATTGCTAGAAGAAATGAATGAAGATGTAAGTTAAAGGAGACAATCCATACTCTTGGTTTAGAAGACCCAACTGTTTTTTGTTTAGTTTTGTTGGGTTTTGGTTTTTTTTTTTTTTTTTTGGTTTTTTGGTGTGTTTTTTTTTTTTTTAATGTATTTAGTACAGGGTCTACAGGGTCTCACAACATAGATCAGACTCATAGTGATTCTCCTATTTTCAGCCTCCCAAGCACTAGGATTACAGGCATGCACCACCACACCCAGTCTCAATTGCTGTCTCAGCTCGCTTCACGGGCAGGGCCAGCACGGCATACCAGGGATCAAACCTTGGCCTCTGAGCTCTGCCTAAGCAGGCACTCTAGTCCACTGAGCTATCTGGCAGGCCCTGGGGAGCTTTTCATTTGTTTGTTTGTTTTTGTTTTTTGAGACAAAGTCTCAGATTTATAGACCAGGCTGGTCTTAAATTTACTATGTAGGCCAGGCTTGCCTTGAACTTCTGGGGATCCTCTTGCTTCAGCCTCACAGTGCTAGGATTATAGGCATGTGCCACTATGCCTGATCTTTGATATTGCTGTTCCTTATAAGCAGTGAATTTATACTGATAAATGGTGCAGCCTATGCTAAGTGACAGAAGCCAGATGCAAAAGACTACATATGGTATGATTCCCTCTATATAAAATGTGCAGGGTTGACGAGCTAGCTCAGTGGCATAAAGCACCTCTCTGGCAAGCACAAGGACCAGGTTCAATACTTGGTACCATATGCTGTGCTAGCCCCAAAGCCCCAGGCACACTGTGCCAGCCCAAGAACTGGGTGTGGTGGCACATGCCTATAATCCTGTCTCTGCTGGGAAGGCAGAGACAGGAAGATCACAAGTCCTAACTGTGCAGTGAACCCGTATCAAACATTAAAAATAAAAATGTGCAGAACAGGCAAATTTGTAGCAACAGAGAGCAGATCAGTGGTTACCCGGGCCTGAGGGCAGTGGAAGTAGAGATGGACTGCAAATTAGGTGGAGAGAATTTTGAGGTGATGGAAAAGTTTAAAACTAAACTGTGGTAGTGATTGTGCAACTCTGTAATTTACTAAATGTCATGGAATGGACAAATTTATAGTATGTAAATTATACTGCAATAAATCTACAAAAAAGTCTTAAACAAAAGGGGGCAATGTCGGGACACATGACCCTTGTCTTGGCAGGAGAGATCAAGGAAAGGCAGAAAACCACTCTCGTTTGAGAGTCTGCTCTTTTCAGACATGACCTCATTTCATCCCCCTAACAACTTTCCAAAGTAGATTTTAATATTCCCATTATGTAGATGAGGACATGGAAGTCCAACAGATTCACTTCCCATAACAGCATTGGAGAGCCTGAGAGGTGACCCCAAGCCTTCTATACTTAAGTGCTCACATTCCACTTGTGGCCTTTCTAAGAAAATGACAGTGCAGGAGGCCAAAGTGTGCAAGCTTGTGTCTCGGAGGCAATGTGATGACTTGAGTGTGCTCTCTAAGGGTCCATGTCCTGGAAGCTTGGTCCCCAATATGGCAGTGGTAGAGCCTTTGAGAGTGGGTCCTACTTCACTGAGATTAAGTTGCAGGACGTCACCCTTGGAAGGGATTAACACTGATTTCAAAGTAAGCGAGTTCTCTTGAGAGCAGGTTACTGTAAAGCAAGCCCACACTATGTGTTTGGCCTCTCTTGCATGTGGCTGCAAAAGGTTCACTTTCCATTTCTCCACCATGTTGTGATATACAGGAAACTCTTTTTTTTTTTTTTTTATTTTTTTTTCCCTGAATTTTTTATTGGTACATTTTATATATACATAGTGATAGCATTGGTACATTTTATATATACATAGTGATAGCATTCATCATAGGGGAATTGTACCTTGCTTCAGACAATAGTTTCAAGCATTTTTTTTAAAGATTTAAAATTTCTGAATTTAGTTCAACTTATAATACCACAGTTCCCAGAAAAATGAACCTTTTGCAAAGACATTTAAATGAAATCATACCAAGATGCACAAAAATGAAATTGTCCAAAAATTCTTGTAAAGAAAAAAATCATTAAAGCATATACATAAAAGTATTAGCTATGGAAGAACAAAATTAAATACCATCTTATTCCACATTAGAAAGAAAAAAAGGACCAAGGGTGTAAGAAACTAGATTAATTAAAGGACTAAAAGAAAAGATCTGTTCTCTTTGAATTTTATACTTAGCAAACATACCTTTGAAAACTAAAAGTAAGATTTTCTAGTTATACAGACATGAAATATTTTAATACCTCCAGAAGTAACATATAGGAAATAACAAAGAGCATAATTCAAAAGGCAAGAGAAGTTGCAGTATGCTCCTGGATTAAAGAGCTCTCAATATGATAGTTATGCAGGACTATATAAAAGATATATTAGATGAACCCTTATTTAAAGGTCATTGCAGATTTCTATGAAACAGTACCAATCTTATGTTGGGTTATACATGTTGCACAGGAAACTCTTGCCAGGATGCTGGTGCCATACTGTTTGGACTCTGTAGTCATCTGAATCACGAGCCAAACAAACCTCTTCACTTTATATAGTAACCAGCCTCAAGTTATTTCGTTACAGCAATAGAAAACAGACCAATACAAGCAGATAAATTCATATCTCCTAAGTATATTCTTAAAAAGAGATGAAGGTGAGGGACAGACAAATTTTCAGGCACAAGGCCATTACTCCTGCCTTGGAACATCTTAGGGTTGTCTTCCTGGGAAGATCCTGTTAGTGCCTTCCCCCAGAAGCTGTCATGCCTCAGCCCAAATTATCCTATCCTGGTTCTTCCCCAACCCAACTGATGTCTCTCAGAATCAGACTTCCTATACCCAGGGCTTCCCTAGCCTCTAGACACTTGATTTTGAAAAAGAAATTTTAGTGGCAGTCAGGGATAGCAGCAGCTGCATGCAGCAGTGTGGAGTTCAGAGTGATACAGAGATCATGAATTCATCTGGATTAACCATAGGGAAGAAACTGCTTATGTGGTATGAGCCACGTGGAAGTTATCACCCCTTCTTATTAATGAATCATAGGAACAGAGAAGATAGTTTTAGATTTTGGTTGGCTAGATTCCCTTGGCTCAGCTTCAAGGGAACTGCCCTCCTGGAGGAAGATGAAACTGTCCCTTTTGTCACAAGATCTGCAGTCTTACACACTAGGGTATACCATAACATTTGGATATCTGCTATTGATTATCATTGTGAACTCAAATCAGTTTGATCCATCTTAGTTAGCTTTATTTAGTAGAAACTGGCAGTCTCCAATAGGTAGAGATAGACAAGGGCTGTAGATGTCTTCAAACCTACCTACCAGTTAAGTGTTACAAGGGAAAAACTTTCTGTTCTGTCAGACCTATTATGAAGTTATGATAATTAGCAGAATGCATTGTTGGCACAAGGATAGAAAAGATAATAGAACAAAACTGAGAACCCAGAAAGAGATCTACATGTATCTGGAGACTTTTGATACTGACAAAAGCATCCTTGGAGATCACTGAGGAATGATCAGATTCCTCAATAAATAAGTACCAGTGTAGAAAAAACATAACTAACCTCAGCCTCTCACTACACTTGAAATCATTTAATCATTTCCAAGGATATTAAAGACATCACTCTAGCCTATACCGTAACGTCATGTAACTCAGTTGTGTCCCAAATTTTCTGATCAAGGAGATTATGGGGCCACAGAGCAACATGATCGATGATGTAGAGTGTGCCTAAGGAGAGTCACCTGGAGAGAAAACATTCGCTCAGGCTTTCACAGAGAGCAAAGTGGTCAAGCAATGGCTGTGACTCATCCACATGGCTGACACTAACAGTGGATCTGCAAACTGCGGTACAGGGTTGCAGGATAAATCCTGAGGGGATTTGACTGACCTTATCAGATACAAAAGTTCCATTTCTTGTTATACAGGTCTTGCTTTATCTTGGTCTTAACCATCCAGCAGAATATAAAAGTGAGGTATATAAAGTAAAGCCATATTAATATGCTAAGCTATGAAAGGCTCAAGTCAACAACTTCTGTGGATAACCCACTACTATTGTGGACTGCTGGACTGTGTTGGATTGTTTTGCTGAATTCATGCACCTATAGTATTTAGATGCCAATGGAATACCCATTTCTGACAGGACTAAACAAAAAAAGGTGATACAAAGGAAGGACCATTTTGTATCAGTAGATGCAGAATTGTTAGGATAGATATACAGCTATTTTTGCTTAATTCAATGAGAAGAAAGTTTTGTACTAATAGTGTTTTGAGAGGATATTTTGTCTGCATCTTGTACTATGGATAACCACTAAGAAGATAACAATGTACAACGTATTAATTATTGAAACTGTCCTATTAAGCAGTTTTAAAGCAATCTTATTGATATTTGTTTCTCAATAAAATAAAATAGACATCACTCTAAAAAAAAAGTGATGTAAAATGTTTTAGAAACTAAAAATAGGAAAACATCTTCATAACCTCTATGCATAAAAGGATTTCTATAGACAGAAAAAGTACCAATCATAAAAAAATTGATTTCTTTGATCACATTACATTTAAGAACTTCTGTTCATTGACGGATCCAATAAAAACCCAAATTCACTGAACCCTGCCACACATACCTGCATTTGTTATCACTCAGCTTCATAAATAGCCACTAAGTTGTCTTGGGAGTTCATGGAAATACCAGCTGGCTGTCAGGCTCCACTTGATGTAAGCAGTTATTGAGGCAGATGCAGCACATTCTGGGGACAGGATCAGTTCATCCTAATCATGCCTGACAGAAAAATCCTCAAGAAAAGGCTCAACACAGAACCAATCCAGAATTCTAGAGCCAAGGCCCAATTCTGAAGAGTGTATGTGTGAGTCTGGGCTCACCAGCTTTTGTTTATACAAGAGCCTGAGCGTCTGAGAATATTTCTAGAACCTCTCTCATTTTACTAGTGAAAGAAAGAATATGTTTCTAACAATTATTAAGGAATACAGGCTGTGGTGTTGAACTGGGATAAACAACTGAAGCCTTGAAATCCACTCTCCTAAAGTAATGGCTTCTGATTAAACCTTAGTCCATTTGCTGTGGCTATAACAGAATACCCAAGACTAGATAATTTGTGATCTATAAAGGAAAAGAGTTTATTTTGGTTCTGGTGGCCCAGAAGTCAAAAAGTATGGTGCAGTGAAGGCTTATGCTGCTTCAGCTCATACTGGAGAGGTCCGGTGGAAGCACACAAGAGGGCAGCACGTGACAGCCAGCCTCACCTTATAACAACCCATTCTCATGGTAGCTGACGTGGACCTGTGAGCAGGCAGTCACTCACAGGGGAAGAAAGTATTAACCTATTCACGGGAGTTCTGCCCCCTTGACCTAAATAACTTGCATAAGCCCACATCCCAGTATTGCCACAAGAGTATTAAATTTCTAAACACATTTTGGAGGGGGAAAAAAACATATTTAGCCCTTAGCAGAATCTGCTTGCTGAAGTCCTGGTCCCCAAAGAAGGAACCTCAGATACTAACTAACCATCACTGGGGTGTAGCTGAAGTCGGACATGTCCATGTGTGAGGTGCAGCCTATGTAGTAGTGCATTTTAAAACTATAGGCAGTATGGCAGCAACATTTACCAGACTCCAGTCTCTTAAGGCATCCCTTTCAGAGACCAGGGAGATGGCTCAGTAGAATAAGCACTTGCCTGTAAGTGCAAGGGCCTGAGTTCAATCCCCAATTCCGAAAAAAAAAAAAAAAAAAACCTACTTTTCAGATTTTAATCATATACTATTACTACTACATTTCCTTAAATTAACTTGCTTTTTATATTTAAATTTCTCTAAATGATAGGCCTG
>NW_004524788.1:3349315-3400066 GCF_000260255.1 Octodon degus
TTGCCTGGCTGCCCTGGCTACAGAGGCTGGCCCCCTCTAGGAAGCAAGCTGGAGGTGTGTACACTCCCTGGAGCATTGTTTTTGGACTTAAAGAGCCTTACAAGAGAACTGAGAAACACGTGCTTTCTTAGCCCATGCACTGTTATTTAACAGAATCATCTTACTGGCTCTAAAATTGCCTTTGAGAACCACTGTATTATTAGACAAAGAGCCCAAGAGTTAATTGATCCAGTACGTGGTGGAACCACACAGCCACTTTCTGGCGTATGCTGTAGCGCAGCCTTCCCAGATGGGTACTAGTTGTTTCCATCTTACAGATGAGCAGATTGAGTCTCAGGAAAGTACTAGGACTTGGCCAGATTCACATAGCTCGGAAGTGACAGAGCCGGAATCAGAAGCTGGTTCTGTCCTCTGCTCTTTCATTACCCCCACCAACAGGGCTTGCTGCCCTCTCAGCCCTGCGTGGACCAGCCGCATCAGTACAAAGAGCCACTGTACCTTCCTGAACGGAGCTGAGTTTTCCCACGATTGTGGTGCTTTGTCACTACTGACTAAACCCGGGCGGATCCTAGAGTGTTCTGGAAGAATTCCTCCCTGGCCCCAGGTCATGTTTTCCCATCACCCAGTCCATCCTGAATGTCAGGGCAGCACCAAAGCACATGGCACTGCCTTCTCTTAGTAACTCAGCTTATTGTATGGTTTGGCTTTTACTTCCTAGGAATAGCTCAGCACCAGAGGAGAACTTGGCACTGCTGGGAGGTGTCCACGGGTTCATTGTCCCTTCCCTCACTGGTCTGGTTGAGGCCTCTGCCCTTCTTAGCAAGGAGCATTCAGGAGGGCCAGTTCAGGCCAAGATGCTAGGTCTCCTCTCACAGGGCCTTCGCGCATGTCATTTACCCAGCAAACATTTCCACCTTGTATCAGTCTTCCCAGCACTGACAGCCCCTGTACCCCTAGTTCTGTAGATTGCATTTGGTCAGTCCTAGACTTTCAAACCAAAGTCACCACATCTTTAAAATAGCCAGCTCTCCTAGGATGATAAAGTGACAGACCATGCATATGGTGAGCTACCAAGGGCTGAGGCAACCTCAGACGGTGTTGTTTTTGCAGTCTGGGGGAGCCTTAGACATGTGTATACCAAGCAGGCAGGATGCACCACCATACAGTGTATAATCAGCCCCTTCGTTATGGGGTTCCAGCTATAAGAAGAGGAAAAAGAGACCCATGGCAGCCCCAGACAGTAATTCGTCCAGGACAGGAGAGTGACTACTAGCTGCCTGGAACCAGAAAGAGGGAGGGTCAGAAATGAATGGGAAGTGGGAGAAGAAAGTGCCTGCTCTGGGATCAGCCTCAGGCTCAGAAAAGTATCAGCAAGCACTTTAGGTCCACATCTTTCATCCCAGGAAGAGGGAAGAGGGGGCAGTGACCAGGGAAGTTGCCCCACAGAACCATCCACCTCCCTCATTGTTTTTTTCCACTTTTAAGTCTGAAGCAGATCACACTTTAGCTTAAAGTTAGAGCCAGATTCAGAAATCGCATAGGGTCGGCTTCAAAGGTCCACTGGTGGGTGAGTGGTCAAGCATGACGTGCACACACAATGATATATTACATAGCCTAAGGGAAGAAATGGTGACACATGCCGCAGCGTGCCTAACCCTTCAGTGCTGAAAGAAATCACCAGGTTGCAAAAGGACACATATGTGATTCCTCATCTGTGAGGTACCTACAGTAGGAAAGCCACAGAAAGTAGTGTGGTGGGAAAGGGGGTTACTGTCCAACGGTTGGGGGTTCTGGTTTGCGGGATGGAAAGTGTTCTGGGTGTGGATGGTGGTGATGGCAGCGCTGCACTGTGAATGTGTTAATGCCCCTGAACCACGCTCTTGGAAATGGTTAGGAGGCCAATGTAGTGCTCTGTGTATTTTATCGCACTTAATACATTTTTGTATCGGGAACAATCACATAAAACCCTATATAAGGGGCCACATAGAGACCTCCATTCACCCCTTCTCACTGGGCATCTAAGCCAGAACCTCCTGTAGGATTGACACATCAGTTTTTGAGCGGGAGTGAGAACCAAGAGTTTTCAAGAGCTGTTAGATAGAAAACAGAGACGTATCTCTTCCACCCAGACCCATAGCCAGCATGGGAAGAAGAAGGTCATGCCAAGCCCAGAGGTGACGCCTACTAGAAGAGGGCGGGGTCCTGCCTCCGCAGAGCCTGCCTTAAGTCATGTGTGTTTGCAAGTTCACCCTGCACATGTGTTTATAATAACATGTGTGTGGGTACCAGCTCTACTGCACTAGGGTTTGTGTCCCCATCTTCCCTATCCAGGTTCTGGACCAGAGGGGTTAATATTTGTTAAACTGATCTGTATATTGAAGATGGAGCCACATCTTAGCTTCAAATGCCTAAATGAGCAAGATGCCCCTTATATTCCTCTTGTATTACATGCAGAAACCAGTGCAGTGCTGGACAATAAGAAAATGCCCATCCAGTCATTGAATGAATACCTGTGGAACATAAGCCAGCACAACAATGCTCGTTGCACTTCGTGCCCTCTACTTGCCTCTCCCAGCCTGTTGGCAGAGGCGCCATCATGGGCCAGCTGCTAAGTCACTGTGGCACCAAGATTATCATGAAATTGGCCGGTGGAGGGCCAGCACATTAGCCCTTGGTTAACCTGGACACTTCTACCCAACCTCTATTCAGATCCTAAAAGAGTCTCTTCACACTAGTGCTGCACATTGAGGAGTTAAGACATTCATGCACACATGTTGGAAATACTCTAAATGTCCCCCTGTGGGTGACTAGGTGACTAAAATAGGTAATATCTATATAAGAGGCAATCAATAGTGTAATGAAAATGTATGAAGATCACAGTTTATTGTTAGCAAAACAGCATGGTCTGAAATTGCATAAATATATATAATTTGTACAAATATGCCTATAATTTATGTATGCATGTACATCTATCATGTGTGTGTGTGTGTGCGCACACATTCAATCATATCCACATGTGTGTTCCCCAAACCAACAGCATCAGCATCACCAGGGAACATCCTTGGGCCCCACCACAGATCCACTGAATCAGAAACTCTGGGGCAGGGCCCCACAGACAGAATTCTAACACACCCTCCGGGTGATTCTGATGCCTGCCCATGGTCAAGAACCAGCAGCTCGCCACACTTTCCATCCTCCTACCCTCAGACTCACCTGGATATGCCTCTCCTCCTCAGGCTCTGATCCAGCTGCCGCCCTACATATCTCAGTGTGAGGAGGTGCTACAGTTCTTTGAGACAAGACCCGAGGACCTGAACCCCCCCAAAGAGTAAGTTTGTGTGGGACCCTCCCCAGGCCACCCTCACATCCCTCCTGGAGGTCCAGCCAGCCCCAGCAAGGGCAGAGTTGAGCAGAGCGTGCACAAAGCCGGGTTTCAGCCCTTCAGGGTCTCACTGCAGGTGGCCTTCCGTGGGTGCAAGCAGTTAACTCTGGTCCTATTTGGCAGATGAGTGCCTGGCAGAGGGCCCTGCACCCATGACACTCTGCGCTGGCTTCCAGCACTTCTCATGAGGTGTTGGAACTCGGGAAACTGGAAGCCTGGCAGGCAGGGACTATGCAGTAAATTCTCTGCAGTGCCTCGGCCACAGAGCTGGTTGTGCTTAGGAGCTACAGGCTGAGTAATGTCCCTAATCTGAGACATTTCAGAGTTTGGAGTAGTCACATGTCCTAATGGGATCAATGATATGTACTTTGTAGGTCTGTGGTAAGACATATATGTAACATACATGCATTGCTTAACATGTAGGTACACAATCTTCACAGCTCTCCCTCATAATGTCAGGGCCAAGATGCTTGAATCTTTCATGAAGCAGTAACAGAGAAAATATTTAGCGTGCTTGGTTTGTTGAAGCCTCTGAACTGAGTTAGGTACCAGAGTGGATGTCCCACTAAAGAGAGATTGTGATTTTTGGGGCCTTCCAGGTAGGTCCCCCTCCCCAGAAATCTCTGGGCAGAGACCCATGTCGACGAGGTCAGCTCATCCGAGTGTCTGCATTCCCCAGACCTTGTCACCACTGCCACCTGGGTGCAAAAGCCACATGAAAACACACCCAGTTCCTCCTTCAAGAGGGAAGAGGTGCCTTTGAGTTCTGATGGGCCTTTTTCAAACTAGGAAAGGTGCCAGATGGCTTGGCACTGAATCCAGAATAATCCCAATTGGAAGGGGAAAATCTCTTTGCTTGGTTTTCTCTTGGTCTTCAGCAAAACCCTGTTTTTGTTATTGATTTACATAGACTTGAAATATTGAGACATACATATGCCATAACATTACTATGTGTTCCATAATTATAAGCAACTATAATTTGTCAAAGAGAAAACAAGTCTAGGTATATAGCTGAGTACTAGAGCATGCATTTAGCACATCCAAAGCCCTGAGATTGATTACCAGCACCTAAATAAGGGAATGAATCTTAAGATTAGCCTTTGCCGTGTTTGTACCAGTATCATATGTGTCTCTTTCCTTGATATTTATGACCTCTGGATTTTATATAACCTTTATATTTTTATGAAGTCAAGCATTTTTCAAATATGACTTATTTCATTGCTTTCAAGCCTAGAAGGGCAGACAGCATTCATACAGAAACTAAATAAATATTTACTCACCAAATCAGAATTTTTTTTGAGGCAGGTATAGAGTAAAATTTTTTCCAAATTTGGAGACTTTGAACAGCTAGAAGAAATCTGTTTGTCCTGTAAGTTAAAAAAACAAAAAACTCCTAATAGCGTTTAATGATCGCTTTCCTGCTGTTCTTCCCTCAGAAAGGATAGAAGCCAAAAAAGCACCTACTCTGTGAGACTTCACAGTGGTAGCAAAGGCTGTGTAGACATGGGAACACACATAGACAAACACACACACATTACCCAGTACAAATACAAAGCCAACCTAGACTGTACCAAAGAAAGCACAGAGAACAGAGTATATGTATCTGGTTCCCAAGGCCTTCCTCAAAAGAAAAGTTCAAATCTCTTTGTCCCTTCCCAGCGGTGTGGCCTGGGCAAGTGACTTCACATCTCTGCGCTATTTCCTCATCAGTAAAGTGGGTGCTGCTAACCTGGCTCACATCTTTGTTGGAAGGATTAAGCAGTTTCTTGCCACAAAAGATGATGTCACCACGTGGCCAGGATTCATCTGGTGGTCTCTTCCTGTCCAGGCTTCAAGGAAGAGGAAGGAAGGTGGGAGGGTTGTCGAGTGCCTGAGGACATCCTAGACAGGCAGTCTCAGCTGGGCCCGGGTTGTTGGGTTAGGTTGTGACCTGCTCAGTGGGTTGGTGTCATGGTCAGGATCTGGAAGCTGATATCCACGTCAGGGCTCAAAGTAGAAATTGGGTCTTTTCCAGCCCTCTTCTAGGAGGGGAACAGTGGGTTCTGAGTAGTGCTTTTGGAGGGCGTTTGACAGAGGAGAACCAGGACTAGCAGCAGCCCTGACCGTGCGTGAGTCAGATGGCAGAACTGGATGGCCCTTTGGGGTTGGCCTGAGTCAGTGTATCTCCGACCAGCAGCTGAGCGGGGCTCCGCCCACCGGAGAGGCCAGGGCTGGCTCCAGCCAGTCTGCCCAGGTTCCATCCTGGAGCTCCTCTCTGGGCCTCAGTGTCTCTCCGTACACAGCAAGTGCCAACAAACATGACAGAGACATGCCACTGTTGCCCCTGCCTTTCTTGCAAAGTGGCTGTGAAGTTGAGCCTCCTAGAGACAGTGCCTGGCTGGAGAATGACCTGGTCAGCTGCCCCTCCTCCCCCCCACACACACGCCAGGGCCTGGCTGGGGCCAGCTGCTCTCCCAGACACTCAGACTGTGGCCTCAGCCTCCTGGAGCTGGTTTAGCTCGCTGCCCTCTCCTGAGGATGCCTTACAGCATTATGACATGGTGGTTAAACCCAGACTTTAAAAATGAGACACTGAATAGGAACGTACACACCTGGCTTGTAAGTGCGCACAGAAGCGCTCAGCATCATAGCATCAGGAGATGCAACCCGAGCCACAGTGAAATGTGCCTTCACACCGTGAGCAGGGCCATAATCACAAAGGCAGATAACAAGTCGTGTCCAGGACCTAGAGAAAGCAGAACCCTCCTGCACTGTTAGTGTTAGAATGGTGCAGCTGAGATTTCATTGAAGCACCAAGGAGTTAAACCCTTGTGACCCAGCAGTTGCACCTCTAAGTATGTACCCAAAAGAAATAAAAATGTGTGTCCAACCCGGGATGGTGATGTAGCCTGCAATCCTGGTTGCTGAGGGGCCTGAGGCAGGAGGATTGTAAGTTCAAGGACTGCGGGCAACCTAATGAGCACTTGTCCCAAAATAAACAGGACTGGAGATTAGTTCAGCTCTAGAACGTTTGTCTAGTATTCACAAGCCCCTCGGACCACCAAATAAAAGAAGCATGTCCACATAAAACTTCAGGATGGATGTTCACAGAGCATTTCTATACTAGCCAAAAAGTGAGGGGGAAAAAATGCCCATCAGCTAGTGAATAGAAAACCAAGATGTAGTATATCCATGGAAAGGAATATTATTCATCCATAAAAGGAATAAAATAATAATTTACTAATTCATGCCACAATATGGATGAATCTGGAAAACCTGCTAAGTAGGAGAAAATAGACAAAGAGCGACCTGGGCTGTGATTGCATCTCTATGAAATGCCCAGAGAAGGCAAAGCACAAGAGACAGCAAGCAGGCTTACGGGTGTCGAGGGCTGGAAGGAGGGAGGACTCCACAAGCAGACACAACCATATAGTCATACAACTCCATAAGACTATGGAGTTTCTCCTGGGTTGACAGAAATGTTTTGGGATTCATAGTGATTATTGCAAAACCTTGTAACTGTACTAAAAACTAGTGAATGGTGTACTTTTAAAAATGAGTTTTATGGCATGTTAATTTGAATTAGAACTGGATTTGGATTTTGGCTTATCCTACCTGCTAGCTGTGTGCCCTTGGGCAAGTCACTTAACTCCCTGTACCTCATTGTCCTTATCTGCAGAACAGAGATAAAAGAGTAGTTCTTTTTGGGGGGTATTGTATTAAATGAATGAAGTAAAAATATCTAGCAGGATTTCAACACACAGCCATTGCATTTAGTAATTACTAAATAATGCCACTGTTGCTACAACATCTCTCCCAACCCAACTACTGAAACTGCATTACCAATCAGATCATTTACTCCGAAGTGCTTTGCAATGCAATTGTATTCCTAATCTCAACATGGTTGACAAGTGCTGCCATTAGTCATTCCCTGTGAATTCTAGCCAGCCGTGGCTAAGGAGATGTGCTGTGTGCCCTGCTGCCAGACTTCCGCTGTCAGTAGTGTGTTTATACTTCTTTTATCATCTGCTAAGCACTTTGTTCTCCACCTGTGTCTGAGGGGAGCCCAAGAAGTGGAACAGGAACCTCTGCCTTGTACGACAAAGTACAAGGACATGTCTATATTCTCCTACTTAGCTCTGGCTCTGTGCAATGTGAGGCTTTGATCCCTGCTTCCAGATTGCATGACACTATAACACTGGAGTGCTTCTCAGCTACAGGGAGAAAATTTAGGGTAATTCTTCCTTTTCTAAGAAGCCTGGGTCCTTGGGTGGCTTGTTTTTTCTATTCATCCACTGATGCTATTGTGGGGTAAAGAATCCATTTCCTAGTGGACTATGCAGGGCAATCAATACTGACATATTTCTTTTTCTTGCCCCCGTTGTTTCTATACAGGGAGCACATTGGGAAAAAGAAATCTGGTAAGAATATTTCCCATCTTTTTTGTTCAGTGTTTAACATACTGCTACTGAGTGCCTGCCATACATCATGTGTTGGGTTTCCCACTGGGGGTGCAGCAGTATGGGTGGGGAGGTGGGTGGACGGATCGATGGCCAGGTGGACAGCCGGACGGGTGGGTGGGAGGGGGTGGATGGATGGATGGATGGATGGATGCTTATTTGGTTGATATCCCCCCTCAACCACGTTTCCCGGAAGAAGGATTTGGGTTGTTTATCCTATATCAAGAAATTACAAATGCGTTGATGACCCTGCGATGGGAATAGAAGAGACCAATGTCTTCCCACCATCCTTTATGGGGCTGAATGCCCATGTTCCACTTTATACAAAAAACTGTGGGAGCTTAGCATTCGTCTCAGATTCTGAGTCAGAAGGCAAAGACGTGGATCATGAGGAATAAGCAGAAGTTTCCATGTAACACAAAGCGTTTTGGACTGCATGCACTGAGACTGGAAGTAGGACCAAGCAGCAGCCTGGCTCTGATCTTGACGTCCCCCGCCCAGCCTCAGCCCCTGTGCTGCCTTTGGTCAGCTGCTGTTCGGGCAGTGACCGATAGATACACTGTGGAGCAATTCCTGTGCTCCGTGCCGCTCACCCTGCGACAGACCCTTCCTTCCTAACAAGCTTTCCCTTCCCTGAACAACATGGCTCTTCTATCAGAAGCAGTTATGGAAAGAGAGAAGGTAGGAATTTGGGTATTTCAGAGCAGTGTTTGAGATTGTACTAGGCTTTAAAAAAAAAAATTAGAGTCATCCAGGGAGATAGCTCAGGGGCATAAGCACCTGCTTGGCAAGCGCAAGGTCCCAAGTTCATTCCCTAGTAGTGAAAAAAACAAATTAGATCAACAACATTCCCCACCTTTTCTTCTCACCACCTGTGAGCGTCCCCTTCATCTGTAAAGGCTCTGGCCTGTACCAAACCAAGGACCAATGCAGTCTTTGGATTTCCAGGATTCTAACCTCTTTAGTTTCCTAGGACTGCAGTATAAGCAGAAATCCCAAAAGTAAGGACAGATGACTTCTTTCAGGGGCCTCAGTTTCCTCATGTGTAAAATCAAGATTAAAAATAATCTTCAGTTTGACAAGCATAGCAGCACACTCCTGTAATCCCAGCACTGAGGAGGCTGAGGCAAGAAAATCATTGCATGTTTGAGGCCAGCCTGGGCTGCAAAGTAAGTTCAAGGCCAGCCTGAACTGTATAGTAAAATCCTGTCTCAAAAAGACAAAAAGAAAAGCAACAATCTGGGTTAGAAGATTGTGATAGTATTTATAATGCATATGAAGCACTTAGAATAGTACCTAGTACATTGTCATATATGTTTGGTGCTGTTCTTATTACTACTGCTATTACTTAGAGCACACTGATGTTCCTGACCAGTGATCTGAATTCAGTCTCTGTGTTGCCTCCTGGGTCCTGGGCCTGTGGTCAGCTTTACAGGTATCAAGGCCATCTTGGAGGGGCGTATGAAGAGGAGCTGGATCTCTCTACCTTAGGGAGGGCATCTGGAATTAACACTGGCATTTGCTCAGATGGCCTGAGTACAGCTCTCTTTCTGGTTTAATTGGTACTGGCCAGAGCCGTGGTATCCTGCTAAAACTGCAAATAGTTCTCGAGCCCTGGGGATAATTATATGTTTCTTAGAAAAGAGCAGAGAGCAGCGGCCACTCGAACTGGGCCAGCGTTCCTGGCTTTGAGTGTGCAGAGGCTTTTCCTGGGAGGTGAGAGCAAGGGAAGAGGGGAAAGAGATGGCTCTGGTTTGTGCAAACATAAGTGTTGGGTTGAAATAGGCTTGATGAGGGGACTTGTCTGGAAAAGAGAGACACAGCTCTAATTTGTGGCAACTGCTGTTGGCATCATTCACCTGCAATGATGGGGGACAGATTTATTTATAGTTAAGCCTGGTAGAAAATGGCATCTTTCTTCATTCAGTCTGAGAGCCCATGCTGGGCTTGGCCTTATTTTTTATCTGACCTTTTGAGCACTACCTTTATTTTAGAACTGGCCTTCATTGAATTTAAGAGGGATTGAAGGCTAACAGATGTAACTCCTGTGATTTCTGTGGCTGAACCCTACTGGAGAAGGCTGTCTGTCCCCAGGATTTCCCAGTCTGGCTGGCTGGCTCCCACAGATGCTGGCTAAAGTGGTCTCAGATTCTGCTCATCCTGCAAGAAAAACATCTCACCACAGAACAGCAGATCATCTTATGGCTCAAGGAGCATCTTTCTTCTTGATTGTTCTGCCGTTTACTTTCGATGTAGTCTATGGTTTATGGATTCTTTCAGCAAGCATAGCAGTGTAGGAATTTATGGAAGGAAAATTCCACTTCGCCACTACTCATTTTAAAAATTCAAGACTTGTCATCATGAAGGAAAAAATACCCAAATAGAAAACTTACGTGGCAAATTAGGCTCTATGCCACTTGAATATTTTTTAGCACTTAATGATAAAAATCACCCCTCCACTGTCAAATATCCTTCTTCTCTTTTATTTCCTGCTGGGACATATGACATTTCTTGCCTAGGAAGCCTTTGATTTCATACTTGGCAACTCCTAAAACTTAGATGCCTGGCTCAACTGTGAGGTATTGAAATGAGTTAAGCATTGTAGAGCTTGGCTGCAGTATCACATGCTACCAGTAGGTGTCCTCACATAACACCCCAGTGTCCTAAAGCTAATTTAAGACTCCTGGTGATCAGATGAATTGGGTTCGCTTTTTCATCATTTGAGGGGGGGGGGGTGTTGCCGGTTGGTTGGTTGGCTGATTGGTTGGTTGGTTGATTGATTGGTTGGTTGGTTGGTTGGTTGATTGGTTGGTTGGTTGATTAGTTGGTTGGTTGTTTTTGAAACCAGATCTCATTGTGTAGTTCAGGTTGGCTTCAAATTCATTGTACTGGGATTGTAGGCATCCACTACCACACCCAGCTTTTTTTCATCCATTTAGATAAGTTAAGTGCCCTGAGTGAGGACAACACAGTTCGCTCAGAGAGAAATTGGTGCAAAAATGAATGAACCAATAGGGCCAAGGAACTTGAATCCTCACATAACCAAAGCTGCCATTCCTTCTATAGGCAAGAAATAATCTCTGGTTGTCCATAGATGGGAAAGTGCTTATTTATAGCTCTCAGCATGGGATACTCCAGGAGGAGGAGCAGAGCCCCTTTTAGGGCAGGAAGCATTTCTAGAAATTTCCACTCATTCCACAAATGTCTGTAAAGCATCTGTGCTCAGTACTAAGTGAAGGAGGCACACACAGTTATGTGTTCAGTACTGATTGAGCACCCACTATGTCCCTGGCAGGCCCCGAGGTACCCAGGGAATTCAGAGGTAAACAAGAATTGGGAATTCTCAGTCTTATGGAAAAGACAGATGTATAAATAAAGTAAAATGTAAGGAAAATGACTTAAAGCTGAGTTTTAAAATATTGATTCTTTGATTAGACTATTTATTGGAGTCATTTTTTCTTTTAATTTTGTACTGCTGAGGTTTGAACTCATGGGTTCGTGCACTACAGGCAAGTACTCTACCACTGAGCTACACCCCCAGCCCTATTGAGTATTACTAGGTGTTGTCCATGGCCTAGGAGAGGCACTGGCCGCTATTCTAAAAGGCCAGAGAGTAAATGCTCCACAAGCCACATACAGTTTCATCACTAATAATAATACCTTATATTACTGTTATTATTCCTTTTCTTCCCATTCTCTTCTTCTTTTTTATATTTTAATAATTTTATTGATTTTTTTATTTTTTTAATTTTTTTATTGAGAAATAAATATGAATGAGACAGTTTCACAGCTCCTCTTTTTCTTAACAACTCTAACATATATTATAACATAATAATTATATATAATATATGTTTCATTCTTAGCAGCCCTTGGACAAAAACAGACCATAGGCCTATGAGCCTTCAGGCAGGACAACTACAGCAGTAATACGGAAGAGACTGATTTCCTAACTTTCTGGGCTTTTATGCTAGGACAGAAAAATAAACAGCAAGGAAACAAATGAGTAGGTATTTTTTAAAGCACCATGGTAAGAAATGACAACTAGTCAGGTGGTGCAAGCCGTTAGGGACGGCAGACATCGTATAGTAAGAGGCACCTGGAAAATTTTGGTGACTGAGTGAGCAAATGAATGAAAAAAATGTGTGGACGGGGACACCCTTGGGACAAGTCTTCTAAGAGCCTCTTTATTTGAAAAGTTTCCTGACCTGTACTGCTCCCGTGGCTCCTTCATGCAGTGCTAGAGGCCACATGTGACATCTGATTGCCTTGCTGCCTACAGGTGGGGATCTGGCCTCGGTCGACCCCATGGTCCTAGAACAGTATGTGGTGGTTGCAGACTATCAGAAGCAAGAGAGCTCGGAGATCAGCCTCAGCGTGGGACAGGTCGTAGACATCATTGAGAAAAATGAGTCAGGTAGGATCCTAGACTACCACCCTCCACCCTCCATGCTGTCCAAGGCACTCTCACATGAAACATAAGGGAACTCAAAAACAAGTAAGCAGTCTATCTCCCCCAATCTGGCTGAGGCCTCTGATCTGCCTGTTTGATCCCAAGGCTCAAATACCTACTTGGTCACAGCTTACCAGCATCCCGGATCAGGTGTTACCAGTCTCTCCTCAGATTCACATTCCTTCACAACCACTTGGAGACAGAGGCAAGCAGTCCCATTAGAAACTGGCCTTTGCTTTCCAATGGGGGTCTCCAGAAGGCTCAGCTCTCTAGGGTCTGGTTGAGCAGATACATGCCCTGCCCTCACTCCCCACCCCCGCCCAGCACATGGACCAACAGCCACAAAGTTACTGGAGGGAGAGTGGCGTGATTGAGACACCTAACCTGGATTTCCACCTCAACTCCATGCTGCTCTGTGGTCCAGGTCACTTCGTCTTCAATTTTCACATCTACAAAACATAAAAGCCTGCTCCAAAGGGCACTGCTAGGGTTAAATGAGATAACATGAGGAAGAGCCTGAAGCAGTTGTTGGCGCACAGTAACACCCTCAAATTACATTCCCTTCAGAGCAGGGAGCAGGGAGTGAGCAGCTCCTCTGTCTCCTGCTGGGTTCCCTGTGGCTAAAATGTGGCATTGACTAATTATGCCATTGGGCACCAAGCTCTGATACCCCAAAGGTGAGTAGTTAAGGGCTAAAGAACAGGAGAAAGAGGATGTTTCCAACATCCTATTACCATTAGCCTGTTATCCTGAATCAAGCTATCATTAGTCATATTAATCAGAAGACCACTGTGAGCCAGTTGGGCCTCGTGACCTGTGCAGCCTAGAAATCATCCATGTTCAAAGAAGGGGGAAAGGCGATGTTTGTATTATCCTGAGTCACGCTGTTAGTCATGAGATCTGTGTTAGTCAACCAAATCTCAGTTGTGCAATCTAGGAACTATTATCTCCAAAAATCTAGAGGGAAATCCTTGCCCTACTTAAATCTCAGTGTGTTCTCCTATATACACACAGCACAGAGCGCCTCTGTGATCTCAAAGGTGTGGAGATTTCACCACAAGCAAGCAATCAGCTCTGCACCAGACACCAGCTGACTGTCTTCTATCTAATCCAATACAGCTCTAATGCTCTTTACCTGGAGATAGTGTCAAATCCCATAAGTCAAAGACTCAGTCCCTTTCTACTTGCAGTGCTTGTCACAAACTCTAGATCCTTTCTGAAACCTGTGCTTTGGACCAGCCAGCTATAAAGTAGAGTGTCCACAGCCTCCTCCTTGGGTTCTAGTAATTGGCTTGAGCAATTCACAGAGCTCAGGGATACATGTTTACCAGTTTATTGTAAAGGCTGTTGCCAAGGATGAAGATGAAAAGACGCACAGGGCAAGCGGTATGAGAGGAAGGCAGAGCTCACATACCCACTCCAGGAGCTTCCAGCGTTCAGCTGGCCAGAAGCATTCTTACCTTGCCCACATAGACGTGACTGAAACATGGACAGTGTAGAATTGTGGTTGACCAAGACTATCTAACCTGATGCTAGTAGACGGGGTTGGGAGACCCCACAAGGCCTATCTGTCAGATTCTTGGCCTCTTTGCGCCTTTCCCTCCTTCTGAGATGGGATCTTATGACCTACTATCAAAGTAGATCAGAGAGTTCATGGCCAGCAGCTCCCAAGCAGGAATAGGTAGTGTGTGTATTTTTAGCTTCCAAGCCCTGCTATGAGGAAGAGAAGTCCTAGACCTTGTGACCTGCCTTGGGGCGAGAAAGGAACAAGTAGAAGGAGGGCAAGAGTCAGAGAGACGTTGCTTTCTGAGCCCTTCTTCTAGACCTAACATATACCGACCTTATCCAGACTTAGAAAATAACAAAAGCTGTGGGAGTAATAAGCCAGGAGCCACAGTTACACACTACAAAATATGTCCCCCCACAGTATCCCTGCTTCACGGATTTGTCACTTGTACTAGACCTTACAGCTGCTGCTAGAGTTCAGATACCATTGCAGCCGACCCTAAGGCCGTATGACTTTGTGATTCCTGAGGATAGATAGATGCAGGCTGAGGATGCCACACAGAGACATCAAGAAGGGAGAAGCATCCCACAGGACCACCTGCTTGAGTAAAGCAAGGGAGAAAGAACAGGATACTAGCAGGAGGCGGCGTATGAGGCAGGAGGACGGCCAAACAAAAATAGATGTTCACAGCCACAAGTGGCCAACGTGCTGGTGACATTTATTTTTAATTATGCATTTGTCCCTCTGTATGCATGGGGGATTGGTCCATGGACCTCCACAGATACCAAAATTCATAGATACTTAAGTCCCTTGTATAAAATGGCATAGTTTTTGCATATAACCTACAGGCATCCTCCCATCTGCTTTACATTATCTCTAGAGGACTTCTAATACCTAATCAGTGTAAATACCCTGTAAATCATTGTAGTATTGTATTATTTGGGGAGTAATGGTTCGAAAGCATAAGTTCAGTACAGATGTAATTCTTCTCAAAATTTCCTGTGTGGTGGTTGGTTGAATCTGTTGAAGTCAAATCTGCAGATTCGGAGGGTCTGCTGTATTCGCAGGTTCTGAGGATTAGAGCCTGAGGTCTTCGGGGGGCATTACACTACCTACAATAGGTGTCACCCACACAAGCTCTTCTCTTTAGGGGATGCCTGGGCGTGGAGGTGAGGACCCTCAAGCGGTCATGTCCACAGCCAGATTTCCCTTGATGCACACAGATGCAAAGGGGGCGTCCAGAGAAGTTGTTAGGGCAGCGCCTTCGGCATCAAACAGCCCTGGCACAAACCATTGCTCTGCCACAGGCCTGGTGCAGATTGATGGGTTTGCTCAATGAGCCTCAGTTTCTTCATGTATACAGTGGGGATAATAATGTGAAGTAATGTAAGTAGACCTGAGAGTGCGTCCCATGTACAGCTTAGAATGCTGAATGTTCCTATCATTAGTATGACCTTTTTCTCCCCATCTCAGGCTCAGCAACAAGTTTCTTATTGGCCCGTTCTGAATAGTTAACAGCTAACATTGTTAGTTGTGCTCCACCAGTAAGATGGCCGTGTTTTAGCCTTGCTCTAGGCGTTAACTGATAGAGCGGCTGAATATACAATTTGCTGTCAGTGTCTGTGGATTCCGCATTCTCATGTATTACCAATCACGGATAGAAAATATTCAAGGAAAAAGCTGAATCTGTACTAAACATGTGCAGATTTTTTTTCCTTGCCATTATTTTTTTCCTAAGCAATAAAACAGAACAACTATTTACATAGTATTCACGTTGTATTAGGTATATAAGTCAAGCAGAGACAGTCTAAAGCCTGTGGGAGGATATGTATGGGTCATACGCAATCACTACACTATTTTATATATATATAAAAACATATGCATCCACAGACTGTGCTTCCCGCCAGGGTCCTAGGGCCAGTGCCCCCACATACCAAGGGGTCACTGTGCTGTTACGCTCGTGCCGCTGGGCCCCACTGACATCACTGTACACTCTCACTTCCCTAGGCTGGTGGTTCGTCAGCACTGCAGAGGAGCAAGGCTGGGTTCCTGCGACCTGTCTCGAAGGACAGGATGGTGTGCAGGATGAATTTTCTCTACAGCCTGAAGAAGGTAGGCAGGCAACCCGCCCCACTGCTGGGACCCCGGGGACACGTTGCATCGCTTCCTTGCTTAGTCCCTTCCTTCTAGCCTCTGCCTCTGGGTGTCAGCTCCTCATTGGCTCACACTTTAAACTGGTTAGGAGGAAGGGTAAGCCCCTACTTCCTTCGTTGCTGTGGGAGCCACCCACCATGAGCCCGGCCATAGCTGATCCCCTGACACCCTCATAGGATGCCAGGAGGACCTCAACATTATCACCACTTCTCCCTAGGATTATTCTGGTGGCCAAGCCAGGAGAACTGCTGGATCATGTGCAAGACCTTTGCCCCCATGTGTTTACAGAGGTCTGCCATCTTTTGGTATAAATGGCCCCAAGTGTGTGTCCCTCTTCTGTAGTGTCCTTAGTGGAGATGCCAGCAGTACCAACACTCACACACTCCCTTCCTCCCTAGAGGCTTCCCGAAACCACAACATGTGTTCACCTTCCTTAACAGACAGGTTTTTGGGGGGCAGGTAGACCTCAGCTATACCACATTTTAACTAAATGATTTGGGGCCAGTAACCTTGCCTCTCTGAAATGTAGCCTTCTGCTTGAAAATGGAAATGATGTCTGTGTCATGGGAGTTTTAAAATGTTAAATGAGTTTCTACATTCAGAGAACTAAAATAATAAACAGTAAGTCATCAGATAAGCTTTACCTAGGGCTGAGTGTTGACTTGGAGCCGATTGCTGAAGCACAGAGCTACTTTAAGTACTTATTTCTCCACAAAAGGGTGAGAGCTGGGTGTGCACACCTCTAATCCCAGCACTGGGAAGTCTGAGTCAAGAGGATTGAGAGTTCAATGTGAGCCTGGGCTACTTTGTAAGATCCTGTCTCAAATAAATAAATAAAATAAATAGAGGAGCTATTTCTAAATGTTAAAGATTAGAAAGGGGAAAAAAGTATGTGGTGTGTGCATTTAGTTGTATTGCAGAGTTTTTTTTTTTTTGCTGTCTCGAGGGCCTTCTGGGCCTTGGGGCAGGCTCACCTAGGGATGCTGCAGAAGCAGCTCAGATCCGAGGCAGGAGGTGCACGACATGGGAACGCTGTTTTGCACAGCCAGTACATGATGACCACCACAGGCATGCTCTGTGGGGATGGTTACTATCCCCATTTATCCAAAATGGACTCAGAAAAACAGCATTTTCTTTTTCTTTTTTTTTCCTGTTTTCTTTTCTTTTTTTTTTTTTCTTTTTTTTTTTTTTTTTCTTTGCGGAACTGGGGATTGAACTCAGATCCTTGTGCTTGCCAGGGAAGCACTTATTTTACTGAGCCATCTCCCCAGCCAAAACAGAGCATTTCTCCCAGCATCACACAGCTGAAAGTAGAGGGAGAAACCACTTTTTCTGAAGGATTTGGGCATACTCCTTCCCTGTACTATGAGGGTATCTCTTAATGCCTCTTTGTAATTGTACTGGGAATACAGTTACACTGCTGGATGCCTCTTGATTCAAGCTCCAGGTTAACACTCAGGCACTTGGCCTTCCTAAGACACCTGGGCTCAGAAGAGACTTAGAGGAATCATGTCCTGGGGAGCGGTGTCTCAGGGGAGTCGTAGGAGTGCTCCCTTCTCACCTCTGCCTTCTGCCCTCCCCTCCACATGCTGCCTGTCCAGTCTCGTGGAGGTACTGGTCTTTGCCCCGGCCTACGGGTCGCCGCCGGACTCTGGGGGACTTGTATGCCATCAGCTGGCGCCAAGGTGCCTTCCTCAGAGTTTCCTTTCCACTTGGTGTTCAGAGTGGGTCCCTGCATCTGCATGAGCCTCCTCCTCTGGGACTCCCCTGCCTGCTGCATGTGAGAAACAGTGACTTGTCGGTATCGTGTATGTACTAGCATGTGGGCTGGTGGGGCGCGAGCCTGTGGTGTTTGTCAGCCGTGGGGCTCTGAAGCGTCCCAGCTCAAAATCAGGTGCCTGAGGTCTTCTGTGGTGCAGAACCAGCAACCTTGTTGCTCCCTCAGTCACTGAGCTCTTGGGAAAAGCCTCCCTCAGCCAGGTTAGGCAGAAGAGGTGTTTTCACTCATGTCATTGACAAACCCAGGGTGGGGCCAGCTGCAAGCACAGCTGGGTCCTGAGTGTGAGGATGCCATGAGGACCTCTGTCACCACCTCTCTACTCCATTTCCTGCTTTGTTGGCCTCACTATCTCCTAACGACAAGTTACCAAGCACTTTCCATGAACTTTCAGCAAAGAAACAGCTTCTGTAACAGGAGCCCCAGGATTGGTTCTGACTGACCCACCCAGGTTCCATGTTATCCCTGAACCAACTGTAGTGGCCAGATTTGCAGCACTATAGCCAGGCCAGAATAATGCTCCTGCCCCCTCCCTCCAGGACGGAGGGGCTCACCCTCCCCTGACCACATGGATGGAGGCTGAGAGGACCTCTAGTGGGTAGGCAAGTGGGAACCAAACAGGCAGATTGGCAGGCGCCCATGATGCAGTCTACAAGGGCTTCCATCCTGAGCTTAGTCTGGGGTCACTGAGCAGCCCTCAGATCCCAGGGAGAGCCTCTGGGGTACTCGAGAATGTCTGGAGGACACAGCAGTGCCCCCTTTTACCTGGACCAAATAACATCTGTACATCCACAGAGTTGAACTACCCGCTTCCTGGGTCAGCGCCCAGAACCCCACCCCAAGGCTTCCATGAGAAAGGGAATGGCTGACTCCGCTGAACACAGGATCTGTGCCGTAAGTCAGCACCGGCCCACAGAGCAGGTCAGCAGGCCAAATCAATACATAAATAAATGCCCTGTGTACTTTCACCTCCTTCTGCAGCAGCTGGCAGGCCACAAAGACCACAGAGTATTTACCCAAGGAGTCTGCATCAGCATACTAGCTGGGCACCAGACTGCAGCTGGCTAGAGCTCACCCAGGAGCTGAAATGGAGCAGAGTTGGGCAGCCCCCTCCCCTCCTTGACAGGCTTGAGATATGCATCTATTTTCCTCCACTTCAACAGCAGAGCTAATGCCACTGGGGACAGGAGCTGTTCCCTTGCCTGAGCGACCATAAGCAGTTGTCCCTTCAGGCCCCTGCCCCTGAGGGACTACAGGAAGACACAGCTGAGGCAGCTCTTGGAGAGGCGCATGGAGCTATGAGGATAGCTCCACAGCTTCTGGGCCAGGGGCATCCAGGGAGTGTGGTGGAAGGCACCCCACTCCCATGAATGATAATTGAAGCCTCAAGCAGGACTTGGATATCATTAATAAAAAGTGAAGGTCATTTACCAGCCCGGCAGTGAGAAACTGCTACTGTTTCCTCAGTGATGATTTCAGCTTGACATCATCCACTGCCAGTAGTTTATCTCTGAACTCCGAATCTGCCAGGGAGAACTGGCAAGGAGCCCCGGGAGCTTAACCCCTCTGTGTAAGCAACCTGGCTCCCACCTGGCCTTCAGGACTTGTTCCCTTACTGAACAGAGACTAAGTCTTCAGTTACTAAATCTTCCAGGCATATGCCTGGTGCTGGACATAGAGGGATAAAAGGGACAGACAAATTCCTATCTTCACGGAGCTCATATTCTACCAGAGGAAACAGGCATGAAACACAATAAGCACAGAAATATTATGGTGTGTTAGAAGTAGTTCTTGGAATGGGGTGGGTGGATCTTTAACCTGAATAAGGGAGATGAGGATGCCGTGATTCCGGCCATCACATAAGGTGGCCAAGGATAGCAACGCTGAAGCACCAACTTGAAGGAGGTGGGGGTGATGTGATGCAAGGCGTTTCAGAGGCACTGGGAGTGCCCTTTGTCCTATTCCTGTTGCTGCTGACACAGAGTGATCCAGAGCTATGTGGGGGCCATGGGGCGGGGTACACAGGACTCTCTAGAGGGCATTATCCCTCTCTGTCACCACCCAGATCACACGAGCATCTGGGGCTCTGCATGTCCTCTGTTTCTCATCCCAGAACCCTCTCTCCCTGCAGAGGAGAAGTACACAGTCATCTACCCATACACGGCTCGTGACCAGGATGAAATGAACCTGGAGAGAGGGGCCATGGTGGAGGTCATCCAGAAAAACCTGGAAGGCTGGTGGAAGATCAGGTAATCACGGCAGCAGCCTCCTGACAGCTGTCGCTGGGTGGGTTTCAGGTCCTGCTACCTCCAGCTGCATGGAGGTCTGTAAGGGATGGCAGATGAGCAAGGATTCTCTGCTGTGCCATAGAAGGTGCTTCTCTGTTATTTAGCTTCTCCTTCTACCTATGGGCTGCTCTAAAAATCCATAATAAGCAAAACCTTCTCCAAACACACTGAACCACAGACAGCGGGAGCCCTGTTAAGCAAGACTGGTCTCCGCCTCCAGATGTGTCTTGGGATGAGTAACTGGAAGGTGAAGCTGCCACACTGAGTAGCCACCCCCTCCGGCCTTAGGCCAGCCTGCGTCTCACACACCAGCCTGAGACTGCTCACTCACCTGTGACGTAGCACTTAGCAAGGCACAGTGGTTTACACCAACACCTGCACAAGTCAGACTCACGATCCACTTCAGAGGAGGGTAAGAGAGGAGCGATGTGTTGAAGAGGTGCACAGGGTACTTACGGGGCACAAAGGGGGACACTAGGGGTCAGAAAGGCTTCTGGGGTGGGTGCCTCAGGTCAGAAATATGAAGGAATGATACTCATGCTAGTAAATCTGTACTTAACACACACATCCCTGTGCCAGTGCTACCCTTTCCAGCAGTGACAGGCCACATGTGCTGTGGTGCTCCCATAAAACTACATGGGGCTGGAAACTCCCTGACCCTTGTGACGTCATGGCTGGTGCAGCACAGCACACCGCGGTGATGTGAGCATGAACAGACTGCCATGCTGCCAATCATGTAAGAGTGTCATAAGCCAGGAGTAGTGGCATATACCTGTCATTCTATCATTCTAGGAGGCTGAGGCGGGAAGTTTGAACCAGCCTGCACAACTTTGTAGCTTAACAAGATCTTTTTTTAAAATAAAAATGATTTGGAGGAGGCAGCTTTGCAGCCGCTTGCTCTGTGCCATGCCCACGGGCAGCTTGTTCACTCGGACTTTTATTGCTTCATTGAGTTCACTGGCACCAAGGCCAGTGACATGGAGACATATTGGCCGCTTTCCTTAACACGGGCACTCACATTCTAGCTGATGCAAAGGCCACCACGAGGTGGGTGTCGTAGGTGCTGGAACTGCAGTATTCACAGGAGATGCTGAAGGGCCACGGAGGTCAGAAAAGGCTTGAGGGAGGAGAGATGTTAAGTGAAGCCAGGCAAGAGGAGCAGTTGCTCACCAGGAAGGAAGGGAGGGGTCAGCCTGGGTAGGGGGGCCATGGGAGTGAGAGGAGGTCACTTGAGGGACTACAGGCTGGGTCAGGTGGCTGGGATGTCATGGTTGATGTGAGAGAGACAAGCAGAAATCAGGTCAGAAAGGCCCGAGCGACTCACTGGGAGCTCAGCCATCATCAGAGGGCAGTGAGCAGCGTGCCGGACTCTGTTCCCCGGTGCTTCGGCCCCACTGTTCCTACTGTCTGGGCCCTAAAATAGGATTCATGTTTTCAGAAGCATGGTTTTTTCCCATGAGCCTAGCAGACCACTGTGACCAGCACCCCTTCTCTTCCCAGGTACCAGGGCAAAGAAGGCTGGGCCCCTGCCTCCTACCTCAAGAAGAGCAGCGGAGAGCCCTTACCCCCAAAGCTGGGCCCTGGCTTCTCTGCCCACTCGGGCGCCCTTGACCTGGATGGTGTTGCCCGGCAGCAGAATGCAGTGGGCAGAGAGAAGGAGCTGATCAACAACCAGAGGGACGGCCGGTTTGAAGGCCGCCTGGTGCACGATGGCGACATCAAGCAGAGTAAGTGATGCCTCCCCAAGCAGCTGATGGCCGAAGGCCCACTGCGGCCAGGCTGCGCTTGCAGAGCTCCTCACGTGCTCTTCCTCTTCCTTACATCAGCCCTGCTGTCTGCCATCAGGTAGATAGGAACAGGCTTCGAGCCCCAGCTGACTTGGCCCACACCGTGCAGCCAGCAAGATGCAGATGAGTCTGTGCGCTGCTTCCCTTCCCCAGACGGACATCATTCTGCTGTGTCATGATAAAAAGGCACCTACTGTGTGCTGAGGATCTTCTCTTTAGTCTCATTGACCCATAACAAGCTTTGAGGGACCTTACTGCTTTTGAGGTTCAGGTGAGGTAGTGAATCCAGGGCCATGCAGCTAGCATATGGTGGGGCCGGGACCAGAGCCCAGGCAGTAGCTGTGCCTTCTCCACTCCCACGGCCTCCTTTCTGAGCCAGAGGAGGAAAAACCTGACCTTCTACTAGTAGTTCTTTTTATATTGCTTTTCAACACCTCTTCGTATATATTTTATCATTTATTGTTCCGCGCACACCGGAGAATTGGTCTGTCATTCTCTGTGTTGTACCCCAGGCGTGCCTTCAAGCACAGTGCCTGTGACCCTCACCTGGTCATGTAAGGCTGGAGGAATCTGTTCATTGAGGAAGGATTCCAACTCCCGAAGAAAGGTGGTCACTCTCGTGGCTGGGCTTCTCCTTGCTGTCTGCCAGGTGGCAGTGAAGCTCCTGAGTCACTGACACTTCATGTTCTCTGCTTAGTTCCCCTGATGGTATTTTCTCAGATACTACAGCATGAGTTTTGGCCAGCCCCAAGTCTCTTTAATTCAGACCTATTGTAGTCAAGAGCATATGAGGATTCCTGTTAACACTGGAGAATCAAGTGAAAAGTTTAGGTGCTAAAACAAAAACTTCCTTCCCCAAGGTACCTGCATAACATACCCCAATTACAGGATTTCAGATGATCTAGGGATTTGTTTAACTTTGGTAAAACTGTCCATCTGTATGTTCAGAGAAGACATGACAACTCCTTGCGGTCAGCATCTTGTCACTCTGTTGCCTTTACCCACCATTCACTATGGCTCACCCAAGACATTGGCACTTGAAGGGTTGCCAGTCTCCTTTATATCCTAGCTTCCAAGTTAGCCTGCGGTGCAGACCCAAGGCAGCCCAGTCCCGCTCAGCATTCCTCCTTCAGCCAGGAGCCGTGGACTACTCAGAGCCATCCTCCCCTGCCCCTGAGGCCCACAGCTAGGGCAGCACTACTCCAGAGTGAAAATCCCTGAGGTTGCCAGCCTATGTCTGTTTGATCCCATTTGTTTATGTGTTGTTTAGTTGGAGGTGCTCTAGAGCGCAAAACCAGACAGGAGACTGCTGCATGCCTGTGACCTGCTGAGAGCTGACACCTGCCGTCCCTCTCCACAGAAGGGGGCCTTTTCTCTCACTTCATCTGCTTGGTTTGTCCCCTACCAGAAGTGTGGAGCCACAGAGCTGAGTTGGTATCCATTTCTGTATGGTTCTGAGGCCTATGCCTTTTGTCCTTACTGGAAAGCTTTCTCTTGCTACGGACTGGGTACCATCCCATTTTGTCCCTGCATAAAAGAGATCCAGGCAAAGCTACGCTGAGAGGGGTCCTAGGCCAAGCACACATAGCTCCTTCCTGCTCAGACTCTTCCTGTAGGAAAGGTACAGTGGCGAGCTGTCTCCTGGGCAGAGGTTCTACCCATCCTCTGTGGGAGAGACAGGACTTCTCCTGACATCTGTCTACCTCAGGAATTATATGTAGAGCTCTGTGTAGGAATGAAATAAGTCTCATTTCTCCATAGGATCACCCAAGATGAGGCAGAGACCCCCTCCTCGCCGGGATATGACCATCGTAAGTGGACCTTTGCCCCAGGGAGCCTGCCCCACATACCCTTGGCCCTTCCAGAGGTGTTCTTTCCTGTCCTTGAAGCATCCTTGTGCAGCCAGTCCCCTTAACAGGTAGAAAGATGGGTCTAGGCTGGTGATATGCCATACGCAGGATCCAGAGAATATTTGTGTAATACCAAATAGAGGCCTTGGAACCTCTCTTCTCTCTCAGCCCTCTTCTCAGAGAGATCAGTCTTCTCAAATAAGCCCTCTTCTCAGAGAGATCAGTCTTCTCAAATAAGATGTCCCAATGTGCAAGGGGGTTTTTGGTTTGTTTGTTTTTTCTTTTGTTTTGGCAGCTCAAGACATTGAACTTGCCAGGCAGACATTCATGCTGCTGAGCTGTCTCCCTGGCCCCCTCAATGTGCAAGTTTGGATGCAACATAAATATCATTTATGGTGTCATTTATATTATACCCCTTTTAAATTCTCTAGGTACCTTCTTTCTTATAATTTTCTTTTATTTTGAAGACTATAAACAAAAGCAAGAAAAACAAAAACAAAGACAGAAACAGGGTAGCATACAACAATACATGTTACAGATTTTCAAAACAAGAATGGCTAATTAACAATGGTTGATATATTATCTATTTTTATCATCAAATCTGTTGCTCAGATTAATAGATACAGTTATGCAAGATTGGATATATGATTGAATATTATCACATGCTTTTAAGAAATCTTAAATTTTTGTTGTCTCTCTTTTTATTTTATTACCTTTTTCTAAAAAATGTATTTTAGGGGCCAGGGGAGATGGCTCAGTAGGATAAGTGCTTGACTGGCAAACGCAAGGATCTGAGTTCAATCCCCGGTTCCGCCAAAAAAAAAATAATAATAATAAAAAAATTAAAAATGTATTTTATAGAGAGTATAGTAATAATTGATATGACATTGCTAGTTACCTTCTTAACCAGTGTAGGTGAAGCAACTGTGGTCCTAAATTCTCAAATGCTTCCAAAATGCAAAACTTTTCCAGCACTGTTTTTACAGCATTCATGGAAAATTCCACACCTGACCTCAAGTGGCAGGTTGCATGATACGTACATGCGAACTATGAATGAATTTCATGTTTAAACTCGGGACCCATCACCAAGATATCTCAGTATGTGTATGCAGCTCTGTAAAATCCAAACACTTTGGTCCCAACCACTTCACATAAAGGTTACTCAACCTTTACTTGGAAAAACAGGAATTTTTTCTTTTCTTTTCCTCTTCTTCTTTTTTCTTTTCTTTCTCTTTGTCTTTTTTATCTATTGAGCGAGCACCTGTTGGGTACCATGCAGTACACCATGTGTACCACATTAACTTATTGAATACTTGTAGTGAACACTTTTTTTTTTCGTGGAACCAGGGATTGAACTCGGGCCTTGCACTTGCCAAGGAAGCGCTTATTCCACTGAGCCATCTCCCTGGCCCATGCAGTGAATACTTATGGTACATACCTGTAATCCCAGCATTGAGGAGGCTGAGGCAGAAAGATTGCCATGAGTGTGAGGACCATCTGGACTACATAGTGAGCTGAAGGCCAGCATAAACTATTCAGAGAGACTCTGTCTCAAAATTAAAAAAACAAAAACAAAAACCCTACTTATAGGGAGCACACCAGCTTGATACTATTGTTGTACCCATTCTACAGGTGATAAAACTGAGCTCTCCAGCAGGGGAAGGCCCCAGGTCATGCCCATCATCTGTATGTCCAGTCAGATGGATGTGACTTGCAAATCTGTGTTATTTCCACAGCCCCAACTGCTCCTTCAATTCAGAGTAAAATGCTACCCCATCTTTTCAACATTGAGCCAGATATTCTGGGTTTCTCAGGAAAGGCCAGTGAAATCTCTTCTAGAAGGTGATAGTCAGGTCCTCTTTGTTTTTTACTATTAGAATCTAAATAGGTCCACCTGGGGCTGGGGAGATGGCTCAGTAGAATAAGTGCTTGCCTGGCAAGCGCAAGAGCCTAAGTTCAATCCCCGGTTCTGCCAAAGAAATAAATAGATAGGTCCACCAGCACCGTCTCTGTGGTGATTGTATGCCACAGTCCCCTGGCTCACATTCAGGTAACGGTTAGCCCTGCTTTTAATTTTGCCAGCCTCGAGGTCTCAACCTGCCGAAGCCTCCTGTCCCGCCGCAGGTAGAGGAAGAATATTACACCATCGCGGAGTTCCAGACCACCATCCCAGATGGCATCAGCTTCCAGGCAGGCCTGAAGGTTGAGGTGTGTGCGCCTGCTCTCCCTCTCTGCTTGTCATTCTTGATGACAGGCATGGCTTCTCTCCTCCTCTTACCTATTGCATATGAAAGCTAGGGTGTGGAGAAGTTAACAGCTTTATTGAGATACAGTTCACATAACAAGCAATTTTATCAATTAGAAGTGCAATATAATTCAGTAGTTTCTTATATTCACAGAGTTGCACGACCAGAACAGCTATCTAATTCCAGAACAAAAAGAAACCCCGGCCCAGTAACAGTTCCCTTCCATTTCCCCCCAACCCTATTCCCAACGATTCTGCCCCTTTAGATTTATCCCCTTGGGACTTTGGATATAGGTGGAATTGTACACTGTGTGGTTCTTTGAAATTGGGTTGTATTCCTTTTTCTTCTCTTAATCACCTCCTGCCTCCCATCTTGCTTCTGCTTTTCTTCCCATTTCCTCTGCATATCTGCTCTGATCACAAGATTAAGCTCAGAGTAAATCCTTGCTCCTCTTGCATTTTTCTTTGCTGTTCTCATTAGGTTAAAGCTCTTAGGTGTTTCTCATTCTCTTAAGAGAGCATGGGGCCAGGGAGATAGCTTGGTGATCTAAGCACCTGCCTGGCAAGCGCAAGGACTGGAGTTTGATCCCTGGTACCACATGCCGTGCCAGCCACACACTGAGCCAGCCACCGAAACCAGGTGTGATGGTGCACACCTATAATCCTGGCACTGGAAAATAAATAAATAAAATATAAATATAAATAAATAAAATTAAGAAAAGGGGCTGGGGAGATAGCTCAGTAGAATAAACTCTTGCCTGGCAAGTATAAGGGCCTGAGTTCAATCCCTGGTTCCGCAAAAAAAAATATATATATATATAAATATAAATAAATAAATAAATAATAAAATCCTGGCACTGGGAGGCTGAGACAGGAGGATCACTACAAGTCTGAGCTGCGTAGTGAGACCCTGTACCAAAAGAATGAATGAATGAATGAATGAATGAATGAATGATGAATGAAAAAAGAAGAAAGCCAGCAAGCAATGAGATGCCCACAGGGACTGGGGGTTAGAAACCTTTGGAGAGGGGCCGGGGAGATGGCTCAGTAGAATAAGTGCTTCCCTGGCAAGCGCAAGGCCTGAGTTCAATCCCTAGTTCCACCAGAAGAAAAAAAAAAACCTTTGGAGAAGGTGGCTCTTGAAACCATGGGCAAAGCAGGTGAGCCGGAAATGGATACCCCACCTCCACTGTGTCATGTATATGCAGGGGCCAGATGCTGCCTACCATCTGGGGAGACAGATTTACTATGTTCCTCTCTGCGACAAATACAGTCTACCATCTGTGCCTACGGGTTATGCATCTGGGGAACCAACTAACCACAGAAGATATTTATGAAAAACCTGTGTACTGAGTATACCAGATATAGCAACTATTTTCATAGTATTTACATTGTCTTAGATATTACAGTGTAAGTAAGTCAGGTGATTTAAAGTAACAGGATGTATGTAGGTTCTATGTAAATATGACACCATTTTATGTTAGGGACGTAAGCATCCATTGATTTTGGTATCCATGGGGTTCTAGAACCCTTCCCCCCGTAGGTACCAAGGAATGATAGTATCCATAGAGTACCTACCATGGAGATGTGTGCAAGGTGCTTTTCTTGACCCTGAAGAGCACTTAGCTGGTATACACAAGCTCAGAGTTTTATCCCCTCCCCTGTCTGCTAAAGAACATAGTTCCAGAGTGTGTGAAAGCCTAGGACTATGGGTACCACTGACCCACCCACCTTAGAACACATCCTTCGGGGTCGTTTTTTCCTCTTCCCTCCTTTCCCTTTCTTCACTCTTTCCCCTTCCCCCACAGTGCTAGTGACACCACCCTCTACTGTGTCTGGCCTGGGCTTCCTGTACACAGCACCCAGAAGGTAGGCTTGGCATCCTCTGGCCAGTGTCCTCAGAGCCCATGGACTCTGCTTTGACCCTGCTTCCAGGGGCATTAAGGCATCTTGATGTTTCACCAAAAAAAAAAAAAAAATCCTTTTGTGTTTTGATTCTGCTGTTATTTGCATCAGTGGCTGCAGGGAGAGAATTTGGGCAATTCTGAGTTTTGTCTTAACCTGTTACAGAAGAATATGCCCCACATCATTATTCATTATGCACCCTTGTTAAGTGCCTAACATATCAAAGTGTCAGGGATGTTTAAGATGTTATCACAGCAATACTGGGTAGGGATAAGGTGTGGAGAAGACCACGAGGCTGGTGTTAGATGTGGGGAAGCAGAGCTACCTGAGGAATAGCCAGGCAGTGCTGCTGCTGCTGGACATCTGGGTGTCATGTCTGAAGTTGAAAAGTCACCCTGTTAATGGCAAATAGAAGTTGTAGATGGATTAAACCAGGAAGAAGGAGGAGATAACGGGGCTGGGAAGGAAGCTGGGAGACACTGGCATTGGATGGTCAGGCAGGTGAAGGACGGTCTGGACAGGAGTCAGAGTAGTGGGGGGAAGCAGGCAGCAGTGGAGCATTAAGCGGAGGCCAGACACTCACAGTGCCACTGCCTGTGAAGGTGCTTTCGCGATGCAGGAAGGAAGTCACTGGTCACTTGGCAAGAGCAGTCCATTAAGAGGTGGGGAAAAATCAAGCAGACCCCAAGGGAAACGAAAGAGCATGAGAAGTGAAGAAGTACAAACAGTGGTTGCAAGGAACTCACAGAGGTTGACTGTGGAAGCAAGGAAGAAAGGAGACAGTGGCGGGAGAGACTGGCCCAAAGGCGGGACTTGGGCTGGTGAACACATAGCACCTGAAAGCATGCTTTTAACATGTAGACACCTGCTCTTTGTGCTGACTTGCACACGCCGCCTGGGAAGAAACCATCGTCAGCCTCACCGTGACGCAGGTGTAGTAGTTCTGCCTTCAGCCCTGGTGCTTGCTCAGACGCATGTGATAGCAGCAGGACTTCCTCTTTCAAGAAAGTTTCTCATAGGTTGGCTCCATTCAGACTTTTTTCCAGGCACGAGGAAGGTGGCCTCAACAGCACAAGGCCTGTGACCTCTGCTCCAATGAAGATCCCAGAATTGAGTCTCATAGCCTCTGGCCCACTTCACCTTCCCACTGCTGAATCCAGAAGTCCCTGGGTCCTAATACTGTACTCCTTTACAACCCCCCCCCCCACTACCTTTCAGCTCTACTTGACAGCATCAATGTACTGCCCCATTCTGTGAGTGAGGGAACAGAGACAAATAAAGGTACAATAGCTGAATGCCCAGAAATTCTTGTTTGTAGAGCTGGTGGTAGAATTTGTGCTTCCAGGTTCTAGTGTCAGATTCAGATCCACTCCAAGGCAGGTTCTCTGTCACAGCAAGAGTCCAACTGTTTGCAGAACCCTTCCATCCAGCTCAGTAGGCCTCCTTTCACCACTTCAGAGTGCCTTTCACAGTCACCTTTGCAGCTAGTACATACTTTCTTTTTCCTCTGGCTTCCCAGAGCATCAAACTCTAGCTTCAGGGTCTTCATTAATTTGCTGGTTGGGTAGATACGTGGTTGGATAGGCGGGTGGGTGGTTTATTGTCCATCCAGAACACAAACTCTTTGGGTTAGGAATTTTGTCTATGGTTTTCATAGGAGTATGTCTAGCATGAAGCCTGGCTTAGAAGATTCTTGCTGAACATTTGTTGGCTTAATAAGCTCATCCATCAGGTTATGGACCTCCGAGGAAGTAAACTGCTTGAGTAGAGCCCTACAGGAAGACATCCCACCCCATCTCAGCTGGTACCCGTTGTATCTAACTCCTGCCTAACCTGTCAGGTCTCAGTGCAAACTCATGTTTGTGTAGCTTCCCTGGCTTGGAGGTTCCTTTTGTTTTTTTTTTGTTTTTGTTTTTTTTGTTGTTGTTGTTGTTGTTTTAAATAATTTTATTGAGAAACAAATAACAATGAGACAGTTTCAAAACCAATTAGTAGGACAGTTTCAATAATTAATACACTGCATATTGTTGTCTTCTTAGTGGTTATTCATAGTCCAAGATGCAAACATGATATCCTGTCCACAAACACGAATAATACAAATCTTTCCATTCATTGAATTAAGAGAAATGGAGGTTCCTTTTGTGATCTATATGTCTTCTAACAAGATGTAAATAAGAACCACAATAGCTCACACTTATCAAGCACTATTTTCATTTATTTTGTTACTGAAAATGTAGAATCTTCCACTTCTGGCCTCATCTTGGCACTTAGAAAGTTCCTGATTTTGGATGAAACATTTCAGGTTTTTAGCTTTGGGATATTCAAACTGCACATCCCAATCTGATGAGAAACCCATGTTTCCTTTATGTGCTCAAGCGTTGACCCTCCCACAGCTGCCCCTCAGCCTTACTTCCACTGCTTTCCAGAGCCCCCCTGGCCAAGCTGGCTCTTCCTCACCTCCCCTCCTCTCTGACAGGAATGACCTTCCTTTAACCCAGCTATTCTACTTGCATACTCATAGGAGGTTCTCAAGGCTGCTTTCTGAACTGAATTTGGCCTAGCAAAATCTAACTCCAAATCCCTTCCTCCTCTGGGCAGCCTGCCCTGAGTGGCACTGGTTTCCCTTTCCTCCCTTGCATTGGCTTCCATGGGTTCATATTTAACTGTGTGTCCTTAAAGAAGGAGAGCACCCACTTCTATACAGTTTTTTGGCAATGTGAAAATTATTTTCCCCTCTTCAGTGATTGAGTTTTGAACACCAAGTTTAATCTTTCCTCAGCACTTTGAACCTATTGTTCTATTCACTTTTTTGAGTGTTCTGTTTTGTTTTCATTCTCTTCTCCCATCTAGTTTGCTAGTAACACTACTGTCAACATGATTCTTATTCAGAGTATGTCTTATCAGAGTATGTCAGATTCTCTCAGGAATAATTATTATCTAATTTCACTACTGGGTGCCTGAGTATAAAATGGTTTATTTTTATCCTGCTAAACAAGGGGTGGGTCTTTACAGTCTAAGGACTCAGGAGGTTGTCCTAGAAAATTCCCCACTTTTGTTTTGTTTTTTGTTTTTTTTTTATTCATTCATTTATCAGCACTGGAGCTAGAACCCGGGGCCTTATGCTGTATCACTGGGTTAAACCTCCAGCCCTCACTTTGCTTCTATAAATACTGACTCTCTTTACTCTTCTTGGATTTTCCTTCTGGAACTATAATTAAATTGAAAGAAGAACTCCTGGCTCTACTCGCCAATGTCTACTAACTTTGTTTAACTATTCTGGTATTATCTGTCTTCATCTTTTTGGGCTGTGTGTTTGTTTGCTTGCTTTGTAGTGGGAATTGAACTCAGGATCTTTACCGCTCAGCTGAGCTACAATCCCCTGCCTTTTTATTTTTTATTTTGAGGCAGAGGCTCACTAAGTCTCTCTCGGGTTCCCACTGGACTTAAACTTTGCATTCTTGTGCCTCAGCCTTCCAGAGTGCATTGCACCTGGCCTTTGTGCTACCTTCTTGAAACATTGTGCTCTTGGAGTTCATTAGTTTGTTTTTCAGCTGTTTAGTCTGTTGCTTATTTTATTTCATCGGTTACAATTTATATTTCCAAGAACTCTTTTTTTTTACTCTTTTCCATAGTTACTTGTTCTTGTTTCGCTTTTTCTTTCATGAACTTGATGTCCCCTAGTATTTCCCTAAGGATAGCATGTTTCTTAACTCATAGACCTATTATTTATTATTTCTCTTTCCTCAGTTGCTGGTTCTTTGTGATGCTGTTGGTACTTATTTCAGTTTTTCCGTGGTACAGGATAAGGCTTCAGGTAGTCTGACAGACCCTGGAAGTATACCTGAGGAATTGGTCAGCTCGCTTTGGCTTCAGTACCAGTTGCAGCACTTCTGAGCCAGCCACGGAGTAGTGTCATATGTCTGTAACCCAGCGCTGCAAATTAATTGTTTCTACCAGTAAGCAGTGCCCTACTCCACTTGGCTGCCTTACCAGAGTGGGTAAAGAGAGGGTCCGCCATCCTGCTGCTTCTGCTGTTAACCAGTTACTCACCTGTCTGTTGCCCCTGCCCACTCCTTCACTAAGCTCCAGCATCCTGGAGTCTCCCATCTTTTGCATGAAAACTCCTCACAAAAAAAAAAAAAAAAAAACTCCTCACAGCAGGTAGTTCTGGGCTGCAGCACCTCTACCAGAAATGGTGTGATTCCTCACAATTCCTGGCCTGCCAGCTTCTATTCTTCCTTCTCCTGAGGTTGGCTTTGATTCACTTCTTTCTCTCCCTAGAGTTGTTGCAGAAAGAGAATACTGCTGTTTGCTCAGTCTCCAGTCTTAAACCAGAAGTCTAAACTGCGTGTTATAAAGGGGCTTCTGCCCAAAGAGCTGGAAACATAAAAGCTTCTTAATTAAGTCACAGCCTTAGCCAGGCACAGTAGCACACACGTATAATACCAGCTACTCAGGAAGCTGAGGCAGAAAGATCACAAGTTTGAGATGAGCCTAAGCAACTTAGTGTGACCCTATCACAAAATAATAAAAAGACCTAGTAATGTAGCTCAGTGCTCCCTGGGTTCAATTCCTAATACTGGGGAGAAACATTTGCCGCCTTGAGGGCCTTGGGGGTGTAGTTCAGTGGTAGAGCCCTTGTTTAACATTACAAAGGCTCAGATTCTATCCCTTACAGAAACAAAACAACCTTTGACAGTGAGTTTCCAGCAGCTTCTGCTAATAGACATCATTGTTTGAGCCTGCTGGCAAACTGAACACTTGCCAATTAGTACTGCCATTTCCTGGCTCAGAATGTTCAGAAGTCTTCCCTGGCCCCTCAGGATGTCGTGGACAGTGTGCTGAAGTGGGAGCAGACACAGTAGGCCACAGGGACTGCAGGAGTCCCTGGCATTTTCTGGAGGTGTTAAGGAGGCCCCCTCTGGGCCCACGGACTCTTCACGTGGAACCATTCCCCTTGCTTCTTTCTGGCCTTCCTCTCAAGTTCTTGCTAAAGCTGATCCAGTGAAAACCTCACATACCTGACTTTCTTTTCTTTACATTTTCTTTACTTTCTTTGCTTTACTGTCCCATAATGTCAGCAGAGGCTCTGCCAGTAGGGCCTGGAGAGACTTAATGAAACAAATAGTTGCCAACTGAAGTTTTTGGCTTAATCATGTGTTCCTTTCTCTTAATCAGTTCCATATGCTCTGCTTTCCCGTTCTCAGCTTTCCCTTCCTGGTTCATTGTGACATCTTAAGAACTTGTAAATGAACTACAGCTTCCTGGCCGTCAGGCCACCAGGCACACCTTATAGTTTCTTGTCTGGACTACTTACCTTTAAGACATGTTTTTAGAAGATGACAGTGGTGGTGGCAGTGGTGATGTTGATGATGTAGGTACCTCTTCTATGCCAGGTCCTCAGCTAACTGATAACTGACCTTCCCAGAAATCCTGAGAGCTCAATATCACTAGCTCATCTATCAATATCATCTATGTGATAGATGAGGTACTTGAGACTCAGAAAGGTGGAAAGGGGAAATTACAGTGGTGCCTCGGTTCATGAACTTAATTTGTTCTATGATTTTGGAAAAGATTGCCATGTTTGTGTATGTGTAGGGAAGATGGCCATGGTTGTGCTTGTCACCCAGTGCAAACAAAAACAAAATTTTGCCACTGCTTCTGTTTGTGGACCAAATTGTTTTGGTAGTTGCCCAGGGTTACAGAGCTAACAAGTAGTGGAGCTGAGAATCAAACTCAGGTCTCTATCGTTTTAAAGCCAAGGCTCTTTAAAAAAATAAATAAATAAATAAATAAAAATAAAGCCAAGGCTCTTTTTTTTTTAATCCCTCAGTCTTGTAGTCTTGCATTTGCTTTTATTTACTGTAGTTCTTGGCCTCTCTAGTACATAGAACTCCCACAAGACATGATTAAGAGCACAAATGCCCAGAGCTTTGCCCACAGTCCTTTGCATTGAATGTAAGTTTAACAAATCCTCATTGATAAACTTACACTGATTATTGTCCTGTTTTCATTCCTTCGTGTACACAACTTTGAATTTGTAAATGTGCTGGTGATGACTGTGTCCTGTGTCACCTTTGCTAGCAGAGCTGCCTAGTATTAGGAGATAGTGATCTCCCTGTGCTGCCAGTCCAGCACATCCTGCTTTTCTCAGTGACCTCCACCTGGGTTTAATACTAGATCGTATTTTCCAAATGCTGCTGCATGCATTAGCTCTTGTAATCATCAGTGAAATCTTGCAAGTATGTGTTCTTATCCTCACCCACTTCTGTGGTTGCAATCTGAAACATGTAGCTTACCCAGGGCCATTGAGGCAGCGCTTGGGGAACGCTGGAGCCCAGCATCCTGCTGCAGCACCTGTGGTGGCAGTCCTTTACCAGCCAGGCCACAGAGTACCCGAGCAGCAGACTGTGCCTGCATCCCCCTTCAGCAGGCCTCACCGCAGACATGGCTCTGCCCCAAGCAAGTCTTGCACACAAGCAGTAGGGTTGGCAGTGCTGAAGACCACCTGCCTACCTTGGCTTCTCTCCTCCACCACTAACTTCCTGCATGACTCTGCCAGTTCCTCAGCTGTCCTGAGAGCAGCATATAAAACAGGACAACAATCCCTATCTCACAGGAAAGTTATAAATATGAATCAGATCAGCGTACAGAAGCTGCAGGAGAAATGCAGCGTATTTGTTTGCTGCAGCTGCCGTAACAAAACAGCATAGCTGGGGTGAATTAAACAACAGTGATTTATTTTCTCAAAATTCTGGAGGCTGGAAGTTCAAGATCAAGGTATTGGGCTGAGTATGGTGGCACATGCCTATAATCCCAGCACTTGGTAGGCTGAGGCAGGAGGATTGAGTGAGTTCAAGGCCATTCTGGACTCCTAGGTTTGGTTTCTCCTGAGGATTCTTCTTTGAGATAGCCCTTCTTGTTGTGTCTTCATCTTGACCACATCTCTTTTTATAAAGATACCTGTCATACTGGATTAGAGTCTACCATTATGACCCCTTTTAACTTTACTGCCTCTTTAAAGGCCCTATTCAAATACAGTGACATTTGGAAGTACTGGGGGCTAACACTTCTGTATGTCAATTTGGAGGGGACATTGCTCAGTCTCTAACATATATCCATGGGGTGCTCCTTTCACCCCATGGATACAGCCATATCATACTGGGCTGAAAAGAGACATGAAGCAAGATTTTGATACAATGGGTAGTTCCAGCCATTGAGTGGGAGTGGATCCTGGAAGGTGAGTGGAAATAAGAGATGAAAATCTGTTCCACTCAACCAGCCTCAGGTCCCCTATTTGTAAACATTGAGCTAAACGTGATTCCCATGTTTAAATAGACACGTTTCACATGTTATGGTCTCTATAAACACGTTTCACAAGCCAGCTACTTCATCTGGTGCTCAACCAAAGCTGCCAGGACCGAGGGTCATGTTGGCTCTCCATAGCTTTTGCCTTGTCTTTCTTTAGAATTACAAGAGATGGTGCCAGTGCCCCAGTCTGTCTGAGGTGACTGCAAGCTGCACACAGGTTCCTGAAGGTTGATCATGCCTACTTCCCAGCAGGGAAAGGGTTAGTGCCCTGATAGGGTGCTGCTGGCCATTGGTAGTTAAATGCCCTGCCTGGGAAAGACTCCTGAGACTCTGTCTCTGTGGTCTTCTAAAGCATGCTTGAAAGTTTCAACCCCAGCAGACCCAGAGCAATAGCTTGCTCATAATTGGTCTCTCTTCTCACTTCTTCCACTTCCTTGCTTGAATTTCCCAGGGCCACTTGTCAAATTAGCTAGCTATACCTAAGTCTGTATCTCAAGGGACAACTGCTGGAAGAATCCTAAATGGGGTAAGAATGCACCAGGAGCAGTGGCACACAGCTGTAGTCCCAGTTTCTCAGGAGGCTGAGGCAAAAGGATTGCATGAACCCAAGAGTTTGAGCCATCTTGGTGGTTTAGTAAGACCCTATCTTTTAAAACTTAGATAAAATTGGACAGGCACTTGCAACCATGTAAGATGTTGTGATATGCAATAGTGCCCCCAAGATAGTCCACTGTGACCTTGTAGAAGACTGCAGAGTACAGAGGCACAGCCCCTAGTGTTCCTGTTGCATGTAAGTTCTAGACCTTTCTGATCTGCTGGTCCTGACACCAATCCTACTAAGTGTTTTCCTCTGTCCTTCTCCCAGGTGATTGAGAAGAACTTGAGTGGCTGGTGGTACATTCAGATTGATGATAAGGAAGGGTGGGCTCCAGCAACCTTCATTGATAAGTACAAGAAGACCAGCAATGCCTCAAGACCCAACTTCCTGGCTCCCCTGCCCCACGAGGTGACCCAGCTCCGGCTCAGAGATTCAGCAGCAATGGAAAACAGCACAGGCAATGAGACTGTGGGTCCCTCCCGGCCCTTGCCCAACACACCACATGGTGCCATGGACTCAGGGATGTCATGGTCCAAAGACTGGAAGGGTGGGAAGGAGGCCCAGAGAAAGGCATCCTCAGATATGTCAGCATCAGCAGGCTACGAGGAGATCTCAGACCCTGACCTGGAAGAGAAGCCCAGCCTCCCTCCAAGGAAAGAATCCATCATCAAGTCGGAAGGAGAGCTGCTGGAGAGAGAGCGACAGAGGATAGAGCAGATCCGGGGCTCTCCAGCCAAGCCTCCTGGTATGATTTTGCCAATGATTCCAACCAAGCATGCACCCCCAGCCCGGGACAGCAGGAGACCTGAGCCCAGACCTGACAAAAGCAAATTGTTCCAACTCAAAAACGACATGGGGCTGGAGTATGGCCACAAGGTATCGGCCAAGGAAGTGAAGAAGCCCAATCTCCGGCCCATCTCCAAATCTAAAACTGAACCTCCAGAGGACAAGCCAGATGCCATTCCCCAGAATCCATTCTTGAAGTCTAAACCTCATGTTAGGCCAAAACCAGCTCCATCTCCCCGGACAGAGCCATCTCAGGGTGAAGACCAAGTGGACATCTGTCACCTCAGGAGTAAGCTTAGACCTGCCAAGTCCCAGGAGAAATCCTTGCTGGATGGGGAGAGCCACCAGGCTGCTGGGGGCCAAGACATGGCCTTTAGCCGAAGTTTCCTCCCAGGGGAGGGGCCTAGCTGGGCCCAGGACAGGGCTGGCAGGCAGGACGGGTTTGGCCCAAAGGAGACAACCTGTAGGCCCCCTCCAAGACCAACCAAGGCCACAGAGGCTGGACCTAAAAATGTGCCCGTCCCTCTCCAAGACCCTACCCAGCAGAGACCTGTGGTCCCACCCCGAAGACCACCACCCCCTAAGAAAAGCTCATCTTCATCCAAGCCCCTCCCAGAAGTCAGAGGTCCACCATATGAAGCCAGTGAAAGCAGGGTGGTCCCTGCTCCTGGCCGTACCCTACTTGTCCCTCCCAAAGCCAAACCTTTTCTCTCCAGTTCTTCTGGGGGCCAAGATGACATGCGAGGCAAAGGTGGGCTGGGGCCGTGGGCAGCTGGCAAGATGGGAGAGAACAAGGAGAAAGCAGCCGCGGCCTCCTTCCCCAGTGCCGATGGCCCGAAGGACTCTCTGTATGTGGCTGTAGCCAATTTTGAAGGGGATGAAGATACCAGCAGCTTCCAGGAAGGGACAGTATTTGAAGTCCGGGAAAAGAACAGCAGCGGCTGGTGGTTCTGCCAAGTCGTTAGTGGGGCCCCTTCCTGGGAAGGCTGGATTCCTTCCAACTATCTCAGGAAGAAGCCATAGCTTCCTGCCTCCCTGACAGGAAGTCCTGCTGGTCCCTGCTGGCTTTCCCCGTGTATTTAATGTGTATTCTAATTTATCAGTCTCCATGCAGTTTCAAAGAAGGAAGCTACTGGAGTGCTGCTTTCTTCCCTGCCTGGGTAGAAAGTGAATGGCTGCAATGTCAGCAGCTCTGGGGCTGGCGCCTCCCATCAAAGCATTCCTAGAGCTCCAAAACCACCTCCCTTGCTGGATAGAAATCCACCTCAGTATCCCTGCCTTAAGAGAACTCCTCCTGGCCAGTGGCACTGCCACCCAGCAGCAGGACAGTGACACTTCCAGGCCTCCAGATTTAGACCTGCCTCCTGGAGCAGCTCCAGACAGGGTCTGTCACTGCTCAGACAAGGCATGGTAAGCAGCAGCCCTGCCAGTCCCCAACAACTTGCTGTAACTCCTTCATGGATCTAAAAGCTAGTGACTTTTTTCACTGTTGAAGAACAGCGTCCTGTGCAAGTCAGCTCTTGCCAGTCCCCTGGAAAGTGTCCTCTTTCCAAGACCTTGGGTCCTCTGGCTTCTGAGGCTCAGCTGAATGCGGCTCCCCAAGAGTGGGGCTGGAGGTCCACTTGGCTGTCCTGCCTGCCATCTTCTGCCTTGAGACTCTGACTGCTCTGAAGGGGTGGCTCCAGCCCCAAGCATACGACATTTCCATGATGCAGGCTCCAGTCCCTCTAGTCTGCTAGATCAGAATTCCTACTCCCATTTGGACCATTTCCCTCTTGTCTACCTAGACCAAAAGTCTCCAAGTCTGTTTGGACAAAGCGCATCCCTCGTGAACGTCCCTTGACTGCGTAGTTAGTAGATGCCAAACAGCATATTTGGCAGTTTGCATTTGTGTTTTAACCTTCACGATCTCCCTCCCTTTTAATATTGTACCCATGTTACCAGTGAGGGAACTCAGCTCCATGCACCGAAGGACACGCTAGCTGGGAAGAAGAGGAAAAAGGATCTGAATGTCTGTGCTCTTCCCCCTGTAAGAGGCAAACTCTCAAGGCGGTGTTGGAAGCTGACTGGGTCCCAGGAGCAGATGGCTGTGTAGCTTCCCTGGGTGGACAAGGGGGCACTGGGGCTGCTCCCATACCACCTTCCCTGTGGCATATATTGAGGTCTGCCTTCGGAGCCTCAACAACTGCTTCTCCAGGGCAGGGGAAGTCCCAGGATCCTGGAAGTTGTTCCCTGTCCCCATGCTGGTGTCCCTTAGGAGATAGTGCAAAGCTATGTTGGCTCAAGGACCAGCAAAAGTGGGTCACTACTAAACTAAACATAGCAAGCAGTATCCCAGTAAGGAGTTGGCCAACCAAGGGAGCCAAGCAGACTCCTGTACCTCCCTGCTGGGGCCTTGTGCTCCTTTCTAGGTATCTAGGTGAGTTGTCTCTGTGTGTGCTCTCCCTGAGAGCATCCTGCAGCAGCCCTTTCCCCCTTTTGGCAGATACGCTTAAGGGAAATATAGAGAGCTAGAATCAGGACTCAAGGTTCTAGCTCTTAGCCCAAAGTTCGCACCTGTGAATTAGCTGCCAGGAGATGAGATTAGAAGCCCTTCATCCCACTGACCCAGCAGAAGAGGAGGGAATCCAGTCCCACTCTGTCCTGCCTGCCTCAGGGATCTCCCATTCACAGTGCTCATCTGCTACAATGCTTTTGGCACCACAAAGCCAGCTTGCCTGGGGTGGCTTGCATCTACCTGCAGTGCCAAAGACTAAAAAGCCCTCTGGTGCACACCCAGCCCCTAGTCCCTACCACAGGCCACAGACTGGCTGCTTGCCCAGGAGGTTCCTCTGGCCCACTGCAGTAACTTGAGTACCTTCCTTCTTTCTCAGCCTGTAAGGCCTACTCCCCTGAGTTTGGGTCAAGCCTGAGGTGCTTCTTGTACCTTGACCCATGCCCAGGACCCTGGAGAAAAGTGGCATTGGGCAAAAGGAACCTGGGAGAGAGGGACCCACCTCTTCAAGACCCCATACTTGGAAAGAGGCCCCATAGCATGATTTTCATCAATTTTTGGCCACTTAGGCATAAACATCCTTTGTGAAGCTGTTTTGCAGGGTTTGATTAACTTCTAAGGGACAAAGCTACTTGGGTTGTATGTGTGTTCTATTTGATTTTGGCTTTCAGTGACTTTTAAGTATTGTGTGCACACCTACTATATGGTGGTACTGGGTAGACCAGAGTGCGAGAGCTCCATCCCTGGTGTCACGAGCTGTGAGTTGTGTCTGCCTGCACTGCTGAAGGCACATCTTTCACCTCACCTCCTTCTGCCAGGTCAGCCAAGTGGGAGTGAACCTTCTCTGACTTCCTGTGGACAGATGTTTCCCTGCAAGTGGAAAAAGAATTTGATTTTTCCACTACCATTACTATGCTAATGTGAAGTGTAGATGCAGAAGCTACATTCCTCCTGCTCACTGTTCTTTGCTGCAGTCACACTGATGACCTTAGGGCAGGCAACTAGAAGCACTCTGTCTCAATGGCCAAAGACTCTCCTAGCTGTCGTTGCCTAGGGACTTAAGTTTACAACATCCTGAACCATGGCTACTAGTTTAGGAGTGATTGCTAGAGCATAAGAAAACTCCCTGGAGTCAGGGCCATGGAAGAGGTCCTGAGTCATTGTAACAAGGTCCATATCAAGCAACGGGCAGGTCACAGGTACTTAGACATGCTCCCTCTTTCATCCCCATGACAACCTTCTAGGGTAAGTAGCTTTACACCTGATGTGTAATAAGAAATTGAGATGCAGTAAGGGAAATCACATACCCACTTTTATCCAGGTAGTAGCCACACTGGGACCCAAATCCAGGTGACTCCCGTGTGTCCATTATTTTCTGCCACTATCAGCAGTGAAATGTGCATAGGATTGCAGGGCATGAAGTGTCACATTTAGGTGTCATGCTCTACCCCTTGGTCAGACTTTTCAGTAGGTCACAGGCCAAAGCCAGCTGAAAGAGTGGCCGGAGGTGGAGGTGGCCTTTCTGTGCTCACCCCTGCTCACTGCCTTGTGATGACTACTTTATCTTCCATCTGCAGGCAAATGTACAGCATGTTGTAGAGCCACCAGATACTTAGGATATCTGAATGTCAGGACCAGCACTTGATAAAATAGGCTTTTGCTCAAATTTTGCCTTAGAATCATCCCTTGCCATTTGGTAGGCATATGTCATTGTCTCAGGGTGAGACTTGGAAAGAGCTGAGTTCCAGATTAAACCACCTTTAATGTCACTACCCTCTAGGAAATTCTAGAGCTCATTCTTTGCTTTCAATAGTCATTTTAACCCTCTGCCACAAGGCTGCCCCACAGAATTGATTTCTATGGTAAAGTTCTTGGCCTTTAACAATTTTCTGAGTCCACTGGAAATTCCATTACCAGGTAGGAAGTGGGAAAGCATGCATGCCGCATTAAAGGGCAGGTGCCGAATCTGCCCAGGGCTTTGGAACAGCCTTGGACTGGACGGATAGTCTAGTGTTTATGACCGAGTACCCAGTACTGAAGGACAAAGCAGGAATTACTCCTGCCTTCAAATAGCTGGCAACTTGACATCACCAAGAACGGGTTGGGAGTGTTGCTCATTGGTAGAATATTGAAGCCCCTCCGAGTTGGATTACCAACACTGAAAACAACAAACATTCACAGCCTGGTTCCCTATCCTTCCATGGTACCAAGTCTCAAGTGTCAGAGTAGGCTGCCCTCTGGGAGGCCTTGCTCTTCTCTTTGGACTGTGACAGTGGATACCTACCAACCTGAACTCTGTGTGGCACTGTTGGTCCCCTTGCTAGTTGTCCACTCCCATCTCTTTCAGCACTTTTGTGTGTACTATGGACAGCCATACCATACAGAAACCAAAGACTACCTGGTGTCAGCAGACTCTGGTCTCAGTGAGTGGGAGATTGGCTAGCATTGAAGTATGAACTTGCCTTGGACTACTTTGGATGAATTGCCCCTCACTTGGCTAAAGAGCTGGACTGACAGCCCATGAGGGTTCCAAGCAGAGCTGCAGAGTTAAAATGGGGGAGAAGATGGCTTCCCTACTCCTCACCTGCTGGGCCACCTTCTGAGCATCCTTGCCACCCACTGACGTCCAGCCGGACAAGGTGACGTCTGGTCTGGTGCTATCTTACTGAGGGATCAGTCCCCTCATCACATTTCAGCATTCCATCTCCCTCTCCCTGTCTGTTCTGTACTTCAGAGGAAACCTTTTGAGCTCCAGAGATAAAGAGCTTAACCTTCTCTGTCCTTGAAAAGACCAGACATGGTGCCATAGCCAGTGGCCTTTGCTTTCACATCTCGATACATTAAAACAGAAGGTGCTCCCAGCAGGCCTACTATACAGCAATAGTAGCAATACTAAGCAATTCTAATGCAACAAAGATGTCCAGAGTTTACCCCCGTGCATACCTGTTTATGCCTTTGTGCCCTGTAATTACTAGCAGCAACTCTCCTCTTGGAAGAGTGGTACTAACTCTGATTATGACACCTTAGCTGCAGCCCACATGTTCTGCTTCAGGGAGCTGCCAAGTAACTCGGCCATTTCTTCCATCCCTTGGGAAACGGTGGGCTCTGAATAGTGTTGTTGCATCAGCTTGTGTCTGCTTATAGGATACACTGGGGACCCCTGGACACCTCAGCACTTCTTGCACCCTCTTGAAAAAATGACTGATTCTGGTGGCGCCTTTTGATTCCTTTTAACACAAAACATAAATATAAATGTGAGGGGGGATGAATAACTAACTGTAGCATGTAGAAAATATATACTTTACCATTAGAGTTTTTTTTTTTAATAAACAAAGTGCTTGACTGGTTTCAAGCTTCATTGTGAAAATGAAGTGTCTGGATTTTATTTGACTGAAGAGAGCATGCATAGCTTCATGCCAGTGTATCTTGGCAGGGGCCTTTGTGATCACAGAAAAACCCATGGAAGCTATGTTTGGGTGTTGCCCAAGAATAGGCCTTCTCTTCTCTGGGCCCTAGAATACCTTCATTCTTTGAACTACAGGGTCCAAAAAGCTTTCTTTTATTTTCTGATTATCTCCCACTGTCATTTCAGCCCTGTGCCTAAGAGAGGAGAAACTTCACGTGTTCAAAGGATCTAGAAAGTCTGCACAGTGTTGCCTGCTGGTGGGCAACAGTAGAGGGGGGGCTGCCCAAGCCATCTAGTCCTGGGAAGAGGGATGTGTCAGCTTTCTGTCCCATCACAAAATACCCAACAAGCAACTTAAAAAGAGGAAAGATTTGCTTTGGCTAATGGAATCAGAGGTTTTGGTTCAGGGTCAGCTGGCTGTATTGCTTTTAAGCCTGTGGGGAGGCAGAAACGGGGGAGGGAAGTGGCACACTTTGCGGCAGCCCCCAAGCAGAAAACGGCAAAGGTCCAGAACAAGATACAAAGCCAGGTGTGCAATGCACACCTGCAGTCCCAGCACTCAGGAGGCTGAGGCAGTAGGATTGCCATGAGTGGGAGGTCAGCCTGGGCTACATAGTTTAAGGCCAGTCTGAACAACACAGTGAGACTATGTCTTAAAAAAAAAAAAACAACAAGATACAGTCCCCAACTAGCTCCTACCTAAATTTGCAGCATCCCCAAATAAGCCATCAGATTTGAACTCCTCTGTATCCTGGTGCAGTTAGAGAACTTGCGATCCTGTTGCCTGTTAGAGTCCAATCTCTGAACACCGCTGCATTGAGAACCAAGCTTTTAACTGCAAGGTTTTGGAACACATTTCAGATCCAAGTTGAAAGGAGGACTTAGTCTGATGTTTATTACTTTCACAAAGGCAAAGTCAACCCCCACAGGGAGCTTCCTGGCACCAGGTGGATTTTTAAACAGGGATGACAATACCCCATCTCCTAAGGGAGAAAAGAAAACAGTGGAATCCTTAAATGAGCTTTAAAGGGAAGCTTTACATATAATACTTCTTGTCTTTGAGGAAAGTATGTTAAGATAACGACCTTGCTGACAACCTTTTTTCTAATTTTTTTATTGGTGCAATTCAGATATACATAATGATCACATTCATCGGAGGGACTCTGTACCTGTATATGCTATATCTTAGTTCCTCTTTTTTCCCTTTCCCTTCCCTCTGTTCAACCCCTTTCCCCCCTCCTTATTCACAAAGCTTTGTTTCCATTTTATCCTTTTTTTTCTTTTCTAACCCCCCCTTCCCCTTTCCTTTTGAACAATTACTTCCTCTTTCACAATATATCTTACAACATTTGGGTTATTCACACTTTCAGTTTCTCACACGAGAGAGACAATGCAATGTTTGCATATATGTGTCCAGTTTAAGCATAATGATAACTAATATAGTAATCTCTTACAAGAATGAAGAAACCATTAAGTGGTTCAAGTCCCCTCTGTTCTCAATCATAAGAATTAGACTGGCAATGGTGTGGGGTGGGTGTGGAGGTCCACCTAACCTCATGGGGTAGGATAGGAACATCCAGACTTCGTCTTCTGAAGTTACATTCTGGAGCCCGTGACTTCCTTTTGGCACACTCACCATTCCCAGGAAGGCCACATCAAATGACTCACTGTCTCACCATCATACATCCCTTCAACTCTTCCCATTCTAAGTCATCGTGGTGGGTCTCTGAGCCCGAGATTCATATCACGAGACCACTCTTCTCTGAGTCTAGGGTGTGTAACATCCTCTCCTTCTGTACTACCATTTGATTCCCTTCTGATTCCTTAATATCTTGTAACCCGTGCTTCCTAATCAGTGGTAGTGGCCAGTTTTCCAGGGAGCTTATCAAAATGCAGACTCCACGCTTCACCCGGTGGAAGTACCAGCAGGAGTTGGCGTCCATACAGGGCACTGTCAGAGGACATCTGCATACTGCGTTTGGACGCAAAGACAGACTCAACACCTTACCTGGAATAGTCTAAATGATAAAAATAGTTCTGTGTTGTTATTGCCAGTGTCATTATTTGTTACACATTTATTCTTTCCTAGTCTTGTAATGCACTTAACATATGCTGTTTAATTTTACCTTTTAAATGCCCTGTAAGGTACATTTCCACATTTTCCCAAAGGTTCACATGCTGGCGTTTTGGTTCTCAATGTGCTGATAATAAAGAAGTAGTGACCCTTAAGAGGCAGGGCCTAGTGAAAGGTCCGGAGGTTTCTGGGGGCCCTGTCCTAAGAAGAAATTCAAGTAGTAGAGGATTCCGGTACTTCCCTTGGAATGCTGAGTTCTGGAGAGAATACGGTATTCTAAAAGATTAAAAATCATATTCAAAAACTATTTCCTCATTCTATGGGCCAGCCAAATAGCTCAGCAGATTAAAGCACCTGCAATCAGGGACCAGGGGTTTGATTCCCAGGCCTGCCATGCCAGCCCCACCCCCAGGGCCCGCTGAGATGGCAATTGAGACTGGGCATGGTGGTGTGCGCCTGTAATCCCAGCTCTTGGGAGGCTGTAAATAGGAGAATCACTATGAGTTCAATCTAGTAGTGAGACTCTGAACACCCTGTAAACCCCTAAGATATATTTAAAAAAAAAAACCTCATTCTAAAACATAACTGTAACTAAGAAAAAGGATCTAACATTTGTTGAATATGTTACTAGTTGGGTGCCTTACAGATGTTCTATTAATCTTCATAACAGCTCTTCCAAGTAGGAAGTATTATTATACCCATTTTATAGATGGAAACATTATTCATCTGAGAGAGACTAAGAAAATTACCTTTGTATTATTCATAGCTTCCAAAAGGATGAACTTGGGTAGCAAAAAATCCAAAGCCCATTACCATAACAGTTACCTAATCTATAATTTTCCCACTCAGTGTTTCCCAGAACAAATCTCAGTAAGTGTCCTGAAATAAGTGTTCCATGGCACATTAGATGAGAGATGCTGTTAAGTAAGATTAAATAGTCCCCCACTGCAAGATTCCTTGTATAAAGATAGCTTCTGATGAATGCATACATGTCATTGTTTAATGTATTGTTTACATGAAAGGGATTTTTTTTGCTTGGGTTCCTCAAGTGTACTTGACCATGAAGCCACAGAGCAGCTACCAGGAACAACATTTTGTGTCGTATACTCTGGAAAACATCAAATTTTAAATTTTAACTCTACATTGAATTCTGTGTGAAACACAACCCCTACATAACCTTAGCCTTTTCCTTCCCCTTTATAGTGACTGTAACTACCCCTTACTACAGCTTGATTTTCGTTGCTAATCTTAGCAACATCATGAGTGCAAAATGCTTGCTCAGAGTTGCTCATGAATGTCAGGGTTTCCTGTTTGCTGTGGTCTCGCTTGGAGCAGTCTGAATGGATTTTCCCAAGTAAGATTGCCACATATGGGAAACTTTGAAAAGTAACCACCAGGAGTAGAACTTTTTCTACCTCTTATACAAGTTGCTTTAGAGATACAGAAATCAAAGGCAATGTCCAAAGCATACATACTCAAATTAATAAAGCCCAGGTTCAACTCCCGTTAAGATCTAGAAGACCCCTTGGGGGAGTTACATGTAATCGCATCTACATCAGAGGCTGAAGCAGGAGGATCACAAAGCCATCTTGGACAATGTAGAGACATAATCTCAAAATAAAAAGACTGAGGATGTAAATCAACGATAGAGCACTTGCCTACTGTGTCTGAGGCCCTGGATTCTACTTTGAGCACTGGGGGGAAAAAAAGAAAGAGGTCTAGGCTCTACAACTCACTACGTCATCGATTTCCTTTCAACTTACATGAAACTTGACCATGTCTATCCTCAGTAAAAATAGTGATCATCAGTTTGTTTTGTATATTCATCCATAAAACAGTTTAGTATATGTTAATATATATACACATGTATGTATATATTTTATATACTTACAAAATACATATGTCAATAAACATACTATGGGCAACATTTTTAGGTGGAAAACATAACTCATACATGGTTGTTGCTTTCCCTGCAAATGGCTTCATTAGAGGAGCTCTCCAGCCCTATGTGTCCCTAAAAGAGAAGAAACCCTCTAGATGACTGAGACTTAGGAGACGAGGAGCCAGGATACATAGCTCAACTTCCCTTCCACTGTTTGGGTCACGTGTCCAGGACATACACACTCCACTGCACCCCCAACAGCCGGAGCCCTTGTGTAGAAGGACCCCACAAAGAGTCGTGGGTCCCTGTTTCTGAATTTCAGAGTTAGAGGCTGCATGACTGCCACACACTATCCTAAGCTGATTCTCCCACAGCTTCTCCTAGAATAAAGCTGACATTTTGTTCCATGTCTCCTGGATGCCTCTGAGTCTCTCAGTTTTGAACCCAGGCATGGAAAATGGAGAACCACTACTCATTTAGTTTGTTCAAAACTATCTGCTACTGATTAGGCTAGTTTTAGTTACATATTATAATAAAATACATACATATATGTCTGAAGGATAAACTATATAATGAAATGTATATTAAAATATACAATAAAAGGACCAACCAGATAGCTCAACAGACTAAAGTGCCTGCTTAGTCATTCGCAGGGACCAGGGTTGGATCCCTGGCTTGTGGGGCAAGCCCCACCCAAAGGTCAGGGAAAGCACTTGGGAGGCTGAAAACAGGAGGATCACTATGAGTCTGATCTGTGTAGTAAGATCCTGTAGATCCTGTACTAAAAATACATTAAAAATAATAAAATAGAACATACAATATGGCCGGGGAGATGACTCAGCAGTCTAAGCACCTGCCTCATGAGCACAAGGACCTGGATTCAAATCCTGGTACCTCATATCATGCCAGCTCTGCTCAAGGCATGCCATGCCAGCCACTGAGACCAGGTATGGTGGCATATGCCAGTAATCCCAGCACTGGGGAGAGACAGGAGGATCACTATGAATCTGTGTAGTAAGACCCTATACCAATAAATAAATAAATAAATAAATAATAAATGTACTAATAAAAATATGTATACATATAAAACAAGGGACTAGGCATATAACCCAGTGGTAGAGCACTTGCCTGGCATGTGCGAGGTCTAGGTTTGATTTTCAATACTGAAGTAAAGGAAGGAAGGAAATCAAGGCGTGAAAGGGGAGGGAAGGAAGAAGGAGGGAGGGAGAAAAGAAAAGTGAAGGCAAGAAAGAAGGAAGGAAGGAAGGAAGAAAGAAAAGAAAGGTAATCCAGTGTGCTCGTCATGTATGCCCCCACTTTACAAACCACTGACCCAGGAACAACTGTGGATTTTGGACTTAAGACAGTCTTGGGTTTGAGTTCTGACTCTGTTACACATCGTGTCTCTTGGAAACCCTGTGTCTTTATCTGTGAAGTGGGCACAGAAGTGCCCTTTTCAGAGTTACGAAGATGAATGGAAATACCATGTGCCTAGCACATTTAGGAACAATAAGTATTATTTCTGTGAGGAATGGAAATAAAAATTAATAGCCTTCAAATATTTTCATTGCCTAGTACAAGAACTAGCAAACTTTTTATTAAAGGATCAGCTGGTAAATATTTTGGGCTTTGTAAGCCAAGAGCAAAACCAAAATGTTACGCAAGCACTTACATAACTGTTCAAAAGTATCCATCAGCATGCAAACCATTCTTAGCTCTTTGGGGGAAAAAAAAAAAAACTTAACGTGCAGCTAGACGCATGAGCCCCATGACTCCAGTTTGCTGACCCCTCGCCCAGTGTGAATGCATCTTCCATTTTACTAGTTTTACAAAGCAAAAGTATTTCTCAAGTGTTCTGTGGGTCATCCATCCTTCAGAATGACCTGAAAAAGTGCTTTGTGATCAAACCTGCCGGGAACTACTTGGATGAGGGCCCTCAAGAGCGTCTCCTTACAGACCCATGGCACACACTGGTGACCAGAGGCTCTGAGACTTCTGCAATAAATGAGCTTTCAATCTAACTTAGTCCAGGGTTTCCAAGATGTATTTGACAACAGAATGCTCTTGTTCATGGAAATTTACGAACATCCTTCGGAACATACCTTGGGAAATGGTACTGTAGATCCTAAATTTTAATTATCATTTACAACTTCACTGTATTGAGTTTGTGTCCTCTAAAGCATAAATTTGAATTTGGCATTGGTTGTATATGTTGATTCTTTCTGCAAAAATACTGGCTTTCTGGTTTTCCTCTCTGGGTTTGTCTCAGGTCCATGAGAATGCTCCTTGGAAAGGCTGTCTAGAGCCCTTCTTGGAAGGACCAAAATGACAGATAGCACCCGTGCCACTTGGGAAGTATGTAGTAGCTATGGTGTGGTCTTGGAGAAGAGCTAAGAATCAGGCTGTACTACTGTGAACACAGATTTCCTAAAATATTTTATTATAATTTTTATTCTAAAAAATACATATAACAAAAAGACTGTCATTGTATACATGTACATTGTGGTGGACAGTTACCACCATCTGTTTCCAAGACTTTGTATCTTCTCAAATGAAAACCCCATGCCTGTTATACCCTGATTCTCCATTCTCCCCTGTTCACAGTAACCACCATTCCACCTTCTATGAGTTCTATGAATTTGATTACTCTGCAAACCTAGACTGGGGTACCTGTGTAACCCCAATCACAGTTATCCCTTTAAGATTGACTTAGTTCACTTAACAGGGTCCTCAAGATCTATCTACGTGTAACACATAGAATCTGCTTCCATTTTGAAGCTAAATGATAACACATTTTATATTTAGACTGCATTTTCTTTATCCATTTATCCATCAGTGGACACTGGAGCTGCTTTTCACTCTTTGTACATAATGCTGCCATGAATGCATGTACAAATACTTGCTCAACTCTTTGCTTTCTCTTCCTCTGGGTATACATCCAGAAGTGCAATGGCTGGGCCATATGGTAATTCTGTTTCATTCTTTGAAGAAACACTATACTTATACCTCACTGTATGATTATTAATTTCTGGTCATATTTTTGAAGTAGAACTCCTTAAGTTTAAAAATGGTTGTTTAGGTTTGTACTCACACATTTTTTTTTCCAGAACCATGGATTGAACTCAGGTCCTCATGCTTGCAAGGCAAGCACTTATTCTACTGAGCTATCTCCCTGACCCTGTACCCACCCATTTTAAAAATAGCAAAAATTTTGTAGCTCACAAAATAATTGCAAGCATACTTAAAGATAACTTGCACACTATAGCTCATTGACATTTTATGCATTTCAAAGATCTCATCCCAAATCACCTTTCCACTTTCCCACTTTAAAAAATACTGGATTAATGCAATGCTTTTATTAGATCAAAAGGACCCAGGACAATTTAACAAAACCCAGCTGTGATGGAAAATGTGAATGGAAAGCCGTGACACTCTGGAACTTGCCACAAGGAGCATTAACTACATTTTATCATTGTGGAATGACATGTGAACATGACCACCCCCATTTGATCGCCTTTTTCTACATCTAGTAATACTCTTTGAGGTCCATGATAGAAGTAATTTTAATTGGAATTCTTTGATCTTCTTTTCCTAACACTACCAAATTATCAGAAGTTGTTAAACCCTTTGTACAAAAGGAAACAAAAGAGTTCTTTATAGAGACTATTGCTTTAACATTTACCACATTGCACTGTGATCCTGTGTTTACATGTCTGTCTCTCTCGCCAGACTGGGAACTCTCCAGGCAATGGTTTCATGTTACTGTCCTTGTCCCCTGTATGTGAGAGAAGACTCAACACAGTATAGTGCTCAGCAGTTGCTGCATGGATGGGCCCACCCAGTAGGGTGGTGGGAAGGGGGAAATTAGTTTAATTCTGATTTGTTTCTTTAGTATAACACATGTAACATAGCAGTTAAGTTGAATTTAGCTAGACCTGGGATTTTGCTTGTAAAAAGAAGGTAGTAATGACACCTGCCTTGTAGAGCTAGTGTAAGGACTACACAAATTAATAGATATAAGTGATCTGAACAGTGCTTGTACGTGGCAAATGCTCACTGTATTATTGATATACTTAATAAAATTAGTTTGCATATAAGTAGCCTACAATTACATATACGGGTTGGGTATCTCTTCATCTAAAATGCATGGGACCAGAAACATTTTGGTATCCAGATTTCTTTTCAGATTTTGGAATATTTGCATATACATAATGAGATCTCTTGAGGAGGGACCCAAGCCTAACCATGACATTTATTTATGTTTCAGTAAGTCTTGTGTGTGTACATTGCCTATGATAATTTTAAATAATTTATTAATAATCTTATACATAAGCAGTGTTTCATAATATTAAATTTTCATTTGTGGCATCATATCTATACTCAAAAAGTTCATGATTTTGAATTTTCAGATTAGGG